>NC_058047.1:9790714-10121071 GCF_020085105.1 Siniperca chuatsi | reverse complement strand
TAAAATACTGAACAAAAACACAACACAAGGAAAACAGACTGCACGCCTTATTTAATTAGTCTTCTCATCTCAGAACTCAGGTCACCTGGCAGAAACAAAACAAAAATATATCCAATACTGAATGACCGTAAAGAAGTACATTACACAGATAAACAGAGAACTGAACAAATTCCTTTTTCCAGGGCTTCAAGTAACAAGTAATAGAAGAATATTTCAGAAGAATTAAGTCTTTAAAATTCATGTAGTGGATGGCAATCTTAATAAGCTTTTTTTCCCCCTTAAAAAACACGTTGGAAAAGTTGTTGATGGACAGGATAGTCATTTAACTACATCTGTGGTAACTATGGGGTCAAGACAGCAGGGCAGATGTGCTTTGTCAGGTGTAAAAGATGGAAGGGTTGCAAAAAAGGCCCTGTGAGGTATGCTGGATGCCAGGTGTGTGATATTATCATAGCGTATGATAGTGTAGAATAGTATATATGATAGATGGTAGAAGAGTGACACTGTATGTATGAGGGGAAGGTTCATGAACTTACAGTTATTCGGTAGCCCACACCACCGACAGTCTTCTGTCTTTTATATTATATTTTATAATATTTTAACTTTCCTTGATCTGACCAGTACAGCTGTAGTCTGTGAAAACTCAACAAGCTTTGTCAGCTCGTTGAGTTTTCCACGTTCTGAGGAGACACATCGATGACAGCATTTCTTAAACAACTGGTATTTGTCCCTATTTGGGGACACATTCGCAGCAAAAAAGGTCTGTTCAAAAGTGAATGCACAAAGCAATACCTCTACTTCCTCTTACACCAAAAGATGCAATTCATGTGACTTCAGTTTTAAGTAAAATTATGTTTGTGCCCTTGCAAACATGCAGTTTTTATAGTTGGCGTCTCTGTTTACTACAGTATGAGTGTCTAATGGTGGAAATTGTAGGTCCTAATCTCCACATGTATTTAAATCCATTCATAATGTTGGTGACAGACAAAGTCTCTTTACTTCTAGTCTCTTCACTTACCCTGACAGGTATAATCAATGGTGAGATCTTTACAGTTTGGAGGTCATTTTGGTTCTCTTGTTGCAGGACGAAATCTGTGGAAAAAAGAAAACAGCACATACATTAAACATGAAGAAGTAAAGTCTACACAATTCAATCCAAAATACAGGTAAACTTTATTTTACATACCAACTGTGATGCTTTTGGTGAGGCTAAAGGAAGAATCCACACAGTGTCCTGAAGTGAAGGTTGTAATCAAATCTGAGCAAAAGTCATCGTAACCAGGTTTGATACAGAATGTTTTATTGTCACTTTTGCATGCAGGTGGCATCTTCAGTGTCACCTTGTCTGAAATAGACAAGTGATTTTAAACATAGTCTCATTTCTTAAATTAAGAGAAAGTAAGATGCAATTCAACTGTATGAAATATTTTACTCACACATTTCAGTTCTAGTTTTATTTTCTGTGCGCTTGCAGTGTGTTTCTTTGCCAACACTATCAATAAATGCAACATTTTGCTCATTCAGTACAGGGCAACAAATGAGCTTAGATATCAATTAATACAGCTGTCTACACAGCTAATTCACTTCACTTGCGCTTTATACACGTAGCTACAACCCAAAGTGTATTTATACGCTTCAAGTCTATCGTCTTCCAACTTCTACGTGTAACTACATTGGTTTTGTACTGAGCTGTGAGTGCTGCCTGAATGCTTCTAGTGCACAGCAGTGACGTGGCTGAACATGTCCAGGTGACACTGATGGAAGCTGCTGCTGATGTGCTGCTTTTGCTATGTGGCCAGTAAAGAAGGGATGTAACACCAGAAGACACCATTTGTACCGTATGTCGCAGATGTGTTTGGCGAGGCAAAGTGAAGGTTGTAGTTGCATCTCAGGAAATGTCAGTGAAAATCAGGTTTGATAATGTCGAAGAGTTTTTCAATTATACTCAATATATCAGTGTAATATGTTTTTAACTCTCTGACTACATTCTTCTGTCCTACTGATTACACACATTCACATTCTATAGATTCTCTTTGTACGAATAAGATTTAGAGTAAGACCTCAACTCTCTTAGTAATAGAACCTTGTGTTCAGTCATTAACTGGAAATTTACGATAACCTACCACACTCTGAGCCGTCTGAGTTTCACTCCGACACTAAGCCATGGTTTATTTGATGTACAGGAAATATTAACTGTGGTCAGAGGTAAAACTCGTCTCACTACTACTGATATGACTGTATTCAACATTTGGTTGAACACCAACGTTTACAAGCTGCACAACGCATACATTTCTCTGTGACCACATTGCAAAATAATCAGAAAAATTATATTGATCATGATTTAGGTAGTGATGTTCCTATGGACATGCTTTTCATGGCTGACTTATCTTCTGATTTGTGGAAATGTTTCATTGAATGTTTAATCTTGTGCATTAAGACTGATGAGCACATGATTTGACTCTGAGAACTCTCATATTTCAAATTACACTTGCATATGCATATGTTGCATACAGAGCTGTTTTTCTGTCAGGATAGGAAGACAGACGCTGCCTATCCTCCTGCACATTATTATTATTATTATTTATTAATGTCTTCATAGGTGGTGCAGAGCTGATAACTCAATGACCCAAGTAACAAAGATATCCAGGGATGCAGTTGCCTTTGTATGTCATCTTTGCCTAAAATGCATAATTTTGCACAAGCGTTTCTTCCATTTTCACACAGTTCCATTCGTAAAGAATAAAGAAAGATTTTCTTACTCATTTCATTCGTCATCAGAGTTTTATCTCTACAACAATTCACCACTGCTATCAGTAAATGTCACATTATGCTTATAGGCGCTCATGGCGTATTTACCAGTGAGCAAGCTTGTGATGTCGTGTTGAAATCCAAAATTGATTGCTGTAACTGTGTAAGAAAAAAATCATAGGTCTCTTGGTGAAACTTTGTGGTTTTAAAAGTTTTATCATGTAGATGTTGAAATTGATCCGTATGTGCTATAGCATTTTGTAAATACACATCTGCATTTATTAAAATGAGAGAAAAGGTAATAAATTTAATACATTTAATAAATGATGTATTAAAAAATGAAAGTCATACTCACACTGTGGAGGTGGGGGAGCTAGAAGATGCAATTACATTTTTAGAGGAAAACAATACAAAAAACATTTATCAGTCCGTTTTTAAAGTATCTTACAAGTACAGATAAATGTGTTTTATCAACTACCTGTAGCCTATTCTTCAGCCGTGTTAGGGTTCTGCTCTCCTCTGTCTACTTAGCTACAAATTATAAGGAGGCAGATGTAGCTGTTGACTGCACAGTCCTATTTATTAACAAATAGTCTGTATCTGAAATAGTAAATACTTTACATAAGGTGCTACATGAAGCGTGTTGTGTTTCTCAAGAAAAGACCGCACTTCCCATAAATCCTGTGCTTTTTGTTACAAAGAAGTAGTTTCTATTCTCTAACCTTTTCTTTTTTCATGTAAAATTAAATGTGCTTGTTTTGAGGAGCAGAAAATGTACATTCAGAGGAGGTGAGACATGACGAAATTACTCCTCAAATCATACTTTTATTTTATCCTGCACCCCCTTGTGCTATTCATTTTATCAGGGTTTTTTATTCTGTTTTATCTGTATTTCATCTTATTATTATCGTATTACTAGTTCTTCTAAATTCAAGTTTCTCTCTTATACCGAACTAAGACCATTAGACCAGCTTAATTGCTTTGTTAACTCATCGTAAAACACATTTCATACAAACTTGACAGAAACAAAATAAAACTCACCAAAACCGTCTTGGTTAGTCTTTAAACTGTTCCTACAATCACCATCTCTGGTTTGGTTGAAATAAATCCTTAATCCACCGCGTTAGATGCAAAAAATATTCGATGCCCGACCTCCCTTTCGCTCCTCTCCCGCTTCAGCCTCTCCTGTCCCCGGCTGAACTCGCCTTGTCTTCGTCGTCACCAGAGTCTTAGTCAGAGCCGCTGTAAATAACTTCGGTACCCTGTCATCAAACTGGCCTCCGTCAGTCCCGGTCCAGCTGTGTTCCCTGGGAGGCTGCTGAGCCCGGAACCATTGCCCGCTTGACCGGCTCTGGTTCTGGTGCCCATTCCGGCGCTCACCAGCAGTCCCTGCTGTGCTCCCTATTGTTTTGCAGTATGAATTCGACAGGTGGAGAGTAGTCTCCCATTGCACCTTTTAAAGGTTACTATGAAGTCAAAATACACTACCAAAGTCCTTTATACTATTCAAAATGTATGTGTGTGTGTATATATATATATGTGTACATATATATGTATATTAATGGGGCATAAAATGTTAAACTTATAGTGTTCAGGGATAAATATGGTATAAATATATTATTTTGTCATGCAGTGTTTATTAATACCAGTATTATGTTTTGCTTTTTCCTGTCAGCATAAAGCATGCTGTCAATTTAAAGTTGAAGGAAAGGTGTGTTTTTATTTTGAAGACGATATCGTACTATTGTTTCACTGATTTTATTGTTGAGGAGTGGTGTGCTCAGGTAAAAGTAATTTTAACAGTTGTATCTCAACAAAGCAATGTTAGTTTTTCTTCCCATGTTAGTTTTTCTTACCATGTTAGTTTTTCTTAATTATTGTATTGATATTATATACCTCTATTACTCTTGACAGTACATGCACCTCCGCTTATTACTATTACTTATTACATATTTGGTGACACTGTATTTTATACTGTACTTTCATCATCAACCAGTAAACCCACTTGGTACTCGACACTTAGTTTATCTTATACTTATACCGACCTGATACTTAATTTATTTTCTGACCTGTTTTATAGTGTTTATAGTGTATCATATCGTTTTCTAATACTTCTCCTGTGTGCACTGATGTAAAGGCAAGCTACTGTAACAAAGAGTTTCCCTACGGGGATCAATAAAGTATTTCTGATTCTGATTCTGATTCAACTGAAAAATATACTGATGTAAAATAATGTTACATTTTCAATATTCAAAAACACAAATTGTCAAGTGCATGTTTCCCTTTTTCTCATATAAACAATCACTTGCTTACCAACCATACGCTACAACATATAATGTTTATATAATATTATTAAATATTAGATCACTGAAATTAATCACATTTTTTTTATCTTGAAGACTTCAGGATGACGTAACTTCACAGAAAACCTTTTGATTTCCACTCCTTTTATTTTAAAAAAGCCCATTATGTTAACACTGAAGATAGTTACTTACAGTTGGCCAAACCGATGATTCCAGCACAGAGCAGCAGCATCTTGAGACTACAGAGACCTGCCATATCCAGGAGATGGTGTGTTCAGCTGCATATATACAGGACAATCAAATAGGCAGATATTCACACACGAAAAAGGACGTTTTTATTTCTATTAATTGCTAAGAAAGAAATGTTCAAGTTACTTTTGACACAGCTTTCTGACTAGTTTCCTACACCTTACTGAAACCTCACAAACCTCATCCCTGGTTTTAAGTCAAGCGAGTCGGAGTGATGTCACACCAAGAATCTGCCCTTACATTATCTTATTTCCGCTATGTCATAGCAAACAGGAAATCCTATATTATTTTAACCTCATATTTGTCACTCTGTTAATAAATATGTGCTATTGTATTTGGATTCTGTTTTCAGCAGTAGGGTTGGGTATATGTGGCTTTTAGACACTAGCTCAGTGTGCTGCAGGTTTCAGACTCAGTGTTTAATCCCAAATTAACAGATGCAGCAAAGAAGAGAGTAACAGTAGATTTTTACTTCGAGGATATCGAGTAGATTTTACTTTCACTTCGAGGCCTCATGTGCTTCATGTCAAACATTTGTTCTAAAGCCAGTTTGCTGTGAGATTTGAACAGCTCCAAATTGTACTAGGTTAGTAGTAAATGTACATACATGGTGAAACTTAATCATATCCAGACTAACAAGAACAAACACTGCACTTTATGCCTGGCTTTGATTCTCTGCATCCTGCTGTAGCTTTTTCATTGGTCTATTTAATGTGACATATTTACCAGCGAAAGATGAGCACCTACCTCAGCAAATACCTTACACATAACTTTGTCACATAATATTTCCTGACTTTAAGTTGATGAGGATCACCTGAATGCACCATTAAACAAGTGACAATAGATTATGGGATATTAGGGACAACAAGGGATACGTTAACTGTATTCTTCATTCAGGCAAAATCAGGCTGCTATATTTAAATTTGGACAAATCTTATTGGTTTTGACACAGTAAGTGTAGAAATGTAGACTGCAGAGGATCTAAACCTACAGCCTTTAGGCCAAGTGTGTTATAGCCTGGCTATGTACTCAAAAACACTCAAGGAACTACCTTTTATAAATGCACAAGAAAGATGCTGTCTCTTCTCTCCCAAACTTCTTTCTACCTTTTTTTTCTCTCAGTCTAAAGAAAGAAAACATTTTGCCATTTGTTTCAGGAGTGAAAGTCTTAATTTGCGCCGTTCCATTAATTTCTGCTGTGTTGTTAGTGTGTTTGAGGTCATTAGCTGAGTGTTTATGGTCTCCTTCCTCCTTGCTTCCCTTGAGTACCCCCCTCCCGCCGCACCCACTCCACTCACTCCACTCTTTAGGTTCCCTCCACTCCACCCACCAAACTAACCCATCCCTCTGGGTCCTCCAAATCCCTCTCGGCCAGGGAGCAGTGGGGGTGGGCACTGACTCTCTCCCTGTAATGAACTCCACAGGGACTGCTGTTCAGTTTCATCACAGCAAAAATTGCTCCCATGGAGCCCTGAACACAGTGAAAACAAACAAAAGTAAATATCTGGAATTAATACACGAGTTGTTTGGCTATAGCCCCGCCCTCATGGACTCCTCTGGTTCAAAGTATAGTGATATTTATATATTGCTCGAAACTGGCTCTGCATTTTGGGTTTAATGTTTAAAAAAAATAAATACATTTTGGAAAAAGTTAGGGAGCATGCTGTTTTTTTCCTGTTGTTTGCCATACATCCTAAATCCATGCATCCCTAAGTCCATCTTGTGGTGAAAAGTCTTCACTGCAGTTTGCTTTTACTGGTGAGTCCTTTTAAAATATATAAATATGCTCTTTAGCAGACAGGAGCTTTGTTAAATACTCAGATCATTTGTGTTCAGTGTTCATGCATTAAGTTATTTAATGGAGCTGGAAATGAATAGTTCGTATCTGAATATAGCCTGTCAATGAGATATTTTTATGTGCTGTCACATACTTTATACAAAGATAAAAGTTTCAAGTTTATATGATTAAATATGTCAATGCAAAAATTAAAGTAGGAATAAAAAACAAGGGACAAACACATGGGGAAATATATCATCAAATAATTTAGTTAACCAACTAATATTCAAATAATTAATATAAGTCCAACTGTGAAACCAAATTTTGCTGCAGTGCAGAAAGAGTCTGCCTCCCTTTATGAATTTGTGGGCACTCAGACTCTGTACAAGAGTACAGAGAAAGAGGAAGGCCTGCACTCATTCTTTAAATGGGGTTTGCGTTTAAAGACATCATGAATTTAAGGTACTTTATAAGCATGGTGTTTGTGTGTGTGTTTATGTGTAGATTAAAGAAAGCACATGGAAGAAATAGCAGAATAATCTCTCAGCTCATCATTTGTTCCAGGTGATCTCTGAGTGTTCTGAGGCAGAAAAATGGGGCCGTTCCAGAGGACATTGACTTGGATTTTTTTCCCCCCCGTTTGTTTGTTTTGTTTTTAGAAGCCTGAAATATCAATATTTTTTGCACATTAGAAATAGCTTGTGGCGCATGCTTGGCAATGGCAGCCTGAGCTTCAAACATATTAGTTTGCTGGGAGAGAAGAATCACCAGGGACAGTCTCCAAACACAAGCGGGAACAGCAGCACAGTCCTGTTCATCATTTGAAAGCTACTATTGTTTGAACTTGAGTAACTTTAAACAGGTTAAACTCATATTTAGAATGAAACGGTTGTCTTGTAGGCCTGCTCGGTTTTCAGGTTAGAATATTTGTCAGCAGCTGCTCTCCAGGGAAAATGTTTTGAGGGTTAGGTAAAGAAAGACGGTCCCTGCAGTCATTTATCAGTTGGAAGCTACACCCAGCAGGCCGCAACTGCCGTCAGTCATCAACACTATTCCTCACACACAAACATATGGGAAGCCAGGCACACACACAATAAACACCACACATAATAAGCATGTGTACGCTGGTGTAATGAGTGACTCTTGCTCTGCATGTCCTTAATCTGCAACCACCAGGCCAGCACAGAGGGGGCACAGTAAAGTACAAGCAGCCTGCAGTGAGCTGAGCCAAAATAAAAAGCCAAGTGGCTCACTAAACCCGTCAGGGACTCTTAAAAGGCACGCACTGCTTCTCCCTCGTCCGTCCAGCAGCCCTACAGGAGGTTTATAAAACGCCGCCCCGCAAAACTAAACTCGGAAGCATCAGTCCAGCCTTCCGGAACGGGCGTTTTCACAAACTGTAAACTATTGGAAACAAATGCCGTCTTAAACGTGTTCAAAAGAAACCTGATCCTCAGAGACACTTTACAGGTGGCCGGGGGTGTGTCAGATGTAGACAACCCTCCCCAACACACACACACACACACACACACACACACACACACACACAACACTGCTGGTTTTTGCTTCCTATGTGAGACTTTAGTCACCCAATCTCCCCCTTTCTGTGTCGAGCAGACTACTGCCTGTAATTAGAGAAAGATGTCGGGTCTGTGTGTGTGTGTGTGTGTGTGTGTGTGTGTGTGTGTGTGTGTGTGTGTGTGTGTGTGTATTTGTACATAGTGAAAGTGGGAATATAATGGTCTCAAACACTACAAGTACATTAACACCCCACACAATTGTTTACTTCCAAATGTGCAAGTATGATAACATGTAAACATACTGTATATGCTTATAATACCATAAAGATAATAGAAGTTTAAAAATGTATATTGCATAATATCAACAAATTACTATTTTTTCTATGAAACTTATCACTGCATTGATAACAGCACTCAGCTCATCCACTAAATCCAATAAAACCCATTTGCAACTTTAAATTAATTAATGCATTAATACTGTGCTCGAGGAGTTGATTTGCATAATGCAAATTTGATCATCTATTTGATCATCTAAACATTTAAGAACAAGTGCAAATCAAATATTTAGATCCTGCTGACAACATGCTAAATTAAAAGCAGGTTTTATTTTTAGGTGAATGCTGTTTCATTCAAACTTCATCATCTTCTGTACTTGGACAAAACTCCCTGAGATTTTTTTTTTGGTTATGAACATCAGGTCAGTTTTATGTCCTCTTAAGTCTCCTGTATATCAACTGTATGCCAGACTTCTGAAAGGATTTCCCTCACTGTCACAAGCACATGTGCGCGGCTCTAGTAAAATAAGCACTCTGGCCATAAACTTGCCAATGAGCTGTCCCCAAATAACCACATCTGTCAGCTCAACTTAAACAGGCCCTAAAGAGTTACTTTTAAAGATGAAGGGACCTTGGCGGCTGCACACAGACTCAGTCAGAGAAGTTATCTTTATCTCTGCCATGAAATAAAGAAATGTAGATATCATGAGAAACGTTCATGTGCTGCTCAAGACTGGGACACTGATTCTTCTGATGTTTAAAACTAAAAGATAGTTCAAAAATGATTTCTAAGGGTTCTTTTTTCAAAATAAAACAATGTTACTTAGTTCTTTAGCTAAAAAAACCTCGGTTTAAGGTGCTTTCTAAAACCATTAAACCATACACTCATGCAACATTATGTAACGCTGCAGTTTCTTTCTAATTACCGTGGTACTCAAACTGACTTGGTTTTTATTACCGGCCAAGTTAAATTTAAACCATCACACACTTGCACACAACTTGAGAGTTCTGCATCTCACCTCATAACAGAGAAGCCCAGGACAATAAACTGATTGCTGGTCTCAAATTTAGGCCATGCAGTTTGCGTCTCAGGAGTGATTTAAACACAAATGGTGTTGTACCTGGCTGTGCTGTGTTCTATTGTTCCCACGGTCCCCTCTGTGCTGCAGCCAACCCCTCCACCCCCTGTACCTGATCCCCTGCCTCCTGAGTACACTGACTGTACCTCCTCTGAAATTATGGAAACAAAATGTCCTCCTAAAACTAAGGTTTAAATGGTTGCTGAGGAGGGAGGAGAGGATGGATGAAAGAGCACACAGGGAGTTGGGGTTGCTGTCAGCATATCCTAGTTAAGTTTTTGACGTCAACTTTAAGATGAAGCTTAAAATTGAGGCTTAAGACGAGGCATTGTCTGGTAAAATAATGGTAGTCAGTGGATTACTAGCTGCACCTGAAAGACAGGCAAGGAGCCAGATGCACTTTTTCATAGTTCAAAAAAAAAAGAGGATAAAATAAAAACTTGGATCATCGTGAAATGCCGTCTGTTCTGGATATAATCAATAGCTAAAGAAGAATCCAGTTCAGGGTTGTCTCCCATATTTCAATCCCTGCTCTTCTGTGATCAATAAAAGTGAGCTGAAATCAAAGCAGGCCCTCTTTACTATTGTCTATTCAACGTTAGCAGACAAAGACTGAGGAGCCTTTGATCGCCCTGTCTGCAGGGCCCACAGCTAAACACAGACCCCATCCTCCCACTCCCACCCACCACCTCCAGGTGAGCAGTATGTGTGCATTTGTGTGTGTGTGTGTATTGTGTGTGTGTGTAGGCTAACCAAAGTGTTTTTCGCACACATACACAAGCATACACACAAAACAAAAGCACTTTTTATAGGAATCACAGAGAGGGAAGCTATAAGGTTGTGTTGGCAGCTGGCAGGTCATCACACAAGTTGCTGGCCACTGTGTTACACTGTGTTAGAGTGTGTTACAGTGTGTTACACTGTGTTACTGTGTGTTACACTGTGTTACAGTGTGTTACAGTGTGTTACAGTGTGTTGTGCTGTGAAGTTCATGGCTGTACTGTATTCACTGGACCGTTGTGTCCTCTTCTGTCTAGTTTGGCTCTCTTCTGCCTTGTCCTCTTTGGATTTATCTTGTTTTGTTATATTCTGTCCTCCTCTGTTTTACCTCTTTGTTCATGTCATGTCCCCTCCTGTTGAATTGTTTTTTGTCCTTTTTTGGTTTTGTCTTCTTTCGTCCTCTTCCATCTCTCTCTGTCCTGTCACGTCCTCCACAGTTTGTCTTCTTCCCTGTCTTACTCTGTTTTCCTCCTTGTTCGTGTTATGTTCCCTTCAGTTTTGTTCTTTTCTGCCTTCTCCAAATGTCTTTTGTTCTGTCTCAACCACATTTTTTGTCCTCTTTTATTATCTTCTGTCATGTTTTTTTGGATTTGTATTATTTTGTCCTGTCCTGTACTGTCCTCTGTTTTAACTCCTTGTCCATGGCCCCTTCTGTTTTGTTCTTTTTTTCTCTTCTTCAAATTTGTCCTCCTTCTTCAGTCCTGTTCCCCTCTGATTTGTCTTTTCTGTCCTAATTTTGTTCTTTCCTCTTTTGATTTAACCTCTTCTTTCCTGATTTGTCTTCTTCTGTCCTGTCCTGCTCCATGCTATTTGTTCTCTTCTATCACGTCCTCTTCTACTTGTCAGCTTCCTTCTTATTCTGTCCTCTTCTGATTTGTCTTCTGATATTTTCTGTCCTGTTTTTGTTGGATTTCTGTTTTGTTCTTTCCCGTCCCCTTCTGTGTTGTTACCTTTTCTCCTGTTCACTTCAGAGTTGTCTTTTGTCCACTCCTGACTTCTTCTCTCCTGTGTTTTTGTCACCTTGATCCTGTCATGTTCCCCTCTGTTTTGACCTCTTTTATCCTATCACCTACTGATTTGTCCCTTGAATGTTGTTTTTATCAGTCCTGATTTGTCACATCCTATTCTGTTTGTCCTCATCTGCTTTTTTCTGTCCTATCCTTCTGTCTCCTTCTACCCCCCCTGTGCACTTAGGTTTTGTTCCCATCCGTCCTTTTTCAGTGTGTCTTATCTTCTGGTCTGTCCTGTTCTCTGGTTTTGTCCTCTTCTGTATTCCTTTGTCACTCAAGAAATTGTGATGGACATTTTTCAAGATTTGACATTTTATAGACCAAATGATTAATCGATTAATTAAAGAAAATAATCTGCAGAAAATAATAATTAGTTGCAGCCCAAGTTCCTCCTGTTCTGTCTCCTTGCTTCTGTTCCTTTTCTATTATTTGTTCTCTCATGTCCTCTAAGGATTTACTGTCTTTTGTTCTGTACTGTCCTCTTCCGATTTGTCGCGTGTCCTTCTCTCCTGTCCTGTCCTGTTCTCTTCTATTCGTCCTCTTCTTTTTTGTTTCCTCCTCTGTTTTGTCTCCTTGTTACTGTCATTCCCCCATCTGTTTGCTCCCTTATGTCCCTTCCTCTTCTGATGTGTCTCCTTCTGCCTTGTCTTGTCTTCTTCCATCTTTTTCTGTTATGTCCTCATCTCTTCTCCGCTGCTCTACTGTGCTGTGTGTTCTCTGACAGCTCAGAGGAGACACCAAAGCAGCAGGACCCTTCGACTCTCGACATGCACCTTGTTTACGAGTCCTAAACGACAGACAGCCCCGCTGGAGCCTCCTGTGTCAGAGGAGGGGAGCAGAGGATCTGCTCGGGTTGAACACAAACACAATCTTATGATGACAGCCCACATGAGCACACTCAAGATGAGCTTATTACATCAAGGCGCACCAGTGCACACAGGTGCAGATTAAAAGTGATGCTCTTTGGTCACATGAGTGCATCACCACAGAGTAAAGGCGTGCTGTACATGTTGACACATACCATGTATATGTGTGTTTTGGTGGAAAAGGTACACATCTTTTAAGTATATGTACTAATACAGGAGTGTAAAAATACTCCATTACAAATAAAAGTCCTGCGTTCAAAATCCTAATGAAGTAAAAGTGGAGAAGTATTATCAGCTAAATACACTTTTGATACTACAAGTATCCAAAGTAAAAGTACTCACTCTGCAGAACAATGGCCCTGGTGTTTGATATAATATGATATGTATTATTAGATTGTTAATACTGACGCACCAATGCACACGCAGCATTTTACTTTTGTAGCTGGTCAATGTGGAGCTAGTTTTAACTACTTTATATACACATAAGTATTTTAGTCCAGTCGTTCCCAATCTAGGGGTCAGGCCCCCTCCAAAGGATCACAAGATAAATCTGAGGGGGGTTGTGAGATGATTAATTGACGGGGAAAACAGGAAATACTTATTTCTGCTATACAAAATTGTATTATTTTTTTTTTTACTTTTCTTTAATCTTTGCTTTTTATGAAATATTAGATAATTACACCTCCTTGCGCATCGAAAAGTTATTTGAATGAATCTAAGAAGTCCAGAAGGGAAATCTATTTGGTAGAACTGCTGACAACTCATAGACATCTGAGGGGCCCCAATAAGACGCTGTTTTTTTTGTAAGACATCACAAGGCAAAAAGATTGGGAACCAATGGTTTGATCTTAAATAATGCGTTGTATTTTTTACTGGTAACTACAGCTATCAGATAAAGTGGAGTAAAGTACTATATCTCCATTTGAAATGTGGTGGAGTAGAGGTATAAAATGGCATAAAATGGAAATACTATACTAAAGTAAAAGTGCACTTAAGTACAGTAGTTTAGTAAATGTTTTTAGTCATATTCCACCACTGCTTTTTGTGTATCTGTATGTGTGTTTACTTGGTTGTGTACTATTGCACTGCAGACCACATGACATGCATTTACCCAGACTCTTAATTAACACCCTTGTCTGTTCCGTTACCATGACCAGAAAAGGGAACTCTTTCACTTCTCACCATCCTTTTTTCACCAGTCTGCCTGCTTGTTTGCTACTTGTTCTCTACATTGCTCATCTGCCTGTGTGTGTTAGTGGGAACCCACAGTGCATGTGCATGAACAAGTGTTTGTTCGTTCTGTATGCTTGTTAAATGCACTGTCACCGAGGACACAAATGGACAGAAAGCCAAATTAAAATTGTGTACATTTCCTTTCACAATCTGGTTTAGAAAAGGTGGAATCGGGTGACGTTTTCTCAAAGAAAGTCATAAACAGAAATGTTTAGAAAGTCACGTCCACAAAGCGAGAGGGGACTGTTTTATTCATTATTTATGAAGCGTGCTGCCAGGTCTAATAAACACTGAGATGTTATTCAGATGCCTCAAAATTAATAGACGTTGTGAACTTTATAACATTCCTCTGTTGCGCTGCTGTGTAAGTCAGAGTAGATGTTCGGCGCAGAATAAGAATCATATGCATTTATGCAAGTGAACAAACATGAGGCTGGAAGTGTGTTTTGTGAATTTGTTTAAAGGCCAATATTAGCATATAGCGACAGACAGGCAGAGCCCTGACTTCCATTCAAAATCCCCAGTCCATGCTGGGTTCTCTAGTGCCAGTCAATCACCTCACACGTCTGAAATTGAACTGAAACAGACAGCGAACCTTTCAAACCTGGGTGAAAGGTTATAGCCTTTCAGCCAGTAGCTCTTCCTGTATTGTGGTAGTGGAGGGGCCTTGGTGAGCAAAAAGGGAAATAAGAAGATAAGAAAAGTTAAGAACTCACAGGCAGAGCAAGTTTTCCTCTCTCTATACGCCTAACCTTTAAGCCGAGTGCCCCCCTGTGACTGCTGGATTCCTGATTAGTTTACAGTATACTCCCAAATCAGCATAATAAAGCGTGTGATGAGGCTGATGAGATCTAACAGTCTGCTCTTGTTTACCCCGCCGCAGCACCAGCTCCTTCTCTGCATGTGTGTGTGTCTGACCCCGAGGCACCGAGTCACTTGATGCGTCTTGCATCTCTCTCTAACACACATTTACACGCACGCACATACATAAACACCCACACACCCCCCCACTGGTAGAAATCCTAGTTGTGTTGCCGGATCTCAGCGGAGGCCGGGAATCCACATCCCCTTTAGGCTAGTCCTGGGGTGCATTTACTCCACACACACACACACACACACACAGAGAGAGAAACAAACACAAGTCCATAAATACATGCATGTGCACATACACAGACACATGCTGTATCTTAATGAGAGAAGGAGATGGTACTATGAAGGCGACAGCAGAATGAAACCTACTCACCAAGGACTGACCTGTGGTTCAGGGGCGGCAGCAGCTCGGCGGGGAGCTCCTCTCCCAGCGTTGATCAGAGGGCTGCACCTCCGAGGCTGCTCGCGCTGACGGCGCTGGAAAAACCAACTGATTAAACGCCACTGTCGCCTCAGCTCAGTTGCTATATGGAAAGAAAGCTTCCTCTCTTTTATATTTTTTTTCACTCAGTGTTTGTTTGTCAGTCTCCTTTGTTTTCTTTGTCCTCTGCCGAGACAGCGGTGCCGGTGGATTGGAGCTGTGAGCGTGAGGGATTTGTGCGTAATTAGCTGAAAGGCTCACCCAAGCCAGCACAAAAAGTTAAATTTTAAACTTTTTTGAACTATACTCCCTTTTAACGGTATTTCACTGACACTCTGCTTCACTTCCAAGATCAAAACCTTGCTTCATGGTAGAAATATATTTTATTTGAGTCTTTGGAGTACATGGACAGCAAAACAGCGCTGCCAACCTGCAAGTCCCATTAACAAGTTGTGCAAACTTAAAATTGTGCAAAGCGTGTGCATGAAAAAAGTCATGACTCTGAGAATATATGAATATATTGATGAAATGTTAACAGAGTGACAGACAGAGTAATTGGATCCACTGACCACTGTTTTAAAATTGTGTAATCCCACCCTGTCCATAATTTATTATATTACTGTTTTGACTGTTGGTTTCACAGAGAAGCTCAGTGAATCCATTGAAACAAAATGTTCAAATGTACTGTATTTGTGAAGAGTTTGGGCATGAAGCCTTTAGAGATATTGTTTAACTTAGTAAGGTTTCAAAAGTTAATTTGCAAAGCAGTACTTTCTAAAAAAAAAATGCTGATATTGCTTGAAAATTATTGAATTTATTGGAACTTCCAGCAGCTGACCAATAGAATGAACCAGTTTATAATTAAAATAGCTCAGATAAAAAAGGTAATTAGATACGAGTGAGCGATGAGAGGTGGTCCACAGGAGACACAGAAGATGATAAAGCTTTGGGTCAGAGGTTGAGGGCGGTCTGGCCTGGCCTGCCTACCACACCTCTCCATCAGTAGCCAATTCACAGTTCTCTGGACCACAGAATAGTGATTCTCTGTCTGTGTTTGACCATATAAGGCGTGGATGTAACATTGTTGAATGTGGAGACATTCTGGCACAAATGAAGGGTTAGAAGACTCTGCCCATTATCTGTGCCCTCTGGCCTAGTTGGGCAAGTCATCCAAGGATGGGCAGTGACTCTGCCAGCCCGGGGCCAGACTTCGCTGACTGCCAGCCCCCTCGTGCCACATGTACAATGTCAGCAAGCCTTTGTTGGTTGGTCTCAACAGATCTGTGTGATAAAATGCAAAACAATTTAGCTTTTTTTTTGCGATAGAAACATAACATTAAATCATTATCAATTAATTTGAAAAAAAGTTTAAAAAGTATGAAATATTGGGATATGAATGAGGCCAGTGTTCAGGCAGCTGCCCTCCACCCTACTGTACCTCTCGCCCTTGACTGCCACAGTTTGGCCTGGGGCTTCTCTGGCCAGAGTCGACAGATCATGGAAGGGCTGGAGGAGAGACAGGACGGGGCAAACAAAGGAGGAAGCGCATTGCCATGCCCTTGAATGACAGACAATAGCCACCTTGCATATCCAGCCAAGTCAACTTTTCACTTATCTTCCCCAGTTGCCTTTTTTATCATTTGAAAGTTAGCCCCTCTGATTTCAAAGTTACCATCCACCCTTTGCCCCCACTGTGACAGCCAGGAGAGAAGTGAATATCTCTAGGCAAGAGAGATAGAGAGACTGAGCATTATCTCATCTGGGCCCACTGGCAGCAGATGGAAGGAAAGGAAGAATGAGGAAGGAAAAGGGAAGGTTAAAAAAAAAAACGACTGGGCAGCGGCAGCTTCAGCTGGGTAGGGAAGCAATGGCTGGCAGCACAAAGAATGGTTCTCCTTCTGTTTTTCAGCTCCATTAATATCTGAGATCCAACCTACATATATCCTCATTCATTATTCATGAAGCGACCAGGAAGGAACGCAAGCAGGGAGGAAGGTGGGAAAGCAAAGGCCAGAGATAGTTCCAATCAGCCTTGGTTTAAATGACACTGAGCGACAGAGCCTGGGGTTTTATGGCTCGCTGTTTAAATGAGACACTGCGCCGTGGTAAAAGGTCCACATTGGCCTACTGTTAATGACCAGCAGAATGTATTAGAGGCTGTACCACTCGTAAAGCTAGCTACCACACTGAGAAGCAAATTTGCCCAAACTAACTTATCATGGTTCTACAGGGATGCACGGTGTGTACACTATCACATACTTTACTAACCTGAACATGACCTCAGCTAAAGAGCAACTGGGTACATTTTGAAGGCTTGCAAAAAAAGTAACGGACCTTTAATTTATGTTGCAGTTTTCACTTATCAGACCACTCAGGCTGTTTGAAGTCTGCCCAACAGATTTACTGTACATGACTCTCAACCGAACTTCATACCACACTGCTGCAGTTAAAGAATAAGTCTGATTACATTCTATTCTGTTGTCATGGAGAACAAATCCAACAAAAAGACCAAAACCAACAGTGAATCGATGCCACTAACGTTTTGTGTAGCCAAAGCCTGTTATTCCTTTCTGCCATAGACCTCCATTGTTGTCCACACTGTTGCACTGGGTGACATTTCCCCTCGTTATGATGAACATGGGCACTGTAATTTATTTTGAGAATCCCATATACACCGTCCTGCTGCTGGAAATACTTCCTAGAGCACCAAATGTGTATTTATCCACTGCTGAAAATATTCCCCAACAAATGCACTATTTACTCCTGTTTGAGTAATGTTTGCTAAAAATGACAGTGCCCAGCTTTTTCAGGAAGTTATTTTGCCTTTTTATAGATATATACATTTGTTTTAAAAAATAAAGGTATATATTTGTGACCAATTTTTAAAGATTTACATCTTCAGGAGGAACAAATATATAGTCATATAGGTATTAGGTATTGGGAATTCTTAAAGTATTTAGAAATGGACTAACACATTGTTGGTTTTAGTCTTTTCATTGGTCTTTTCATTGGCTTTATTGGCAATAACAAAAATATAAAGTATCACAGGTGTGTCCTTTAACATTCATGTTGGTCTGCAAGTCCCCAAACTATCCCTAAACTACATTATTAACAAACCTATCAATTGTACAAAATGTATTGTTTTATTCTTTGGGAAGAGCTCTAACTCTGTCAGCTGTGTTCCAGTATTCTGTATTAACCTTAAATCTTTTTTTTATGATTATGTATTTAATCCAGCTAATATTAATACAATTCCTTTTTGCCTTTGTGTGCTTAAACATTCTTGAATTAAACTGAATTTGATGCTTAGTCAGATAAGTGAAACCACTGTCCCTCAGGCACTGATGTCACTTTTAAAATGCCACACGCCTACCAGGATCATTGTTCAGAGATTAGTGAACAAAAATGAAAACAAGCCTTCAATGAATACATTACAGTAAAAGGGAATTTTTAAGCAGAATGTATAGTAAGCATTTTGCAAAAGACTCAAAAATATTTTACCATCTCATGGGGCATCTGGTGAGTATGCCTTCACTGTCTGTGTGTGTGTGTCTATGTTCATATGTGTGTGTGTTTTCCTGAAGTCTCAGAAATGGTAATGCCCTTAACCCCAATGCAGGGAAGACTTAACAGTTGGTATTGACTTTGTGAACATTTACCATTGAGAATTCAGACTATTCAATTCTATTTCAACTGAGGGCTGCAGACGGAGAGGGAGGAAGTCCCTAGGCTCCATGTTGCTCACACACAAACACACACACACTCTCATACACAAGCACACAGCTGCACACACACTCAGACTGTGTGTTGAATGTGTTATTCTCCAGTGATATCGACTCAATCGGATTTTAACCCCTCTCTGCTGGAGCTGTACAGAGACAAACGCTCTCAACAGAACAAAGGCTGTGTGTGTGTGTGTGTTTTGTGTGTGTGTGTGTGTGTGTGTGTGCATGCGTGTGTGTGTGTGTGTGCTCGCTCTGCCTGTATGTGTGTACTTTCTGGATTGTTGTTTCATATGTGTAGCCCTTTGAATGGCCGCCACACATGGGAGTACAAATGTGCCACTTCCGTCAACGTAAATCAAAATAAAACTATAATCTTCATTTTTACACACTGAAATTCACTCGGTCCTTAAAGGAGTGGTTCAGCATTTTTGGAAATATGCTTACTCGCTTTCTGTCGAAGTGTTTCATGAGAAGATTGATACCACCCTCATATCAGTCCATTAAATATATGGCTTAGCTTAGTACCAAGACTAGAAACAAGGGAAACAGCAGGCCTGGATCTGCCGGACTATTTTTTGGACGGGAGCAGTAACTTCCTGGAGTCTCCGCTGGCTGCCTGGCAACTGGTCCTGGTCCTGGTCAAGAAATAGTCTGGCACATAACCCCCTGTAAAATGGTCATTTTTGCTCTTAGGTTTTTGTGCAGATTAAAGAAATAAGATACAACATGTTAATTAATGGACTAGCCCAGGCTACCTGTTTCCCCCTGTTTCCAGTCTTTGTGCTAAGCTAAGCTAACCGTCCTTATTTTTTTAAGGACAAAAATAAGAGTAAAATAGATCTTCTCATCTTGCTAACTCTCCGCCAGAAAGCAAATATGCATATTTCCCAAAATGTCTAACTATTCTTTTAATGTTTGACTCATTTCACTGTGCAATTATATGATTCTTTCACTTTTCTCACAGCGGATTCTGAGGTTTTTTTTCCTCAGCCATTTTTTAGTCTCTGGCCTGTTCTTAAACACTACCCATGCTCCACACAGCCATACATCCTACCAGGACACCCCCCTTCAACCACCCACCCACATCATTTATACATGTGAGCATTAGGACTTGTCACAGCCTCTCAGTCAGGCCCTTTATCAGTCCAGGCCATAGATTCTCATTAAACGGGTGAATCCCCAGTCCGTGACACTTTGGCCATCACATGTCCACTCTGCCATCCCTCCACCACTGACCATTTGTCCGATCCAACTGGACAGATAGTAGTGGAGTGACTGTGCTATTGTTTGCCTCTCACAGTGCTAGTGTGGCATTTCTTCACTGCTATCATATCATACTGGCAAGCACGCACTTTTAAGCTGCTGCAAGAATACACAAAAAGATACCTCACATTCCACAATTAGTCTAAAATCTCATCCAAAGCCAAAAAAGTGTATTGCATGTGCATCAGTGTATCTCTGCTTACTGTAACTTGACTGGACGATTGGCTAATCAGTTTAACCAGTGGTCAAACACGGTCAGGAGATAGCCAGCGCTGTGTGGTCACTAGATAAGAGGCGCTACTCCTTAAAGGCCGGGGATAGCTGCTTCGTTAGTGCTGGGTCAGTGAACTGCCGTCCAGATTTCTAAATGGCCACTCAAAGCCCAGAACTGGAATTGTGTGAGTGTGTGTGTATGTGTGTGAGAGTGACTGGTGTTACTGCTGTCTCTCTGAGCTTTCTCACCGAAGGCTCATTGTTTACTGCAGTTAACCAAGTCCCGTTAGCGTGTCTTCACAGGGGGGAAATGTTTAATAGGGATGTGTGTATACCTGTGCTGTTGCTGACTTGAGATTAGAGTCGAGCTGCTGAGTTTTTTCACCTTCTGCTGGGGCTGTACACACATGATCCTGAGGGGCTTTGTTGTAATATTGAAGCAGGTAAATATCAGCAGCATACAGTATTTAGTAGGCCTGAATAAAGGAGTCCTCACACTCTTCCAGCCCCTTGACCCTGTGTCTCTCTCTGTACACACACGCATGCACACACACACACACACGCACACACACACACACACACACGCGCACACACACACCTTCACACACACACACTTATCTCTAGCCCCTGACCCCCACAACAGAGAGGCAGTGAGGTCTGTACTGGGCTGCTGTTGGAATGACTGGCAGTTCATGTGTCCACAGAGAGACAGAGCCTGTGTGTGTGTGTGTGTGTGTGTGTGTGTGTGTGTGTGTGTGTGTGTGTGTGTGTGTGTGTGTGTGTGTGTGTGTGTGTGTGTGTCTATAGGCCCAGTCTGGTAGCAGAAAGCAGGATCTCCTGGGACGACGATGTTGGGTGAGGAAAAGAGGAAAACAAGAGCGGAGGAAGAGAAGAGTGATTACAGAGAGAGATATGCATGGAAGACATGAGTCTGTCTATGTGTCTATGTGTGTGTGTGTGTGTGTGTGTGTGTGTGTGAAATGTAAAACATAGATGCATCGTCCACCTCCTGCTGCATCAGGTATTTGTTTTACAGCCACATACAAACTATAGCATATGTGTGTGTGTTGGGGTGAATCTGCGATAGATTTTGATTTATACATTCATATTCATACACTATATATATATTTGATATTATACATCAACATTTAATGGCAGCAGGAGGCCAGCAGCCACCACATTTTTTCACCTTGGTTTGAATGCACCAGATCTGTCACTACACGGGGGGTAGAGAGAATGTCATGGAGGAGGTATGTCTTTCTTCATTGTATCCATCCACATAGTATTTTAATTGGGTTTTCTCTCCTCCACAGAAAAAAAGAGAGGGAACAGAGGTGAGAGGAGGGATGAATCATGAAGGGGTAGAGGGGGGAGAAAACATGCTGCTCTGGGTTTCCATCTTCACCTCCCCAGCTATGCCGTCTCACCATTGTGGCCCTCACAATGACTACACACCAACACACACATCTATGCATGTGCACTTCAGCTAGCCCTTGGTGGTATTGTGTGGTGTAGTAATGTGTTTGTATTGAGCCTTATTGAACAATGGTGCAGCTGACATTCCTTCTGTGTTGGATATTTCTGCCTCATAGAAACATAATAATACTGCTAAACCTAAACCGTCTCCCAGTGACTGTCAAACACTCCGTGAGCAATGGACAAACTGATAGAGCCTGGGAAATGGGACAAAGAGAGTCTAAGAGAGAGTAGAAGTGTGTGTGGATGATATGTGTGTGTATATAAATATGGGAGTGAGCATGCATGCGAGTGTGTGTGTGTGTGTGTGTGTGTGTGTGTGTGTGTGTGTGTGTGTGTGTGTGTTTGTATGTGTGCATGCGTTGTATGTTGATGGTTGATGTACAGGCCTGGAGGGCAAACGCTCTAGGCTTCTCTCGTTAAGAACCTGTCAGTCATCGGCAGAGAGGAACCAAAAGGAGTCCAAATCGCAACATTGAGCTCGTGTGTATGTGTGTGTACACGTGTTTGTGTGTGTATAAAATGCATTCAGCCACTTGGCTATTCCCAAAAACAAGTGAGGAGACAAATATGTGTGAAAAAGGGGAACAGCTGTGGTGCTACATGAAGCCACACTGCCCTCCAGTGGTTTTCGGTTGCTTCACCAACACAGACGTGTGTTGTGAAACTCTTGAAGTGGAGGCTGATTTTGTTGATTATGAAACAGAACATGAGGCCTGCTAATTCACTGTGGAGGTTTGAGAATTGGAAGAAATGTAAGATGTTTTTGTAGACAAAACCAGAAAGGCATGGCTTCATGTAAATAGTATACCCAGTAAAGAGGAAGCATGAATAAAGCTTGACAGTGTTACAGTATGCAATGACACTGTGCCCTACAGAGTGCAGACAGGAAGGAAAAAGAGGAAGTGTAAAAGAGGTTGTTCTGACTCTTATATTTAATTCTCTTCACTGCCCTTGTGATACATACAAGATGTATATCTCCATTTAGTTGAACTAAAAATCTCGCATTGCAGGGATTAATGACTTGTGTGTAGATAGTTGGTATTGTATGTTATAGAGGCTGAATTTAGAGATAAATGACAATATAAGTCACTTTCTACATTTCTATTTTTTAAGTATGACCAGTATTTTTAAGACTGCACTATGATGGTGCATCTTGTAGTAAGAAGAGCCGGATATTCAGTGCAACTAGCAGTGGTAACCGCCCACATCATGTTCAGCATTTAACATAGGATGTCATTCAGAGCCTACCAGATTTATATTTCTATATACATTTCTTTATATTTCTGTTTCTTTGACCCAACTTTAACATCATGTACTTTTCTAACCCTAACTTTATCTAAAACAAACCAAACAGTTTCAAACAGAATAATGATGATTCAGTTATGGCAGAATTAAAAAAACAAAATAGAAACTTGTTCTTTCCAAAGACTTGAGATTGAAACTTTTAATAAAGATGTAATTTTTCTTTTTCAAGTTTACTCAAAACTTTGTTCTCTTTTATAAAGCAGATTTGATCACAAAAGATTTTAAGGTAAGTGACACACAGCAGGATTGCCACTGAATAAATTATTGTTAATGTTTTGCATACATTTGCATCATGGCTGCCATCTTTATAATGCCATATAAAGCAACAATATTTAAGGTGTTTAAAACTTCTGTTGAGAAAACTACAGGCACATGTTGAAAAGGGTGAATTGTGGAACGACAATGTCTGAAACCCTTAACCCACATACAAAAGGTAGGTGCATCGTGCAAAGAGTGGAGGGAAAATTGCGTGCATCAGGTTCTAGCGCATACACAGGCATACACATGCATACACATGCATCGCTTACAATCATTTTTATCACACCTCCCTGTGGTCACAGCTGTGACTGCACAGAGGAACTAACAGCACAAACTTCAATAGATAGTCTGTGACCTCCCTCCTCCACTGTCGTCTCTGCCATTGTAAAGAGCTTTAGACATTTACAATGATGAGGAGAGGAGAGGAGGAGACTGGAGAGGAAGCTAGATAAAACTTTTGAGCAACAACTCAAGACTGTAGAAATTGAAGAAGAAATTGGGGAAGCTGTGACACGGTTTCTCATCCAAACCACACCCCTTCCTCAACCTCTACATAAACATCCAGAGCTTAAAATAGAGGCCTGAGATACTTTTGCTGTTGACAGCAACAATTATGTTAATTCTCATCACGCAGTAGCTGGAATTCAATGAAAAATACCTGCCCCTCACTCTGATTGTGACATTTACTTTAGCTGATATGTGATAGAGGAAGTTTCAGTTATACTTTTAGACTATAATCATTTTTAATTCTTTACACACTTGTAATAGCTGCAGGAATGTACCTAATCTAAGGTAAGATCAGTATTTCCCCCTGAAATCTAACCAAACAAAGAAAGTTCAGTTATGTGGGAGGAAAGACATCGTCTAGTTTCCCTTCACCTTGCAGCCTCACAGGTTGCTCTCAGATGGATGTGAAACAAGGATATGCTATGATAGTCCGATGACAGCACTACTTGATTATGATTATGTTCAGTTGCACTTGTTTTAACAAATAAATAAAAAAAAAATTTAAATAGCATTCATGATTTGTGTACATTTAAAGAATGTAAAAATACAAATATTTTGTTTAACATGGGTATCCCACATAAAAAGTAAAATAAAAAAAACACTCTAAAAAGGGGCTGGAAGCACAGCTACTCTTTCTCCCTCATTGAGAAATTCTGGATCTATACATGCCCCGCCCACCATTACCGTTAGGTTGACCGGTGCAGGTGAGAGCATGGATGTGGGTGAGTGACATACATCTATGGTGAGAGAGCGGTGCACATCGAGATGGCTATAGTTAGAGGAAACATCGGAGAGATTCAGCCATACATGTTTACGTCTGCTAGTCGCCAAAATCAGCGACTAGCAGAAATATCAGAATGGTAAGTGTAGCTAGTGTCTTTTATTTGTTTATGTTGTTTGTTAGCTTGTTAGCTTGTAACTAGCAGTGGCTGACACAGCGTTAGTGCTTATAATATCTGCTACGATGTTACAGTGTGTTTACATTGTTATTACGTAACGTTAGTAGATAGTGGAAGGAAGCTCCAGGGACCGGTTTACATCCAAAAACTGTACACTCTACCATATTTGCTGTCAAAACTTTCACTACGCTAATTTAGTGCAAACTCTCGCTCTGCGCTGGAGGTTTTTTCAGGTTTCTTTGCTGGTGGCATTGCAAGTGGCTTTTGGATTTGTGACTTCCCAAAACTAGCTTGCCTGGAATACGTTTGAATCTCGGATTTTAGGGAAGTATACGGACATCTCCCCCTTCAGTAGAGGAATGTGAAAACACCTCTCTAGTGACAAACGTTGCACAGATACAAGTCAGTAAAGTCAAGGTCTGACATTTCAGGGGACTTAAACATAAGAAAAACACATTTTTGAGTGCAAGGGTACTTTAAAATATTATTAATCTTTTGTTAGAATAGCATTACATTTGGTAAAGAGTACATTATGACTTGTTTTGGCGTTCTTCTGGTAACACTTGCTGACTTCTTGCTTTTTCACAGAACGATTTGTTTGGCGTTTCGGAGAATACTGGAACGGATTGTGTGTTGAGTATAAACGCCTCTGTGTGCGCCCTTAGCGCATGCTCCATTGGCGGAGGCCCAAGCCACAGTGTCTCACGCAAGCATACTGTAAACAAAGCTTAAAAGCCTCCTGAGGACTTAATTGAGGACTGTCCATGCCTATTCATTTTGAAAGGGCAACAGCCAATGGGGAAACTCCAACACTCTACCGACCAATGGTGTAACTTCCTCTCTCAGTCAGGGACAAATGTTTGTGTTTATAGGCCGCTGCAGTCCAGCCAGAAACTGATATTTATGGTCAGTGTGTCATGAGGTGATGACCAATGTCTCTGTTTGTCAGTTGCACGTTTCTGTTCACTCCAGTTCCCTCTTGACACTAAATCCAGAACCACAGCGCTCACATTTCTGATCTCATATCTTCTCTAACTTTGCAAGTGCTTTTTTTGCCCCAAAAATATTTCTAAAAAAGACTACAGTTCTAAAGCCTCCCTAATGGCCCAAAGGCTGCTAAAGTCATCACACCCCTAAAATCATTAAAGCGCTGGAAATGGAGAGGGCTCACTCTCTGGGGAGCATGAATTTGCTATGCCAGTTTTATAGCAATCTGACTACATTTTTAGATTTGTTGCATGCAAGCGGAAGTTTTGGTGTGATTGAAGTGAAAGAGAAAAGATCGGGGATCTCAGAAATTATTATCGGGGGACCATGACTATCTTTATTGACTTTCATGGTAATCTGACATAAAGATGTGAAGATAACCTAACACCATAGGCACTGGGACAAGAAAAGAACATGTCGCCATGTTTGTCAATAAAGAACCCTGTCACTGATTGGTCAACAGCAGGTCCTGGCAACAAATTGCCTTCTCCTTTCCTCTTTCTACAGTAATGACCCTCATGTAAACAATTTTCTTTTTAACATAACATTTGAGTTGGGCTTACAAAGCCAGGTCATGGTTTGAACATAAGGTTTGAACACATGTTGTTGTCTTGAATAAGATTAAATACTATTAAAATACATAAAATAATATATATTTATATAATCAAATTCAAAATGTGTTTACTTGTTGGCATTCTACTTGAGTACATTGTAATTAATGAGGTTGTTGTACTAACAATATTTTATAGCCTCAAAATGCATTTTAAACTGAGTCGACCGGCAGCATATTGGTAGTTCTGATCTATACGTATTACAGTGATGTCAGATCTGGCAACTTGACAGCTTTAGAAGACAATTACATGGTCTGCATTTAAGGACTCACACACATCAAACTAAAAACACAGTCAATACAGTTTCATTTGGATTGCATTAACTTGATGCTGCTTGCTTAAGAGCCACTTCCTATCTCTTAGAAGTGGAAATAGCCAAATACCATGTGTTTCACTGGTCTAGGAGGAAATCCATATTTAGATCTTCATACTAAAAATGTGAGCTCTTTGTCGGAAATACAGTACTTTCCTACTGGGTTTCAGGTTCAAATGTATTTCCACATAGATATAATATGACTTAGAAAGAAAACAACCGTTGTGTAAACTCTTCCATCTCTTCAGAAAAAACACAAATTATTAAAGGGTTTGACGTGATCTATGTGTTCTCCATTTTCTAAACTATATACCATAGAGATTCATAGCATCCTCGCCACGCCATATAGACTTACAGCTTCATCCACTGTATAACTGCTGTAGGATTAAGTAAAAGCCTCTACCAGCACAGTATCTAACTGTCTAAACTAAAAAAATGGGTCTGCTTAGTTGCATGCATTATTTTCATATAACTGCGTGAAATAGCTGACTGTGTTTCATCCAGATTCACATCAGCTCACCACCCGGTGTGTGAGTCTCACTCCCCGGAGAATTTCTCTACTTCTCTCCTTCCTCTTTTATCCCCTATTTTCTTGTGTATGTAAACAGAAGTAAAGCATTTTGGGCTCCAAGGCAGAGCATGATGATCAAACACCATGCACGATCAATGACTTTGAAGAGATCTAACATCCCTTATAAATGTATTTCACACAGAAGGAACAGCACAAATGAAGAAATTCACTTCTGGAGCCAATGGCCACATGTTTTCTCTCTTTAGACTGAGAGAAAAAAACAGCGTACAAAGTTTAAGAAAGACTGCACATTTTTCTTGCACATTGTGATGATCTGATTTCGAACAGTCTAACAGAAGACATTGATCTGGAAGCCTCACTGTGTGTTAATATCACAATTTTCTTTCATTTCTGTCTGTTGATATGAAGTTAAACTGTGAATTTGAAAACAGTCATGTATCAAGCATGTATCTAAAAGCCTAATATGTCAAAACACAATCTAAAAGAGTAAATAAAGGCTTCACAATAAAGCTAAACTTTTTTTCACAAGTCGGAGGGTTTTCACACTTGAGTAAAAGCAAGTAAAAATTAGATGAGACTTCCTGTTCTTGGTGGCGTAGCTAAAATGAAGCTTCCTGTCACCAAATGTTAAGGTAAAGGCAGTCTCTCTTGGTGTGACATCACTCCACTTGCTTGACTTGAAACAAGAGACGAGGATTAGGGTTTGGGGAACAAGTCCAGGAAGCTGCATCAACTGATAAGACAGAGAACGTATGTAGTGTAAAATTAGACAATGTTTTTGACTTATTTCTCTCTTAGAGTTAATTTATAATTGGAAATACAGCTTCAATTTGGCTTGTGAATATCTGCCTGTTGGTCCCCAGTAGGACTATACTGTATGGTGTGTGGCCGTACACACCCTAACTTCTGGATATGGCGGGTCTCTGTGGTCTGAAGATCCTGCTGCTCTGGGCTGGAATCATCGGTTTGGCCAACTGTAAGTAACCAACTGCATCGTCTTTATGAAGGGACTGTGGAAAAGAAATGGTGGTCTATGAAGTTGTGTCCTTGCGTCTGTCACTGAAAGTCTTCTAGAAGAAAAATAAAATCTGTACATGATGCAAAACATAAATGATAGTTAACTGTAGGCGATGAGATCTCTTATTCTAAATTTCTAACTTAACTGTTTTTGAAGTTGTAGCATATGGTTGTTGAGCATGTGTTTATGAGAAAAGGTGAAACACTTTCCATGCCTGAGATAGAGACATGAATCTGTCAGCACAAACGCTTGACAATTTGCTTTTTTTATGAAAACCAGAAAACATCACCGCACAAAATGTGATCATTTAAAGTAAAAACTGAGGGCAGAAATGACAAGCTACAGTATATCATGTCTTTGAGTTGTGCCTTCGTTTGTGCTACTTCACGTTTCTTAAACTTTCCAAACCCAAGAACATAAGAGAGTACAGCACACACGTGTGATGTGAGAAGCTAAAAAGTGACAGGTTTGAGAGCCCCTTTGGCAACAGAATAAACAGTTATGTTCAATCAAAGACTGCTGTTAATAAGAAGACTCTCTTTAAAACGTGTTCTTTCATTTGGTACAAAGCTATGGGAATTTTTGCAATCATGTTTCTGTTCTGCTTTGACATTGTGTGTGTGTGTGTGTGTGTGTGTGTGTGTGTGATGGTGCGAGTGTGTATATGTATGCGGGTGTGGGTGGGGGGGTTTATGTCTGTCAGAGATGAGAGAATTTTTTAGGGTGTGTCCCTGCAAGCGCTTCACTTCAACCCTAGTGGCTGTGAGTGTTGTATATGATACACATCTGAGTGTACGTGTGGTTGTGTGTGTGTGTGTGTGTATGCATGCATATGTGCGTGTGTTAAGTCAGACCCACCTTACTGCCTCTTGCATCACTCAGAGTTCTGCTACTGTTCAGCACATCAAACAATTTCTGCTATTTTCAGATTAGACGCCTGTACACATGAGCTGAAATAAACCCTTCACTCTGTTTATTTCAGTCTGTTGTCTTTAATGTCAGTCAGGGTCAGTATTTGTCATTTGTTTCTAACATACACTATTTCTCAGGTAGTGTGCGAGATGAGTCGTCATGATACACTGCATCAACAGACCTTTCTTATTTATACATGTCTTCACCTTTCCATTGATCATAATTAAAACACTGTGTTCCAAAAGTAGCAATATTTTATAATAACAATGAGGCTGTGTTTTAAATCATTTTATATCGATTTAGTTATCTTAACATTAATAGCATATGACCAGTTGTGGATAGTATCCAAGTACACTTACTCAAGTACTTTAGTACCATTCTGATGTACTTTACTTTATGGTGCTTTATACTTATACTCCACTACATTTCAGAGGGAAATATAGTACATTTTCTACAGTTTCTTTGCAAATTAAGATTTTAAAAACCTATAATGAGCACATAAAATACGATGCATTTTTATACAGTAAATTAATCTACCCGACAGTCTATACAAATGCCTACAATCAGCTTCAACTTCACCAACTACAGCATTAAAGTGCAATTTACATGTAAAAGTAATACTTACCCAACAGTGTAATATACTGTATAACAACATATCTCTGACAGAGCTCAATTTGCCTGAAACGCGGGGACTTAAATGTTACAGATGATTCTATTTAAGTACTGTTTTGAATGTAAGTCCTTTGATTGTAACGGAGTATTTTTACATATTTACATATTGCTACTTTTACGTAGTGCTGGGAGAAGTATTCATATGTTTTACTTAAGAAAAAGTAGAGATGCCACAGTGGGAAAATACTCAATTACAATTCTTCATTCAATATCCTACTCAAGTAAAAGTAGAAGTATTATCAGCTAAATGCACTTTAAGTATAAAAAGTAAAAGTACTGGTCCTGCAGAAATAGTGAATATTAATCATGTATGCATTTGTATCAAAAATATGCATATGATGGTGGTTTACCATAATATTAAATAGCAGAAAATGTGGCAAAAGGCTTTCTCCCAACACACAGACTAGTTAGTGTTATATCCAATTCAAAACTCTGCTCAACTTGTCCTTCTTTGCTATTTTTTCCTAATTGTTCTTAAAGAATTAGAATAAACACAGGGTCATGTGAGCACCAGTTTCATTTAGTTAAACCAACTGCGTGAGAGCAGCTGTGCTCCATTAAAATGCAGATTGTCAAGCTTCTTTAGCTGCAGCAGATCAGAGTTGTGTGATCAAAAAGTTGACCACTTCCGTGTTCCATTCTGAGTTGCCTTCATTTCCTGGCAAAGCAGAGCAGAGCAGAGCAGTGCGGGCCAAGCAGACTGAGACAGAGCAAAAGTAAATGACTTGAGAATTCATGAAAAAAAGGGGAAGTGCAGTGTCTAAAATGAAGAAGTGAGGTCAGAAATGTTAAGAATGCTGCACGAATGAAGCAGTTTCTGGGAGGAGGGAGAGCGTGCTTGTCACAAAGCAGGGGGCAGTACTCGGGGTGGTAAATGCAAAATATGACAAGAAAGAAGAGGAAGATTAAAAAAAACTGATGGCGAACACTGATAGAAAGCAAACTGATGCATGCGAGACAGATCCAGACACAGTATCAGTTTCTTTACTAAATGTCGGACAAGTAAATTGATTCAGGGACAGAAGTCTGGGGGCATTTGAGCTCTGATTGTCACTAAACTGTAACTGCTGTCAACTTTGCACAGTTGAATTTCTTCTCTATGGTCGCCCTGGCACCATTCCTCTACCTCTTTCTTCCTCTCCTTCTGCTTCTTCCTCTGTCACACTTGAACAAAATGCTTGTGATCTTTAACAGTCTGATATAACAGTGTGAATCTCACACATTTGTTTGACACTTGGCCCTGAACACTGAAAAAGAAATTACCCAAAACACCAAGGAGGCTTCACTTAAAATTATTTTGGCCATTTTAAAAACAACTTAAAAGCTTTAAAAAAGATCAGAACAGTGATTTTTTAATTTTCATTGTTGGTGTGAATGAAACAAACGTGGTTATGATACATTTAGGGTTTGGATAAAGTCTTCTCATCAGTTATTTCGAATATTCATAGAGCACAATTGCATCTCTCAAACCTTTCACTGAAACAATTTAAATAAGTCACCACAAAGTATAAAGTGGTGAAATGTCACTGCAGAGAGTATGCATCTCTGCTCGATACAATGAAGCAACAAGAACGCGCCAAACCACATCCTGAGACTCATTGTTTGACTGTCCCCCATCACCTCATCACTCATTGCTCACTGCTATTATTATAAAGAACAAATAGAGAAAACTGCAAAGACATGTTTACAAGCCTTTTTTTTGTTCCAACTTGGTAAAACTAATGTAATATCAGAAAACAGTTTGAAAAGCATAAAACAATGTACTTTTGAAGATATAAATATGTTTTGGTTTATATTGAGTGCATAGAGCATAAAGCATGAATATCATTTTAAACAATATTTGGTGACGCTGTCATTTCTAATGACTAAGAACAAGGATATAGGAGAGAAACTCCATTGTGAAAGTCCATTTGTGCTTCAATAAGATCCAGTGATCTGTCCAAACTGAAACTAGTTTTGTAAGTATGGGGAGATTCTAGGTTTCAGAGCAAAGCAGGAAATAGCGGTTGCAAATGTTGCTCTTTGCCGCATTGTCATAGCAACCAGGTTGTACAGCACTGCCTCATACAGAACCTCAGATGAAAACAGTCACTTTTTCCTCTTTTTGACCTGATATTGCTTTGGACCGTTGGTTGGATGGAAGTTGACACTTTAATAAAACTTAACATCAAAAAGGCTTGAAAAAATGTGTTGATGGTTTTTGTTTGTTTCTTTTTCTCCATAGTATATGCAGTATACTGTACTCTTTTATGACAAAAAAGCTGCAATGATTTACAAAAATGTTCTCTTTGCAATTCCAGGTCAAAACACAACAGGTGAGTGGCAATAATTACATTATCTAATATATATATATATATATATATATATATATATATATATATATATATATATATATATATATATATATATATATAATTGTTATCATAATTAATAAAATGTTTATTTCTAATTATGCCACTAGCCTTGTGCAATACCTTCATCTCAGCTTCCCACTCCCTCACACTCTCTTTATACTGTTTCATCTCTTTATGGCCACAGTAGCACCAAAAGCAGCAAAACTTCATGAAATGAGTATGCTCTTTAAACGGAAATAATGTGCTCTATGCATGAGTGACAGAAATACATTTTCTTACTCTTATTAAGTAGCTTGGTTGACATTTGCCTCCATTTTATTGAAATATCTCACAAGTTTTTAATTGCAGACACCAAGAAACAATTCAATGTAAACTACATGCAGAAACAGTTAGTTTCATGATAAACAGGTGAAAATTATGTCCATGTATTGCAACATTCCCTAACACGTGGTTTGCCCACAGTCCTTTGGTAGATATATTTATTAAGTTATATGCAATGATCCATTGCTTGTTCACACAATCCTAACAATCCTACAATTTCTAACCTCTTTCCAGGTTGTTTGTCAAGTTATGCTCTATCTGAGATCTGTTGTATGATATTTAGATGCAGTTAATCTATTTTGGGAAACCTCTAGCTCACACAAATGGAGTCTGGAGAATTTATAGCATAAGAGTTAGACTCAGAAAAGAGCAACGGTTCTGTGTTGAGTGCTGTTAGGATTTAGGTGTGTCAAATGTTGCAAGGGCTTAGCACGGTATGGATGCAAGTTTTTCCATCATAGGAACAAGTAAGTCACTGATTATACAGCCAGTGAAACATCCTAATATTTCCTAATAGTCAACAATCATCAGTGATAGGGAAAAAATCAGTTTGACCATGACATTGTCTGGAAAATTTAAAAAAACTTGTTTCCATCTCAACCACTGATCCTGGCTTTATAGATATAAACTGTTTAGTTTATCATACAGTATCTGTGAGAAAGCTATAGAAACTTGTCATCAAAGTTGAGGTCAAACTTGTCTTTCAATGTTTTCATCAACTCAGGTTTATTAATTGTTTATATATTTTTTATTGTTTGGCTAATAATTAGTTTAAATATTGACTCCAATTTACTCTGAGAAGAAGCTAAGCGACGCAGCTATTGGTGCAACACTATGCCGACACTTTACCACTGTTGACATAATCCTGTTGATGTTGGCAACCTTTAGGCAACCTTGCTTGTGTTTTTCCAAAGAAAGACAACATTAAGTCCAAAAACAGGAAGTATTTGAACTCATAGCTACAGGCAATGCTCAACCCGATTTCATTTTCACTATTCTAGCTGTAGAGTCCTACTGAACACATCCTGCTGAATAATACCTTTCCTTCTCTGAATATAAATCTGTTCTTGCCTAGTGCTACTATTGTTTTGTTTTTTATCACCTCTTGTCATTTTTTCTTGTTAAAATTAATGTGTAGTAGACATAAATCACGTGAATGATTGACAAGTAGCAAAACCACCTTTGTAACAACAGGAAACAGGATTTATGTGGACATCATTGTTAGAGGGAAAATGCTACATCTAGCAACTTTTAAGGATGTAGAAGCTATCATTGTGATATTGTGTTTGGCCTGATTTTTGTTTTCTTGGAATGCAGATGTTTCAACCTCCTTACCTCCACACACCACCACAAACTCCACTTTATCTTCAGTAACCAGCCTATCTGTCACCTCCTCAACTCCACGCACCATGACAGCAGCTCCTGTCATGTCTACAGACACCTCAGTAACTGCCCCCAAACCTCCACCCACCTCACCAACTCTCACCTCAAACTCCCCAACTCAGACACAAAATTCAACTACCATGTCTGGTAATGTATTCAGCCTCAGTTTACAGTTTCATTGGAAACATTATTGTTGCATTCAACATGCTATTCTCCTAAAATAGTAGTTAGGCATTATATCAGGTAAGACTATTGGCAGTAAAGTTATTTCGACTTGAAGGTGACCACCAGCATGCTCTCTATCCCACAGCCACTCCTCCTGCAAGCATCTCACCCTCATCCACAACCACTTCAGCCAGCACTCAAACAGAGTCTCAGTCAAACACCACTCAAAACCAGACCTCACTTCCAGCCACCACAGTAGCTACTGCCATCAAAGGTTGGATTTCTCCTATTTACAAGCCCCCATTTGTTCTTCTATAGGACTGTAATAAGATGTATATTTGTTATTCATATAAGTGTAGACAACAGTTTTTACCATCAGCACTGCTAAGGAATGGACAAGTTCATAAAATATACTTGCTTCACTTGCAAGTTGCTTTGGAAGAGTATTTCAACGTTTTATAATCTTATATTAATATTTTGTTGTTTCCTTTTCTAATCTAATTTGAATGCATTCTCCAGTCATCACACAAACCCCTCCACCTCCACAGTGTGAGTATCAGTATTATTTTTTCAAGATATAATACATGTCAACTTTACACTCATCTTAACAAACACTTGTACTAATTATATTGGTTTCCAGTATTTCACTCCAGTGTTTCTCTCTTACTTTGCAATGAATGTATTGGGAGTGTTTGGATTTTATTTTGTTTCGGCCCTGGAGCACCTTCAACGTCTACATGAACAAACTATCTGAGATATAAAAATGTCATCAGGTGGTTTATATTAACCAAGAGCTTTTACGATTCTGTTGATTTTGTGTGCAGGTTCTTACACTGTCACACCCATCAAGTCTGGCTTCAGGATTAACATTACAAGCTCCACCAATGGTAGCTACACCATAAACATTAATGAGGAGGGCCGACCTGAGACAGGAATGAAATTCGAGCACACCAATCAAACCTCATCACATGAAATCAAACACCTGAAGCCCTGTACTAAATATGAACATAATGTGGCATTTACTGATGAACCTGGCAAAGAAATACCCTGTACCTGCACTGAAAATAAAACTACAACAACTAAAATGAGTGAGTAGAAATAATATACTATGAGTAGAAATATCATACTGTTGAATTGCATCTTACTTTCTTTTAATTTAAGAAATGAGACGGAGAGACATTTGTGCATCATTTGTCTATTTCAGGTAAAGATGACATTGAAGATGCCATCTGCCCTGGATATGTTTGTTACCGGAGTGATTGGGACATCAGCTCTTCACTGTCAACATCAAATAATATTTCAGCTGAGCCATGCAAAAGTGACAATAAAGCATTCTGTATCAAACCTGGTTACAATGACATCTGCTCAGATTTGATTACAACCTTCACTTCAGGACACTGTGTGGATTCTCCCTTTAGCCTCAACAAAAGCATCACTGTTGGTATGTAAAATACAGTTTACCTGTATTTTGGATTGAATTGTGTAGGCTTTACTTCATCATGTTTAATGTATGTGCTGTTTTCTTTTTTCCACAGATTTCTTAAATCCAAGTGAAATAATACAGACTCGTCCCAATAAACTTCCTGCAACAATAAAACCAATATTACCTCCAAACTGTAAAAATCTCACCATTGATTACACCTGTCAGGGTAAGTGAAGAGACTAGAAGTAAAGAGACTTTGCCTGTCACCAACATTAAGAATGGATTTACATGGAAATAGGTAGAAATTTGGATCCGCTTAGATTAGCTCACACTGTAATAAAACTAACAGAAATGACGATGAAAATCAGTTTTACTTCAAACTGAACCGATCTGAATTGTCTCTTAAATAAAATCAAGGTATTTGTTTGTGCACTCTGTGAATCAGTTCTGAAGAGAAGATTGATTGATTTATTTGCTCTGAATCCATCCACATTTGAATCTAATCTAACTCCAAAAAAATACGAAACACGTACCAGTTGTTGAAGAAATGCTGTCATCCTTGTGTCTCCTCAGAACCTGGAAAACCCAACAAGCTTTTTCTGTCTGAGCTGGAGCCCTTCACAAACTACAGCTGTATTGGTCAGATCAAGGACAACAATGTCACCATAAAAACACAACTGCTATCGACGTCCATATTGACTGTGGTATGTTGATATTCACTTTACCTCACTGCAATGATAAGAACAATAAGCTTGTATCCTGAGATAACTCTGGAGAAAAGGAAAACACCAGATACTCAGTGTTACAGATGTCTAATGTGTTCTAACAGATCTTACAATAAAAATCACAAAGAGCCATGCAACCAATAACTCCATTGAGTTGAGTTGGACCACGACCAGTCAGAACTGTCAAGATGACCTTCATCGTCTTCAGAACCTTTATTATGTCTGCAGTTGTCCTTCCTCCAAACGGAAACACAGGAGTAAGTAAAATTATTCAGATTAAGTCTCTAATTATTTTATTCATTTTACACTTCACTTTTGGAAGTCTTTGTAGATCCTTTTACTGTTCAGTTGACCTAAATAGTGAAATATACTGTGGACATTTGAATCATCCATGGACCTACAGTGCTCCATGCTAACACTTCAGCATGCTGAGTGATAGCAGATGTAAATAACCTGAGACGATATACCAAGTCACAGTTTGGTGAAGAAGATTCACAAAATTAAAATGAAATATGATACAGAAAAAACATCAAATGTCAGAGTTCAATATCGTTGTTTCTTAGAAGTAAACAAGATCAGAAAAACCTAGTTACAGCTAAAAATTGCTGCACACTAAATAATTTGCTGGTTGTTCACCAGAAACAATAAAAGTACATATTAAAGGTCCAGTATGTAGGATTGAGTGGCATCTAGCAGTGAAATTGCAGTTTGCAACCATTTGAATACCGCTTGCATCACCAAGCGTGTAGGAGAAACTATGGTGGCCAAGAAACTCCTGAAAAACGTATACACTAATGAAAACATACTTATAAATATTATATTCTTTTATTTCTGCCAAGAGCTCCCAAATGTTACACATTGGACCTTTAACTTCAGTTTTCATGTGTAAAATATCCTACTTTCCTTGCCTAATAGCACATAGTGTATACTAAAGCTTTAGCTTGTAGTGCCAAAGCTGGTGATCAACCAATTACATATGGATGATATTGATTAATTGATTGATATCCATTTTCTTGTCACTTAATGGGTAATGTGACCAACAAAACAATCTGCTGTTGTATGTTCCCTTAATTTTGTCTGTGTTGTCTTGTTGTTCAGTCAAACACAACATAACAGGAGGAACATGTAATATTTCTGGACTGGAACCATTCACCGAGTATACCTGTGAAGTCCAACCCACCTACAACAACATGGACGTTGGCAAACGAGCAGCTAAAAAACAGCAAACTGAGGCTGGAAGTAAGTGTCCAAAAAACTTACAGTCAACACCTATATAATACAAAAAGACTGTTTATTTATTAAAGCTGTGTATTTCACATGTTGTTGAATATCCAGTTAAGACAACTGAGTGGCAGTAAAAGTAAATATCTTTCTCAAACACTTTCCTAAGACCACACAGAGTTGAAACTGCTTCAGTATTTTGGGAGAAAACTGAGACCATGTGACGTACTGTGACTCTAAATGGCCATAAGAACAAGAAATATGGTTATTAAATGAATATTTGAATTTGGAACATCAAAACAAGATTTACTGTAATTAATTATTTTGTTATTATTTAAGCTAATCATAGTTCTAAATGCAATTTAAGCTATTCATTATTATGTAAATGATGTAATTTATCCGATTCTTTATCCTGTCTGTCTTTTTGTTAAATGCTGATACATTCCCTGATACCAATACCAATATACATGAAGAAGGCCTACAGTATAAGAACATCGCACTTCAAGCCATTATAATGAACATTACAGTGTAGCTCCAGTCATTAGTGAAGGAGGGGCCATGTACACAATATGTACCAGGTATACACAGTAATTATAGACTTCAAATTCCAATAACAGAACTGACTGAAGCTGGTAGATAACCAGCCAGCAGAATAACCACGGTCCTGTTTGTTTATCACAGGTGCTGTGGTGAATAGAGTCTGTGGTACCAGAGTATTATAGTATTATCGACTTTTTCAGTGTTAAATTGTAATCAATTAGTACAATGATCATTTAAAAACATTTACATTGATTAATTAAGTTTAAATTCAATTTTAAGTTAAACTGTAAATGCTGAATGAAAAAAATTCTAAGTAAATTAAATAAATTAAACATCATTACATTTGCCAAATAATTATTCTGTATACTGTCTTTTAGTAATGAATTAAAAATTACTTTGAATAGGTTTTTAAAATGTACTTGTTATTCCATTCACTTATGTGTCTGCCCATCATACGCCATCTCATAATTCCTTTGTTTCCTGTTTTAACACTTAGTTTCCATTTCGTGATAGCTTTATTTGAAACATTACTCTACAGAGCAGCACCAGATGTTCTGATTGGTCAGACCCCTCAAACAACTTCCACCAACACATACCAGCTGTGTGGGATACATAACAAAAAGTACAATTTAAAAGCCTTCATCAGTCATCATTTGAAGACATATAAGAATACAGAATAATCACTTTAAATAATAACACATTTTCTGATCTTTTTATACCTTTTTTACTTTGAGTTTTTTTATAGGAAACTAAAATATCACTTTAACTGTGAGTAAGCACAGAGTGCTGTATCTAAAGGAAAATATGTTGTTTTTCTTCACTCTCTTATAGAACCACGAGATGTTACTAACCTGAAGGTGACTGTTCCAGAGCATAATGTGATTAGAGTAACCTGTGATGGTCCTAAACATTCAAATGGACCTAATAAGACATTCATTGCGCGTCTTCATGGTGGCAGTGCCCCTCGGGAGCTTAAATATGAGAAATGCAACTTTGAATTCAAAGATCTTAGCTACTCTACCAAATACGAAGTGAAGGTTTGTATAATCCTAATTTTTGGTTTCAGGACATTATTCCAACTTTATTCCTCATATTTCTTCAAATGCTATAATTCCTGTATAATTTCCAGGTGACTGTTTGCAACGGACATTATGAGAGCGACCCCAAGACAGAGAATGTTTTCACTCTCTGTATGTGCAGTTTTTAATTAATGCCACAAATTGTCTAACACTGTTGAGTTAAATCATTTGACACATTTTGTTCTGACATACAGTACACACATCCATTTCTATGGATTGTATCTTTGAGATAAATGCTACCACTTTGATATTATTTTCCCAACATTTTATAGATAATGACAAAGCTCTCATTGGGTTTCTGGTCTTCCTCATCATCCTCACGTCTGTGGCTCTGCTTTTGGTCATCTACAAGATTTTCATCCTGAAGCGCAGAAAGTCCCAGTAAGGATCATTCTGCATCTTATCTCCTGCATCAGTTTGACTGTCACATTGTTTCTGGTTTTTGTTTATTTGTGTGACTGTTTTTTTTTTTTTGCACAGACTTGCAGGTTTTGTTCTACTGATAAGGCTATATCTTTTCATTCACAGTGCATGAATGTAATATAATGTGTCGGTTGTCTTTTTCCATTCTACATTCTGTATAGTTAAAATTATTTGTAACCAATTTTCTTTGCAGTGACATGAATGAAAACATGATGCTTATTTCGACAACAAGTGAGTAAACTTAAGATTTCCTGTTTTTTCCCCCTCTGGATTTAATCTTAAACCAGATGATTTTAGCAGTCTCTAAGTATGTAATAAATTGCTCTCACATGTAGCAGCTACTGTTTTCAAATGGTTTGTAGCAATCACAATATACAAATGTATTCCTTTATTTCTTGTTAGAGCATGTAGTAGCATGTTTCAAGAGAAATCATTTATAAAAACAGAGAAAAATATTCCAGTATTTACTATACTGTTATTTGGAGTAAAAGCTAGTGATAGTATTATTACAGTATTTCATTGTTTCTGTCTTCTGACTGGTTTGCTGTTGTAGATGATGAGGAAAACCTGATGCCTGTTGAGCCAATTGCAGCAGAGTTTCTGCTGGAAGCCTACAAGAGGAAGCTCGCTGATGAGGGAAGACTTTTCCTGGCTGAATTTCAGGTACATTTAATATCTGTCTTCTTTTTGGGGCATTATTTTTGGTATTTTTTCTTTATTGGATGGTTCACAGTGGAGTGGCAGAGAGGGAGATGGCATGTAACAGAAGTCAAAGACTGGACTTGAACCAAGGAGGTTGGATGTGCATGCTAGGGACCTAGGGAGTGTGAATAATACTCTAGAATGGCTGTTTATTGGTCTTTGGCATTGGTTGGCAATTTACATGATTTGTTTCTGCTTTCAGAGCATCCCCAGAATTTTCTCGAGGTACACCGTGAAAGAGGCCAAAAAGCCCTGCAATGTCCCCAAGAACCGCTACGTGGACATCCTGCCATGTGAGTGGGAGTCTGTAAAACAACACATGAAGCTTTTTAGTTAAAAGAGATAAAAGCACTTACCTGATGTGTATTTTTATTTAGTGTTTTTACCATTACAAACAGTAATTCATGTCATCAGTTAGTATAATGCCTTGTAACTAGGCTTGTCTCATAGATTTTGCCAGATTGTATATACTGTGGTATCTATTTCTTAAATATTACTAGATGTATAAAAACATCAGTGTGAGTATAACTTGAAATTTAGCTATTAAATTCCAGGTTGTATATAAACAGCTTCTTATTACAATTTCCAGAAAAATTACAAAGACTCATTCATAAAGGGTGTTTTAGGGTTGTTAAGGTGTCCTCTGTGATGTTTTTATTCATTCTTTTATTTTTTTCTGTCTTGAACCAGATGATTATGACCGTGTCCAGCTGACCACCGGAAATGGAGAGGCAGGATGTGACTACATCAATGCCAGCTTCATTGATGTATGGAAAACAGCCAGATCATAATACTATTACTTTTATTACCACAGCTGCAGTCATATGAATTAAACATTATCAAACAACATACAAAATGAAAATTAAAAAAGAAAAATTGGCCTAACAGCACAACGTTTTAGGGTGAAATAGATGCAAAGTTCATGTTCTCTTTCTGACGATACACACCTTATTGAACATCATTTGTTTTCCTGATGCAGGGGTACAAGGAATCGAAAAAGTACATTGCGGCTCAAGGTAAAGTTCTCATATTCTTCACACACTCAGTCGGTGCACTTGCATTATATTTCTGTTTGATACTAAGTGTACCTGCCTGTGTGTACAGTATATATTCTGTGTGTGTTGTAGGGCCGAAGGATGAGACTGTGAGTGACTTCTGGAGGATGGTCTGGGAGCAGCAGTCCTCTATCATTGTCATGGTAACACGCTGTGAAGAGGGAAACAGGGTAAGAACAGGAGTTTTAACTTTTTATTGACTTTGGTTATAATGTTATGTTGTTACAGTGGTATTTGTTTTTAAAATGACTAGTTAAAATTGTCCTCTATGTGACAGCAAAAAGAGCAAATTTTCCCATAAGGGACTGATTTGACTTTCACTTAAACACACTCACATTTTCTCTGCCACACATACGGTATCAGATATAGACAAACACAAAGTTCACAATCATGTACACACTGTGGTCTCATTTCTTGGAGAATGTTTTAGGCTGTAGGAGTCCGCCTTTAACATGCATCCACCGCATATTTGCAAAATTGGGTTGTCACTCACTCTCTCCTCTCACATGTTGTGTCGCAGGTCAAGTGTGCGCAGTACTGGCCGTCTCCAGAGCGAGAGACAGAGATCTTTGAGGAGTTTATAGTGAAGCTGAACTCAGAGAACCACTGTCCGGATTACACCATCCGCCATCTCAGCCTAACTAATGTGAGTCTCCATCAAAAGTTTAATACATAAGTTATTATGTTATTACTGCAGGTCACACACTTTTAATTTGTGTGCGTATGCACGTGTGTATATGTGAAGGCCAGTATATCTGTCTATCTTTTTCTCTATAAGTATACTTGATTAAATATTAATAAATCTGTGTATGTGTTTATTTATATATGTCTTTGTACATGTGCATAACCATCAATGTGTGTGTGTGTGTGTGTATGCAGAAGAGGGAGAAGAACTCAGAGAGGGAGGTGACCCATATCCAGTTCATGAGTTGGCCAGACCACGGCGTCCCAGGGGAGCCACAGCTCCTCCTGAAACTGAGGCGGCGTGTGAATTCTTTCAAGAATTTATTCAGTGGCCCCATCGTCGTTCACTGCAGGTAAATTCAAGGTTCAATTAGTGCATTACTGACATACTATAGTGGCATTCATTTGTACTGAACATTTTGTATATTGTTTTGTTCATTTTGCATATATCACAGTCATATAGTTACTATCACTACCTTATTGGTTTATTGTTCATTCTGTACATTTGTTTATATACATATACAGTATATATATATATATATATATATATATATATATATATATATATATATATATATATATACACATATATACAGTATATATATATATATATATATATATATATATACTGTATATAATGCTACTTTTTGCTACTGTTTGCAATACATCTGGTTAAATGATAAACTGCATTTCATTGTACTGATACTGTGCAATGACTATAAAGTTGAATCTAATCTAATCTACTCTAATCTAATTTGACACCAGAGCACAATGCATATGATATTCATATATGACCTCTGAACTTGCTTCTTTGCTTCCATGACTTCTGCGTTGAGAAAAAACAGATTAAAGAATGTCATTGGGAATCAGAGGACTCATCAGGCCATTTCCCCTCTCTAGTTGCTTCTAAACTAATGCTTGACTTCACCTTAACTTGCCACTGATAGACATGTATATAGACATACATTAACACAATGTTATCATCTCATGTGTAGTGCGGGAGTCGGAAGGACAGGCACTTACATTGGCATCGATGCCATGATGGAGGGTCTGGAGGCGGAGGGAAGAGTGGACATCTACGGTTACGTAGTCAGACTCCGCAGACAGAGATGTCTAATGGTTCAAGTAGAGGTAAAATATCAATATAGATCATATTTTAGACACTGTGTGTGTGCGTGTGTGTGTGTGTGTGTGTGTGTGTGTGTGTGTGTGTGTGTGTGCGTGTCTTAGATCACATGAACATGCAGCTAAACAAAGATCAAGCGAGACAAGGATACATAAGCATAGATATTATTATGTACAGCTAATAGGTAGAAATAGAAATTAACAACAGGTAGACAAACAAACATATACTATATATAGCGGTTAAATTGTTACTGTACATTGTATATACAAGACTGTGGTCTGGTTGGTAGCTACACTGTACACAATGGTCAAGCAGTGGTTAGGCAGACACACAAGTTTGTCGAATAACAAAAAGTACAATTTAAAGGCCTTTATAGAATAACTTATTTGATTCCAGATCAAAATTTAATTATTAATTCATCACTTTAAATTAATATGGAAATTGAATAATTGGCAAACTTAATTATCTTTTCCTTTTTATTCTGACTTTATTAATGCAATATTTAAAAGCAAATGTAGTTATCTGTATCTATTCTGTATCTACTGTTAATGTGCATCTATTTCAACAATACATTTTGAATGTGTTACACTATGGTATAAATATACAGTATATAATACATGAACATTGCAGGGTTATTTTACAGAAACTGTACAGAGACCCCACATGGCTTGTTCAAGTGTTCATGAGTGTGATAGTGTGTGGAATGAAACTGCTCTTGTCTCTGGTTGTTTTGGTGCACAGTGCTCTCTAGCACCTGCCAGAGGGCAGAAGCTAAAATAGGTTGTGTACAGTATGTGTGTGTGTGTGTGAGAATGTGCAGTATATTTATGTGATTTGAATATTTACATTTACTTGTGCATTGAGTGCACACCATATATAGTAGGCTAACTCTTTTCATGAATAACACTGGTAAGGGTAACACAGTACAAAATTAGCATTTTGTTAATTAAATCTGATCACAAAGGAGGAGGCAGAGATAAAAAGATGTGGATGAGTTAGATAGGGATTTGTAACCTTGGAGAAATCTGAGATGTGGATTGTGTAGCTCAATGGCAGTTTATCTTATGCATATTGGTTCTACTCCCAAACCGTATATCCTTTGTTTGTTAAGATAAGTACATTTGTCCTCACACAGGCCCAGTACATCCTGATTCATCAGGCGCTGCTGGAGCACAATCAGTTCGGAGAGACTGAGATCACTCTGTCTGAGCTCCACAGCACACTGAGCACGCTCAAACAGAGAAACTCAGACAATGAACCCACCTTAATAGAGGAGGAGTTTGAGGTATGGCACTTTATTATGTATCTCATTATTTATAAATTATTTATTTATCTGAGATGCAGTGTATTGTAGGGGGGCTGAAGGAGACACTATTTAAATAAATGTGATTATGTTTGATCTAACCAAAGTAAGTCACTGATTTTCATAAAACTGAACTGATGATTTGCACCTGTAACTGCATTGTAATGTGTGGTAACATAACAGGAAGATTGCAGTTTTCTGAGACAATAATGTAAATCACCTAAAAACATCTCACCTTAATAGCACTAAACATCTTTCATCATCATTAAAACATTTAGTGTTTCTGATCCTTTTAAAATGTGTTTAGAAACGTAGTCCTATCCTTTGCCTTTCCCCCCAACCTCTTATTACTTAATATGGAATAAATTACAGTCCTTAATATATCACTATAAATTACTTAATGCCTAAAAAGTATTTGTCTTGCAATTCAGAGACTCCCCATGTATAAAAACTGGAGGACATTCAACACAGGGATCACAGAAGAAAACAAGAAGAAGAATCGTTCTTCATCTGTCATCCCATGTGAGTATTAACTCAACACAGAGACAAGTTACATTTTACACCATAGAATAACAACTATAGTACATCAGTGTGTGTGCAGTGTGTTTACATTGTACATTATAGTGTGCATGCATTCATATACCAGAGTAAATACTTGTGTTGTAACATATCAAACCTGCCACCCTCAGATGACTACAACCGAGTGTTGCTGAAGCTAGATGAAGAACGCAGTCGTGATAGTGAACCAGATGAGGAAGATGAGGAAGAGTCATCCGATGAGGAGGATGAGGAGTCCACTAAGTACATCAATGCCTCCCACCTAGATGTACGTTTACTGACACTTTCATCTTATTTACTAACCTGTTTCTGCATAACTCTGACACGAACCTGGATGCCAGGACAAAAATAACCGTGGTTTGTTTAACTGAAGCATGGCCAACTGTGTCACCATCTTTACTGTTGTAGCTGGTGTTATCTCATTAACTCTGAATGAATTCCCATCTTTCATGCAGGCAGTTGAATTTTAAAACAAGCGTAATTAAATTCATCGCATCCTATTTTTTCGGCTGTGTACAACAATAGCTGTGTTTTCTTGCCCACACAGGGTTACTGGGGCCCACGCATCTTCATTGCAGCACAGACTCCACTTCCAGACACCATGGCTGACTTCTGGTTGATGGTTTACCAGAAGAGAGCATCTACTATTGTCATGCTCTCAGACTGCAGTGAGGGAGATAAGGTACCTAAAGTATTATGCATACTGTCCTTACAGACAAGTACCATGCATATATATAATGATATATAATGTTGTATGTTCCTTACATATAGAATACACTATACATGCTCTCGGTAGATATGTGGTAAATACACTTGTTTTCTTGTCTGTCTTCCTGTTCACAGGAGTCTGACTGTCTCTACTGGGATAAAGACAAGAAAACATTTGGGGACATTGAGGTGAAAGTGGCAAGCACAGACACCTCCCCAACTTTCATTACCCGCAACATGCTGATCCGTCATATCAAGGTAACACAACAGCAACCTACTCTGCAGTTGTAACAAAGTCTGCTCTGTTTCCTTATTTATCAGTGTCAGCCTGTGTTGTAACTGGTCATTTCAACGTCACAAGCTGTTTTTAACCCAACACCACTTCTGTCAACAGAGGAAAGAGAGTCGGTCGGTGAAACACTTCCAGTTCCTGAAGTGGATGAGCAGAAAGCTGCCGGAGAAACCTCAAGATCTCACAGACATGATCAAAGACATCAAGCACAGCAATGGCAGCAGCAAATCACAAAGGAGCATGCCCATCGTGGTCCACTGCAAGTAAGACAACTTCACAGGAAATGTCCTCTGGATTCTTAAAGGGCCAGTATGTGTATGACCACAACATATCCAGTTTTTTTCGTAAGGATGACTCAGCTTTCAAAGCTCAAACTTCTAAGAATTACACTTAAAAATGCTCTAAAGAGTCAATTTAGGAGTAAAACATGTCTTGGCTGAGTGTGAGCAATAAGTTACATTTATTAAGCTACTTACAGCGAAGTGTAAGAGGAACATTTATGAGCAGCTCTCCAGTGATAACCCGATTAATCACATGTATGAAGAGCGCAGGAATAGCCAATCAACATAGCAAGTACATTTTATTTGTGTGAAATTCTTAACATATCCAGTAGCAATTAACAACAGCAATCTAATATATTCCTATTATATTAATATGTATATAGGGTTGAAATAATGAAACTGGCTGAAATGGAAACAAAAAGAAAACCAAATTGGAGCAGGAAAGAAATTGGGGAAAATGACTACATTTATGTGTAATCTTAACCTTTTTATGTGTGTGTGTGTGTGTGTGTGTGTGTGTGTGTGTGTGTGTGTGTGTGTGTGTGTGTGTGTGTGTGTGTGTGTGTGTGTGCGCTCCCTCTCCTCAGTGATGGCTCGTCCCGTTCAGGGATTTTCTGTGCTCTGTGGAACATACTGGACAGCGCTGAGACTGAGAAGCTGGTAGATGTTTTCCAGGTGGCCAAAACCCTACGCAAAGAGAGACAGGGCATGCTCGTCAGCAAGGTAAGGAAGAGCAACCCAATATCTGTCAGCAAACAGTTTCACAGCTTTAACTTCCAGCAGCACTCACAGTGAAAAGCATAATAGCAGCTTTTTATGTACCTCCTAGTATCTGTTTATAGGTCTACTGTGGTTGTTTTTACCAAGAGATAAAAGTTGTTGTGTTGTTAATGTATTTCACATCACCAACACTATACTTTAGCCTTGTTCTACCTCTTTTTGAATGCTGTAAAAAAAGAGCTCTCCCCTTCAATTCAGTTTCTTTGCTTATAATGTTGTTTTGAAGAATTAAAGGATAAGACTGATGACATTCTATATTTCTGTTATTGTCAACAAATCCCATGAAAGGACCAAAATCAACAATGCGCTAGTTCATCTGTCAGTACTTTCTTCCCTACCCTGTCAATGGCTCTCAGACCCCAGCCCATTAGTTCCTACTGAAGATGTAAATCTTCAAAAACAAGTCACTTATATACATTTTTAAAAGCAGCTAAATAATGTCCTAAATCAGCTGGGCACTGTAGTGTTTAACACACGTTGCTCAAACAACAGTAAATAGTGCATTTTTTATGGGACTATGTTCAGCTGCGGATTTGTGCTTTAGTGAGCGTTGGAGCAGCAGGATGGTGTATGTGTGTTGGACACAAAATAAACTACACCACACACTACAGTGCCCATCTCGTGATGAATAAACATGTCACCCAGTGAAACAGTGTGGCTCATTAATGAGTTTTTAATACTTTTTGGACAACAATTGAGGTCTATGGCACAGAGGAATCAGCTATAGTATATCAAGTTTTGGCAACACAGGCAATACTTGTTAGTAGGATACATTCATTGTTGTTTTTTGTCTTTTCATGGCAAGAAAAATATATAATCTCACCATATCTATCATTTAAAGCTGTTTTCTGGTGCTCTTATTTGTGTTGTGTTGTATTGTTTAGAAAAGTATGTGATGGTGTGAGCTTAAAGTCTACAAAGAAAGGTTTACTCATTAAAACCTACAGCATTGCACCATATCTTTATGTTTCCGCTCCAATTTGTCTGTGTCTCTTACAGGAGCAGTACCAGTTCTTGTACGATGCACTGGAGGGGATCTTGCCTGTCCAGAATGGCGAAGTGAAAGCAGCACAGGCCCCTGCAGCCGCCTCCGTTCAGATTGTCAATGAAACCAAAGCACCAGAGCAGCCAGCTGAGGAAAAGGCTGAGCAGCCAGCCAGCACTACCAGCAACGGCCAGCAGGAGGCAGCAGAGAGCGTTCCTCTTGTGGCTGGTGGCGGGAAGGACGACAAAAAAGAGGCGCCTGAAAATGTTTCCAGTGCCCCCACAGAGACAGCACCACTGGAGGACACCAGCAACGGCCCCACTGTCACTGTGGAGGTCTGAGAGAGATGGCAGCAGGGGCATGACTGTCCCTTTTACTTTTGGAAATAAGCGCTTCAGCTGAATGCTTTTTTTTTTTTTTTTTTTACTATACTTCATGAATGTATAAACATTGTAAAGCTTTAACACAGTGTAGTACACAGTGTGGTTTTGGTTGAAATTTGTTAAAGAATTTGATCAAATGTTTTAATGTCAATTTCCAAAAATATGATTTAAACTAAGTTATAAATATTTTAGTAGGAAAAGGGTAACGATGCAAATATTAATTTCTGTGAGCAAAGTTTACCAGAAATGCTGTTGTCAAACTAGGGGCCTTGGATTTACTGTATAGTTAGTTGTATAGACATCTAAAAACTAAATTTTAGCTATACAGTAATAAATTGTTGTTTTATACCCCTTTATATTTGAGTTAGTTTATGTATTGTTGTATTGTTGTTCTTGCTAAATAAATGAATGCTGTAGTCTACATTTATATAAATCTGGTATAGCTGAATAATAAGTCTTTAAATTCTAAATTTGTTATGTGACACTGTAATATTTCATTAAAAGAGACTTACAAAGTCTTATTTATGCAGAGTACTTACTTTTGTCATTTTAAAATTTTGTTTTCTGTCATAGATTAACTTAATTAGGCTGAATGTACAAAGTCCATAACATCTTTTAAAGGCCCCAAAAAACAAGTTTCTCAATCAGCTTCTTAATATGAGCGATGAGTTCCTACAAGAACATTTTCTGCCAAAGTTAGAACAGTTTTGATTATTTCACAGGGGAGCTTTTAGTGCTCTTCTCACTGGTTTGAAGTGGGCGGGGCTCTGTTGGAAAAACAATGTCACCAATCATAATTAAGCAATATATGAATCAAATCTAATGACAGTGGTATTTTTAGCCAAGCGTTGCTCTCAACAAACACTATTGGTCATCAAAAGATGTGACAGGTGTGCCATAAAGTTCAAAAAGAAGGGCTTTTGACTGAAGGATGCCAGTTTGATTCCACCACTGGAGTGCCCTTGAGCAAGGGACTTAACACTCAACTGTTTAATAGAAGCTGTTTCTGAAAAAGATGGTCCAAGCTCATAAAACCCACCCTGGCTAAATAAAGGTTCAAACAAAAAGACACAAAAGTATCTGAAAAGGTACACAAGTAAAGAAAAAATATTATAAAATCTAATAGAAAAGACAGAGGACTGACAAAACTGTTGAAAACTCACATTAATTTACTTAAAAATAAAATTAACAGTTTTAAATCAGCAGTTTGTGTACTTATTGTCAAAGGCAGTTACAAACAGTTACAAAATTTAAGACACACAAGATATAACATGAACAGTTTCCTCAAATTCAGGATAATCATATAAGCAAACCATCCATGTAATTTCTATGCCACATAGAAATGTTGAGCTTATGTGAGCTTGAGTCGCCACAAATCTGTCACATTTCTCTGATCAGAGATGCATCTTCCTTTGATTCAGTGAATTCTCTGCTACAGTTTCTGTTAAATCTCTAAATATCCATCATGAATAAAAGTACAATGTATAAAAAGAATAATCCATTTATAAAAACCATCAAATGTTATTGAAGATAGATACAATCTGTACTTCATTCACACCGTATACAAATCCAATTTCTGATCTTTCTATGTTAGAGGCTCAGAGAAGGTTTGTGAACGTTATTAATATCTGAACTATTGCAGCACTGAGAACAGTAAAGACATATACACTTTATTGTAGTGGTCAAAATACAGTTACAGAGGATTTAATAGCTTCCTAATGCCGGCTGTCTGTCATGTGGAGTGACAGCACAGATGTTCACAATAAACTGTTAAAGAGTTAAATAGATGGAGTGTTGTGATACACTGATGCAGTCAATGTATCACAACACTCCAAACAAAATACAGTTTTTGTAGTAATATAATATTAATATATTATCTTAACTTTACTTCTCCAGGTAAAAAACACATTGCAGAATAACATAGTTTTGGTGAGAAATAAATGACTAATATTTATTGTAAAATATATTCATTCATGCAAATCATCTAGAACAGATGGGCTGTTACCATAAAAAATAAGAAATGGATTTATGAAATATTTATAATATATTCAACAGCTGCATACACAATGTTTTTTTTTTGCAGGAAATAGAGGAACTATTAAAACAAATGCTTTCTAATACCACATGGAAGTTGATAATACATTATGTCAGTGACTTTCAGTCACTTATTGTCATAGTGGGGATTTCAATTAACAAAGATGCTACATTACCAGCACATGGATACATTGCAAAAATGAATATTTTCAAATGGCATAAAACATACTATAGTATGATATGGTTTGCGGTGAATTTCTGTTGACCAATAAACCCCTGATTCGCACTTCCCTGATGTATCTCAATGCAAGCCTTCTTATTATTGATTTAATGTCCCATTATGTGCATGTGATTTGTGCAAGTTCTTTGGCCCATTCTCTCCATACAAAGTTATGATTCATTGCTGAGCCTCAATTATTGCTAGATTAAGCAGGACACACTTGACTGAACATACTGTACAGTTCCCTGAATTCTAGGAAGGAGTAAATTTACTTTCACTTCTCTTTGTATCAGTACTTTATCATTCTTCACTCATTCAGCATCACAAGTCACAACTCAATCACTCACAAAACATTTTTTTTCTGTTAAATACCAGAGGCAGCTACTTAAATCTTGTGAACCTCTTATACATTGTGCAAAAATAATATTCTGGCTCACCTCTTAGAGGTACTGAAGAACAAATAAAATGGCCAAAAACTAAATGTTCATTTTTAAACAAGAAATGCCTTCCCATTTGTTTTCAGTGCCATTTTGTGTATAGTATTAAACACTGTGTGTCCATTTAAAACTCTCACCTCTACAAGAGGTGAGGTTTGAAATTTATCATTATATGCAATGGAAAAAATCTAGCTACAAAACATCCTCCGACACACACACAGATAGACATTTCTCAGCTAGCTCAGTGTGTCATGATATGATACTAAACCTCAAGTAGGCTAATACATCAGGCTGATTTACCATCCAGCCAGTTTACATAAGGTTGTGTCTCTGCTGCTGCTTTACGTAGGGCAGGGTAACAGGTAGTCAATCAGGAGCATGTTTCATACAAATTATTTGTTTTGCTTTTCTTTTCCATGTTTTAGGAATGACAAAAGTCAGACCAGGCAATCAAGTGTCATCCTTTCTCAAAATGTAGCTGTCAGTGTGGCAGATGACACTGATTTGTCCACAAAAGTCAAATTTTATCACTTTTGCTTCTTGACAGTTGTTAATTTCACCCTCGCCCTCATGGCTGTATGTTACTGTTTCCATCTCTTGCTCCGCCTACTCTGGCATCATCACCACCCTCCACTTCTAGGCACAGCTATATCTTCCCTGCTGTATATTGAGGACAGGGAGCTGTAAGCTTAAGAATGGACCTCCAGCATCCAGTAATGCAGCTCCTTTTGCTCTGTCCTTCAGCTCAGCATCTGACATAACTGGAATCAAACTTGAATTCCCTGCATTGCGTCACACCTTCACTTTCACCTTTAGCTGGAACATTTCTGATAAACCGGCCCTTTTGGCTCAGCATAAGGTTCAACAGCCAAAACCAGCTCAGATTATCAGGACCCACAAAGTGCATGGCCAGCTATGATATAATGTAACAATCACTGGAAGCTTCAGCTTTAATCTTCCGTCATTTCTTGGCCTTGCTGTCTGGCTTCTCCTCTGTGCCGCCGTTTGATGACGTCTGCCTAGCAGTTGCAGGTCGGACCTTGGAAGGGTCAGATGTAGCCTTGGTGTTGTCAGATTGGGCTTTGGCAGTCTCTGGGCGTGTTTTGGACTCTTTCTTTGGCGGTGGAGGGGTGGCCGGCTCCCAGAGGAAGAACTCATGCAAGAGTGTGTTGACAGACTCAGGACACTCCATCATGACCATGTGACTGCCGTCTTCCAGGACCTTCAGGAAGGCCATTAGGAGGATCTGAGAGAAAGTTAAAAGCAAAAACAAACTTGTAATATGGTGAACTTGTTATCAAACATTTGCCTAATATTTGCCTATTAGGAGTCATGTTTCTGGCCACCTGTCGTCCAACTGCTCTTCTTTTAGCTCCGTTTTGGTCTCCACCAACTCCTGAGGGCAAGATCTGGCTCTTTAGCTGCTAAATTCTCCACTATGTTCACCAGCTAGCCGCTAATTTTGTCTGTCTGCTGTTTGGTGCAGAGCAGGTAGTGTACACTGGATTTGTCATAGCTTGATTGCTGAAAACACCTGCCTGCTACATCTGGATACAACATTGATGAGAGCAGTTAGAGTGATCTAAAACAGGCCATAAAGTCAAAAAACTGATCTAACAGACCCTCAGAGCTGAGGGGAACTGCACAGTAAGGTGATCATTTTCTGTGGGTTTTCACTATGGATTGTTTCACATTAAAAGGTATATAAAAATATTAATTATAGCTGCTTAATTATAGCTGCTTTAATTGATTTCCTTCCTTCCAGAGAGCCTTTTTCCATTTGTTTGATTATGGCACAAAAAACTATGACACACTAGGATAGCAGTGTCTTTAGTGGGGTCAGTTTTCCAATTCCCACTCACCTCTGCCATGCGCTGGTCCTCTTCGACGGGGACAAACTTGTCGTGCATGCCGTGAACCAGCAGGATGGGCACTGTGAGTTCAGCATGGTAGATCTCGTCCCCCTCAGGCCAGTACTGCCCGCTCATCATGGCCCGCAGCACAAAAGACGACACGTTGAAGGCATTGTTGTCTTTCAACAGCTGCTTCTCCTTGGCACCCTGCCGAGCAAAGCCAGCCCTGCAGAGGGCAGAGCAGAGGAGATTTACCTGAAATGCAAATGGCTTAAAAAACAAAAACAGGATTCTGATGACATTAAACTGTGGGTGAAATGAACACAAACAGTGCCACATAAAGGTAGAATTAGCAAAAATATCGCACTTGACCGTAGCCAGCAACATAAATGTTTGGGTATCTCAGGTGGACCAGTTCTTGTTCATTTGATTAACGCTGCCAGTTACGTTTGGGAGGTTATAGATCAGATCTTTGGACTGATGGACAGGACACAGTCATGCGGTCAGCCTCAGACCTTTCCTCATTAGATGGGCTTTCACATATTTTACGTTGACATGAGAAAAATAGAGAACAGGGATGTCACTGTCTTCTGGTATGTTTATCATGCTCATTGTTTTTTGTTTCAACCAAATGTGATTATTTATTCTCATTAGTGCTAAATAAATGTTAATCCATGAAAGTTACCTGCTGTAGTTTTAAGTTACATTCTATTGTATTTAACATACAAGCTAGTTAACATACAAGCTAGTGAGTTTTAAATTAAAAGCTAATCTAATCTAATTGATCAGATTCTGCACATAGAATAGCATAGGAGACCGATTATATGTTTTTATGAAAAATGGTAATTGGTAATTATTTTGGCTGGCAAAATCGTCTGCAGCAGTTCAAAACAACATTTTTTGTCTCTGCTTGCTGTGTGTCTTACTTGAGAAAGCTCCAGGCTAGCAGCGGGGAGAGGCAGTGAAGCACACAGGTGGGCAGGTTGAAGATGGAGCAGAGGCTGGGCTCCAGAGCTGTGGGACCACCTCCGTTGATCATCACCATCTTGTGGATCTGTTCCGGATACTCATGGGCCAGGAAAGTGCAGAACGACACACTAGGCAAGCAGAACAGAAGGCTGGTTACAGGACAGGCTAGAAGAATCAACCATGCTGTTTGTTTTGTGGTAATCGCCTTTTAGTTAGAATGTACATATCTGGAGTGACAATTCTAGTATTTTAGCATGTAAGTATTTGGAGAATGTAAAGCATACACTTATTCATCAGAAGAAATCAAAGCACCATGACACTATAATATTAAATAGCTGCAACAGTATAAACAAGGAGCACTGTAGTAAGTAACACATCTGTCAATTACTTATCACATTAATCAATATAGTCTTCAGTCTATATAATGTCAGAAAATAGTGAATACCCATCACTATCTCCCAGAATTCCTTGTTTTGTCTGACCAATTGTCCAAACCCTCAAGCAACACTATGTAACTTTTGCTAAATTAACCACTGTAGCTACAAGTGCCACTTACAAGACAATGGTAAATGCTAAAACCTGGTGAATCAGTTACACAGCAATATCAATCTAAAGTTTGTTAACACAAGCTAATATTAGCCACCATAAGGTACTGATCATACCAGACCAAGTACAGTTGTAATGGAAAAACCCCTGAATGTATTGATTTTAGCAACGGTGCATTTTATTGCTTATGAATTCAACTTTTCATTTGTAAGAGGCAGATTGTGTTATTTCTTCTTTTAAACCTTACACAGTCTCACTTTAAGACATTATATGTATAATCATATAAAACTGAAAAAACAGCAAATACAGAAACACTCGAGAAGCTGGAACCAGCAAATATTTGGAATTTTTGCTAAATAAATGAAACAATTAAGCAATTATCAAAACTGCTGTCGATCGACTAACTGATTAAATAATTAATTGTTTCAACACTGTATCAAATTATGTCAATGTTCAGCCCACTGAAACTGTACGTGATGTAATTACAGTGTTAGATTTGCATGTCTAGGCTTCTCATACTTCTTAATATTATGGGCAACAAAACAGATACATATGCAGTTAAGTGTCTTTTGCTTTCTCATTTTAATAGTGATATTTAACTATTTTCCACATATCCTGAAGCCTTCTAAATCCTCTCATTCAATTCAGCTGTGTGTTACATGAATGTTATGATCTTGAATTTACCCATAAGAATGTCCTATGAGAATATTCCTCTTGCGTGCATATCTCTTGAAGATAAGTCTCATATCCTCAGCCAGGGCATAGAAAGTGTATGCAGCAGCTATCTGTGGTGCTGAGCTGGCTCCATGACCTGCCAGGTCCGGGGCGATCACCTCATAGCCCAGCCTGGAAAAGAAGTCCAACTGGCTTCCCCAGATGTCCAGTGAGCCTCCCACTCCATGGATGAAGAACAGAGCCACATCTGCATGTGTCCCTTTACAGGCTGATATCTTCCTCTCACAGTCGATCACCACAGTGCGCTTGGGCTTCCGCCTGCGTTTCCTGGGTTGCTGCGACTGGTCAGTCTGTCCAGCAGCAGGTGCCTCTCCTCCTGCTGTTTCAGATGGCCCGTCTTTTCCAGCTGTGACAGACTCAGACCTGGCCTCAGGGATGGTGACGGGCGCTGAGGAGTTACCACAGTCTGTCAGTTCAACCTCCACAGTGCTGTTTGGTTCTGTCTCTCCATTCTGACAGTTTTTCAGCTCTGCACTCGCCCTGTCACCCAAGTTCTCAATGAATAGCTGTCCATTACGATATACTGTGATCTTTCGTTTGCAGCTGACACTCCCACCCTGCCCAGTGGGTTCCTCCACCACCGACCGATCAGGGATGATATGTCGAACCCGCAGGACGCGGCCCGGTTTCACCTCCACAAACTCGTAGCCATCAGCTGGTTCTGAAGTTTCTACAGGAACCACAACATTGGCCGACTTTGAGGTCAGGCAGCAGAGAAGACCCTCTATAAAGCTGGTCAGCATGGCTGCCAGTCTGTAGGGAATACAGTCATATAAAACACATAACATCAGCACACATGCAAACATGAATGAAACAAGGTCACGGAAAACCAAAGGCACATACAGTAAATTTAAAAAGGAACTATGTTTACAAGCAAGTACTCTATTTAACTTAAAGCTATATAGACAATAAGGATGGTAAAAACTAGAAAAATAAAAGTGACACCTAACAATCTAGATGAACTATATTAATCAACTCTATTTCTGTTCATTATTAACTTTGAATCATGTTTGAATACATCAACACCCTCAACCCATCAACATCCATCAGTGGTGAAGTGTAGTTTTTGTCTATTGGAGCCCCACTAACAAATATAGCTAAGGTCTGTTCCTATTGGCCAATACTGGCTTATCACAAAAATATTATCAAGATGTACAGTATTTATTTAATACTTGTGGTGTTCGAATGCATTATATCAAAAGAAATGCGTAAATGTTATGTCTTTTAAAAGTTAAAGCACATTTAGATTGAAGAAGAGAGAAGTGAACCAAGAGGACAGTAACATTTTAAAACAAACATATCAGCAATATATCATAATTTGTGTGTGTTCATTAATATGCAAAAAATGAGCAGATGATGGAATTTTGCAATACTTTAAGTACATATTGTACACATCTCTGTTGTAATTCTTTGATAACACAGCTGGTGAGATTTTTAACCTGGATCTCTACCTAAGATCTAAAAGTTGCGCATTTATGTGTACAGTATGCGCTTATTTTAAAAAGGACATCACTCAGTATATCGTTACCATAATGTTCTTACTCCTAAATCAGTATAAACATCTGCCCCAAAATCTCTCTATTATCATTCTATTGGGTTATTATCACTATTATATCATGCCATTTTTAACACACAGAATAACTTAAATCTCTACATCAAATAAGTATCTGGGAACCTTAAATGTACCATTCAAAGAGGTAAACAAGTTCTTGTGCCTTTACAATCTGCCATCTAATTACAACTCAAACCCTTAAGACTTTCTGTCAGACGTAAATGAGCAGCATCTTCCCTCAGTGCGGACTTTGGGGGTATTAATAGACAGGGACAGTAATAGCTCCCTGGGTTAAAGCTGTCTGCCATGTGATCACTCTGCACCGACACACACTGCCATACTGTCAGTACTTTCATACTGTCAGTCAAAATCACAAAATAACCGACAGTAATTAATGGTACTTTTTTGAAGTATTATTTGCTTACTGCAGTTAGATTATTACTTTGGTATAAATTCAGCTCATATAGAGAAAACATGCATACTCGCACGTACATTCAAATGATCTAAGTTATGGCAGTCCTCACATGTTATGATAATGTGGAGAAATGGTAACTGTGCACATCAAAAGGTAAGGATTTAGTAATTACCCCATATTACTGTACAACCACCTACAATAATAAACTGGCTTCTAATGCTGCTAATTTTGTATATAAATATGTATAATAGGTATAATGCATGTCTCATACACACTACAGGTACAGTATACAGTATATGTTAGGTTATCAGTTGATTATCAACCACAGCAACAGCATAGCAGCCAAGCAGGGTCTGCAAGTCTCTCTGCTGGTGGCATTATCCTACTTTCCTGTTGCTCCTCTCCCAGCTAGAGGGGATTATACTCTCTGTCTCTCTGTCTAAGTCCACACAACACAATCTGTCCATCTCCTCTCGATAAAAACAGTGACACTGTACAACAACAGTTTTACCCTCTGTGTGATTTGTTGCATCTTTTTCTATACTTGCAACCCATCAGTTACTGCTTTTCATCTGGGGATTATGGACACAATGTAATACAGCATTCCTGCTTTGCTGGCTATTCTCGTGCCCTTTCTGCTTATACTTGCACATCCTTTATCCAAACAGCAGTGTTGTACAGTGCTGTGTGTGAACGACTGGAGGAGGCTGAGCAGGCCATTTTGATATCACTGAGGGTGACACATTCACCTCTAATATTATTCTCCCATCAAAAGGCAAACATTCTCCAGGCACAAGGGGTGACCTGTGATATATGCTGTTATTTGTTTCTGTTCTGCAACCTCTTTTGGTGACAGTCTCTTTCTTAGTGTGCATTTACATTCAACCTTGACACTAGAATAGATGTATATTTTACTACCATGGACTAAACCAATCCAAAAACCCTTTTCAACCCTTACAGACACAAACACTCCTATTCATCCACCATGCTCCCCTTTTAAATTACCAGATTTGCCTCATCCACCTCCTGATGAGATATCAGAATTAACTTTAAAATAGACTGTTGCTTTGTGATAGGAAACAAATACAGAGGTGGTGTTGTGTGGTGCAATTCTGTCCCGCCATGCTTCTTTTTCATTGCAGTCTCCCCTTGTCATTCGAATCTAGTCTATATATTTTATTCAATGGGTAGAGCATAGATGGTGTTAGTTCGCTAGGAAAAACTAGCACCATCATAAGAAATGCTTGAGGGAAAACAACACAGACTGGCAAATTACTGAGCAAAAGACTTGAACGTGGTAATAAAATCTGTCCAATCTGTCTCTTAATTGAGGCTGAAAGAATAGCCTGCATCGTACATGATGCAAGTGCATGTTGAATCTACACTTGTAACATTTATGTGATTGTAATGATTAGGCCTCACCATTACAAACCAGACCATATTTGGTACAGCACTGGGGACTCACTAGACAGAAGCACACTTAAGCAAAGTTACACAAAATCACACCGGGGAGTACCTGCCCAGTACTACCACTGTTTTTTCTGTTGGCCACTGGAGCAGTCAGGTGTTAACTGCCTCCTTAAAGGGTAACTCATGGTGGTAATGAAGGAAAGACAAAGGCTACTATTTTACTTTTACACCCCAATTATCAGGCTGGTCCAATGATTGAACTGACCACCCCACAGTCACAATACTGCTTCCCTAACCGATAGCTCAGATTGAGTACAATGTTATTTTATGTAGAGAAATCACTGTTCTGTTCAATAAAATGGTGTCTTTCATTTCATCGTACTGTATGATGAAGCACTGCAGTGAGTTTGATTTCTCTTGTAGGTACTACTGTACGTGGCTTCTGTTGTCAGTGGCTGCAGGAGACTGTTACGTAATGATTCACCAGGTCAGACACAATCACAGTGGGGACTGATGCCAAGAAAAGAGCAGAGACTGCCATGGGGATTAAACAACAACTACAAAAGGTCCACTGTTGATAGACCCTGGCTTGCTAAAATATTACATTTATTCTGTTGTACTATTAAAGTACTGTGTATTACACACCTTAACAAAAATATACCATCACTGCCTGCATGTTGCTTTATATGAAGACACATGGTCTAAACACAACTGATGAGAAATTCAGTAACTTAATAATAAGAAGTAAGTTAATTAATAAAACAGCATTTACCCACAAGTTGATTAGAAACACTGTATCCTTAGAGAGTGATTAGAGCCAATGCTCAGCAAAGTGGAATTTATTCAAAAATAAACATATTTTGACGCATTGTGCATTTTGTTCCAAATTCAGTTTTTCAAATTGGATATATAGCAAAAACGTCAGGCACGCAGATTCATATAAAAGGTCATAACAAAACAACTGTTCACACAGGAAACAATATGAGCGCTTCGTTGCATACTAAAATAGCATTGTTGCTGGTTTTGGTAGAATAAAACGTGTTTTACCTGGTGTTTTGGGTGGAGCTGGTCCCCATCCATTCACTAATAACAACAAAGCGATGAATAGGTCACTCATTGCCGTCTGATGCAGCAAATGAGGCAAGTGCCAGAATGTTTTTCTCTTACTCTTTTGCTAAGTGAAATTTAATTTCATAAATAACACTCAATAACCCGTTTGTCTTGGTCAACTGCAACGCAACATGATATGCAGCGACCTATTTACTGTTACTTGACAATAATCTACAGTGTAAGGTATACAATAACAAAAGCATAACAATAACAAAGTAAAAAAATAAATATGTGGCAATAAAGAAACATGCTTACCTTTATATTTCCGAAAACGCCGCGTGAAATATGATCAGATTGATGTGGTTTTCTTATGAAGCATCGAGGAAGTAGGAGAGCTATAATCTGTTGCAGTCAATCCAATAATCTAATTTATCTGGATTCTGTCGTCCTGTAGGTAGCCTCCACATGGCGGACAGTAAGTTAGGCCTATCAGCCTATCGACAGCATATATTTCTGTGGTTCAGCGGTAGCTCCAAATATCTGCGTGTTCCAGCACTTCATGTTGTTCCCCACATCCCATGTTGGAATATTGGTGACGGCGCTTGGAGACGCACCGGAGCTCAGCTGGATGTCAGGGTGTTTTTAATCCATCAACTGTTGGTGCGACTGAGCCACTGTAACCTCCTGGTTCAGTTTGTGGGTGTGAAGAGCTGCCCCCTGCTGCGATGTGACGCGAGACAACCAGTGGATATATTTTTTGGGTGGGGGGGTTGTACTTCTGTATTCAGTATAAAAAATTAGAAAAATATAAACGTTGTATTACCAGTGGTGTAAAGAGTAGCCTAATTGAATTTTGAATTAATTGATTTATAAAATATAGTGAACAACAAATGTGAAAGCAGCTTGTGGCTAACCTTGTTCAAATGATGACAGAGTCTTATCAAATGGTCGCCCACATATTTCAAACAAGTTTGCAAACCTCTGGCCATCATAACTGTTACTTGAGATGGTGAATTAATCGATGCACTATTCTACCAATTATTTTATTGGCTTCCACAATGCAGTGTGTACTGTAGATGTGTGATACCTAATGAGCTGAGAGAGTTTGTGGGATGTAACGTTTATAGTCGTTGCACAGAAAACTTTGGATGATCTGGCCTTCCCCATCAGGGCCACAACCAGCCTGAGGAGATCAAGTTAGCTACAATAAGTTACTATCTATCTTTACATCTTGATGGTTTGTTAATCTGTTAAATCTGGTTAAATCTGGTATATTGTATGATGTACTTACTTAATGGTTCTATGCTCCTTTGACTGTTCGTTTTCTAAGTTTGAAGCATTTTGCAAAATTGGATTTGAAAGAGTTGTTAAGAACAAAGACAGAAAGGCATCCTCTCCTAGTAATTTGTCATTATTTTGAATTCTAATATTTAAAATGTTGTCATATCTGTTTTACACAAAGATCAACAAGTTAACATGGACAAATATTCCACAATAGCAAAGAATATTCCCTCCATTTTGTCAGCATCCCATTCTCCAGCATCAGCTGGTGCTGTGGCAGTTGCCATTGCTGTTGTTGCTAGGTAACTATTTGTGAGGAGTTCAGGAGGCAAGTGCCAGTGAGGTGAGAGAAGACCACAGAAATCAAGACCCAGCAAACACACCCACTGAGCCAATTATAATTTATATATAATTCCCTCCGGCTGTAACAAATTAAGGTTAATTCAAAGTTTATCTTTATATAGTGTGATGGTCATAAATCAGGATATATTGATATTGATAATACTATACTATTGTGTAAAAGAAGCATTGTAGCAGCTTTAAAACAGTAAACTAAAACCAAAATCTTGAAACTGCAACAATGCCTCTCAATGCCTTTTTTCTCCAAGTGATTCTACTATTATATGTTTTAAATATCAGTGGATCTCCTGATTTAAGCAATATCAAGGTTTTGATTTTTTTTTTTAAATCTTCAACCATATGGATTTCAGTGACTGTCATGCTCCAAGATGTCCCACGCCGATTTAATAGATAAAACATTAATTTGGTCACCGCATGCCGATGACCTACCAGCTAAATTAAAATACAGGACATGTCAAAAGATACCCACAAATTGTATCCAACTCCAGTTTTGACAGAATAGAATAGAAAGCCTTTCATTGTTATGTTTAGTCTAATGCTTTTATACCTTTGGTTTACATACCCTGGTCCTCAAGAAAAATTATAATGAATAATTCAGCTGTAGATAGACAAATAAGAATAGAAGAAGTCTTGTTAACTTTCCCATGGGCTTCACTGTGCATAGATAAAGATCACTACATATAGGAAATATATGTACTTAAAGGGACAGTTCACCCCAAAATCAAATATACATATTTTTCCTCTTACCTGTAGTGCTATTTATCCATCTAGATTGTTTTGGTGTGAGTTGCAGAGTTTTGGAGATAGAGATCATGTAGGAACTAGTTCTTACATGAAACTGCTCACAACGAGGTCTGTGGATTATCTTATCTAACCGGGTCATGATTTCTGGAAAGAAACATTGCTGTTGAGTTTTTCAAATGTATTTTGAGCACCACAAGCCGAGTGCCATCCAGTTCCATTATATTCAAGAAAGGCAGACATCTCTACGGCCAATATCTCCAAAACTCTGCAACTCACACCAAAACAATCTAGATGGATAAATATCACTACAGGTAAGAGGAAAAATATGTATTTTTGGGGTGAACTGTCCCTTTAATTCATGGATGTATTGAGGAGAACTAAATACTTTCCAAACTGTTGGGTCAGTACAGTAGCTGCTGATGTTTGAAGCTCATCATGTGGGAGAGCAAGATTTTCCAGTCAGTGTGTTTAATGATTGGCTGTCAGGTCAAGCTACTACCACGTGGGAGCATGGGTAGGCCAATGGGCGCCCCCCGGGGGCGTGTCCACGGAAGCGGCGCTACCATCCAGCCATCATGCTAGCAGAAGAAGTCCTGTGTAACTAGCTTTGCTAACTCATGCAATGACAACTTAAGTTATTTTTCCTGAGTGTAGTATTTTCATGGACACTGGGATCTAGAATGGAAACAACAACTTGGGTGTGAAGGTCGTTGTTTTCTTTGCCAAGAGGACCCGATAAGACAGGTGTCTCTGTTAACTAGCCAGTAAGCTAGCGCGGCTAACCGTAACACACTCACACTGCCTGCCATCACCACCAAGCACAACAGGCACCAAGCCAAGTCCACAACTCTGCGTTTAGACGTTGGAAATTGCTACCATTAATATCATGGAGAAGGTATGTATTACACATACGCAAGACTTTTAACATTAGCTTAAGCTGAGCTTGAGCTTCTCAGAGTGCATATGGTAATACCGACCGGGCTAACTTTGGGTAACAGATAGCTGCTAGCCACACCTGCTTCTCCTATTGGCATTCATTCACCAAGGCCAAGCCGGCATCGTTTCGTGCTCTGAGCTGCTCAGCTCTGACTTGCTAATTTGAAACCACTTGCTGTACACTGTGCTGTACACTATCTGATATCTTCACCTCCAGCTAGGAGGTTACTGGGGACGTTACAGCGAGAGTAGCAGGCCTGTTAGCGTGCATGGGTTGCTAAGATAAGGGAACGCCCAACACTGACTCAGTGACTGATATCCTGCATCTACAGTCGTTTGCAGGGACTCCTCATCTGTTTTTTGCCACCCTCCGCCTATCTAACATCTGTATTAGAGAACTCTTGACACCTACACTGCCAACCGATAATTTAGACTGTTATGAAATGCCACAGGTGAATAAGTCTGTTTGTTAAAAGTGGAATCTTTTTGGAGGGCAGATAGACAGATGACTTGAGGCTTCCAGTCGTATTAAATGCAAGATGAAAGAAAAGACATTCATTAAACCAGAGCTGCGTGGTATAATCATCACCTCACCCTCTTCCCACAGGCTGATTTCTTGAAAGGACTTCCTGTCTACAATAAGAGCAACTTCAGCAGGTTTCATGCAGACTCTGTTTGTAAAGCATCTGTAAGTAGCCTATGATAATATTTATGTCCTCAGACTGTCAATATTAATCCTAATGAATATTTTCTGTGGATAAGATGCTTAACAATTTTGTCATACACAAGAAAAATGTTAAAAAATGCTGCGATTGTTTCTTAACTAAATTATACACAAGAAATACATAAGGAGAATGCACAACTGTAATTTGTAACAGCTTTCTGTCCTGTTTTACAGAATCGGAGGCCCTCTGTGTACCTTCCAACACGTGAATACCCCTCTGAACAGAGTAAGTACCAAACTCACAGCTAAGAGCTCAAGGTCACTGTGGAGAAAAAAAGTCTTAAGTTTAAAACCACAAATTAACAGTAAGGCTGTATTAACAGACGCCGTTGATGAAGTTGATCACTGACGTGTTTTTACTAAATGCTTGTTAACCAAATCTAAACTGGCATCGTTTTGTGCAGACTGTGCTCTAAACTGATCAGCTTTAAACATAATTTGTCAGTAATATGCTGTCTGTGTTTGCTCCGCAGTTATTGTAACAGAGAAAACCAACATCCTCCTGCGTTACCTCCATCAGCAGTGGGACAAAAAGGTGAGTGTGTGCAGTTGTTTAGAGTTAATTTCCTAAGTCTGGCTTTACTTATTGACTATACATTTCTGGTAGGTGGATTATTATTAAAAAGAAATTGTGTGATTTTACTGACTGCTGTATAATCCTTTGTTTCACACAGAATGCAGCAAAGAAAAGGGAACAGGAACAAGGTGAAGGTGACAGCCCAGCACCCCCAAGGAAGATCGCCAGGACAGATAGCCAAGAGATGAATGAGGACTCATAAGTGTATGTGTGAGTGTACATGTGTGTGAATGTGTGTGTGTTTGCATATACAGGGTATAGCCAGTATAAACTAACAAAAACTAAGCATAATCCCACCTGAATAAAGACTTCTGGCCATTCTGCACTATGACAGGATGCCTTTCTTGACATGAAATTAGGGAAATTCCCATCAACAAAGCAGCCATTTATGGTGTAAAGACTGTGTTCATGAAAATGAACCAGGACAGATCTCAAAGTCACTGTTAGTCATTGACACTGACAGAACAGAGCCGTTGTCAGGTAGGGAACTTTATACTGGTGTTTCTTTTATTTATGTTGGCTATTCCCTGTGTGGTTTAGTAAACGTGTATATGTTTGTATGCATGCTGAGCTGTGAGTGTGTACTGTGGGTTGTACTGTACTATATGTGTGAGGTGAATGAATAGTTGAAAAAGTGTCAGTTGAAAAGTAGATTTAAAATCAGAGATGGACTTGACAGATAAAGTCAGACACTACCCTTAAAAACAGTCTCATAACTGGTACATGACTTGTGTAGCCTTCTGTCACCTGGAGAGACTGTCCTGATTTGTGCAAAGATAACATTTTGTTACTGTTTTAATTTTATTATAACTATTATTGTTTATGTATGGCAATGAGCTTCCTGCCAGCCACAGTGCCCGCCCTCTCAGTTTCACTGCCCACTCTGCGACCACATGGGGGCATTGCAACATTTCTCCACACTGTTTGAATCAACAGAACCAAGAATGCACTGTGAAGAACAGCACAAAGTAGAAGCAACTCTTTCAGAATCCCCCTTAGACGTGTGTTTATGGTGGATAAGCATATATTTATTCTATTCTGGGACTTGAGCTTGTAGGATAAATGTTGTGTTGTTGTTTCTGAGAAATATTATTTACATCTAGCACCACCTTCTGGCTAATCAAGGCTAGTAAAAATGGGAAGTTCTCTGAGGTTTAGCTGTTCTTTCAGCAAAGGATAACAGAAAAAGAAGGGAAAAAGTTGATCTTAAATATGGAGTTGTAAATTGTAACATCAGATTTTCAGTTGCACAACAAGGTAACAGCACAGATAGTGAAGAAAAATATGTATAGTAATGTCTGGAAAAGGGAAAAAGAATACATTAAGATGTGTGTAAATAATTGTCAGTACCACAATTAGTTTATCCAATGGAGTATCTTTGTGTCTGCCTTTTTGTAAAATAATACATGCCCATGGATACAATAGAAAATGACCTTTGTGAAAGTAAAGCAAAGAGGCCCAGTGGATGTCACCTTGCCTTGCATCTTGATGGCTGGGTATTATATTCCTGGAGCAGTATTAAAACCTCAGGGGTGTTGGGGTTGTGGTGTTATCTTGTGTGACTGTGGAAGACTGACAACCTGTCATCATGGTTCGGACCCTTTTGCTCCCCCAGCTCAGGGCCCGGGATACCTGTACTGTTCGCCCTGTCTTTGTGACAGCCCTGGATGGTTTTTGTCTGAGAGCAGGCTTGGGGGGGGGGGTTAAAGGGGTGTTATATTTTCAGCCATAGAATGCACAATAAGCATGCACGGCAAAGTGCAGTCGCCATCCTGCCTTGTTCCTGAGATTCAGTTTGTATTGGTGTCATATACTGTACAACACTGAATAAAGCTTCTTTTTTTTAATGATTTTATCACTGCCCAGCAGAGTCACATCGAAGCCTCCTGTCCTTCCTGACCTTTTCAGTTGATGATGCAATGTGGGTTGACAGTGTGGTCAGTCATCTTCCTACCTACAGTGTAAATACCGTGTTTCAAGCGTAAAACCACATTATGCTTCTGCTCAGATAGACTGTTCTACAACACCCTAAGCCTTGCCCCATCTCATGTGTGTTAGTTCAGATATGTTCTTTTTAGCTTTGCTGAAATAAAACTGGATTGAAACTGGGCATTTGTCCTGTGGTACTTTTAATAGATCACTTTAAGTCCTCGATTTAAGGACATTCTGATTCCCAATATTAAAATCAACATTTGTGAGTGAGGAAAACAATGTGCAGTCATGATTTTGTGGGAACAAGTTGGTCACAACACATGAAATGCATTTGAAATAGTTTTATTAACTATTTTTCAGGTCTTATAAAAATATGACAAAATAAATTAAAAGAAATAAATAATCCCATTTCCCAGTATTTCTCTTTAAAAGATTTGTTTTTTGTACAGTGGTACATTGGAAGAGCATAAGATGTTCAGTAAGTGAGGCTTCCATGAAGCTGTCCTATCCTAAACTCTGAGGTTAGAGTCAGGTTTTAATGTAGCTGTGGTGAGAATCTCACCTGTTCACATCCTCTCCTAAGATCCAGAAGAAGACAGTACATTTACTAAATTCAGTCATTTCCCACTGGTTTCACATTAGACTGATGGTGCTTGTAAAGTCTAGATAAGCCCAAATCCTTTAAAGAACCGCTGTTGCTTGGATAGTGAATTACAGACAGCTGTTGAGTCTCAGCTGTCTGAGCTGCTGTCCTCAGCGAGGGACGCCTGTGCCTGGCCCGACAAAACAAGTGATGGTGCCGTCTCTGGCATGGGATGCCTCTTGATGAAGCTTTCGATGATACCCAAAACTGTTAAAAATCTGTTAATTTACTTCAACCAATGCTTACTGAAAGACCTCCATAATAACCACATGCAGAATTTGTTGCTGTTGCCAAGAGTGCAAGGATGAAAGAAGGGATAAGTTGGTTAATGCTATCCATTTCCATTATATTAAGTTGTACTGTAACTTTTCCCTGAATAAGGAAGAACTCCATACATGGAGGCATGACTTAAACTCCACTGTGATGGGCCGGTATCAGTAAATGCCTTTATCTCTGCCTTCTCACTTTAGTCACCTCTGCTTTGAAACTGACTTTTCATTTTCTATACGAACTTTTAAATGATGATATATGGACTCTATTGCATCATGGTGCCACTCATCCCTGAAATCCAAATGCTGCAAGAATAAAGGTTTTAATGAGATTATGCTCAGCTACGCATACCATCCTGGTCTCTATCATGTTTCCCTTTAACAATGACTAACCTGTGAGACTGATACACATTTTCTCTCAGCCTTGCACTTCTCATTTTGCATTTATAATGAACAATGACTTCCAAATATAAAAAAGAACATACTGTAGATTGACAGTAAAATGATACTGTGGCCACACAAATTGATGTCCTGTCTATTTCCTTATTGCATTTAATGTCAGTAAGATCTTTTTGCAGGACTGCGGAAGTACAGTTTTGTATTTTCTTTAGGCATATGACTGAAAGGTGGATTATACTTACTGCAAAATTGTTACAGACACATGAAAGCAGCAACATATAAAAACCTGTTTAAAACTCAATGTCATCATCACCCCTAGACTAGACAGATTCTGTAAACACAAAGGGGTAGATGATTATTGTTATTTTAATAGTGAGTCCGGGGAGATTCCTCACGTTAAATAGAGACAGGAGAGAGCGGACAGTGAAAATTGAGGGGACATAAAGAAAAGATGCATAGAGTCTGGCTGGGGATAATGCAGTAGGTTGGGTGCTGCAGGTGGGGGAGTTAGTCTAGACTTGTAGTGATACATGTAAGTCTCCTACAACTCAGTGTTATTGCCAAAATCCTTGCCAGATGTGATGGTGTGGAAATGCATAGTTAATGTTTTTGTCTCCCAACCTACAGTGTGATGGCCTCTGAAACTTTTCTCAGTGTGTACCTTATTATGTCACCATAATACATTTTCCTTTCAAAGTGCTTTTAAACTGCAGCCAGACATTTTAATTTCACTGCCCCTGCTGTATACTGATGACTAGACACTGATGTCGTGGGTAAATAGTCAATGGTGAATCAGAACAAGCGGTTCAACAACACATTTTGCTATGCAAATAAACTCTGGCACCACTGTCTGGAGACCCCACAGAAGTAAATTACCATTTAATGGAAGATGATGGGCTTGCTTACTCAAGTACCGTAATGTATACCATAAACAGTGTCGATGTACATGATTAGCAGAACATAGAGCACATACATCTTGGGTTAACAGTATAATCTGAAAAATACCGCTTTGGTTAAAAAAGGAAATTCCCATCATCAGCACTGCAATAAAGCAATTCAGCAAATGGTGCGTATAAAAAAAGATATGGAGCTCAACATAAATAAGAGCAACTATTGCATACAAAAAATGTTTGAATATTTAGGAAATCCCATGGTTGCTGAGAGCAGGGGCAGGTGAGTAGACATCATGTACTGTGTGAAAGGAGGCAATCAAAATAATCCATCTTTTGCATAACGTCATGAGGCAGGCTGGTGTCGGTCCTCTCTCCTGCAGAGGGAGAGACGTTTCTATGCATGGCGTAGGGGTTTAGTGCAAATGTTACTTCTTTAACTCTACGCTCGTTTGCCAAGTCTGGTTAGAGTGTGTGGAACGGAGCACCATCTGTGTTTACAAGATGCTCTACGGGCTTGGATGGAGAACAGCATGCAACAGGCTTCCATGCTCAATTTTCTCAAAATCACCTTCGTCTGCTTTTTTCTTTTAATCTTCCACTTGCTCTCTTGGGAAAAATATAGGTATGTGACAGCTCGACTTACTAAGCTCTTTACTTCCTTTTTGAACAAATCTGCTACTGTCACAGGATGGGAAGAAGTGTACAAAGCTCAGACATCACCTCTGCTTTGAAAATAAAGCTGGTGATATATCAGGGATGCTTATTAGGTTTGTGTGATGATTTATAAGAATAATTAAAACACTGATTGATATTGCTTTTCCATTTTACCACTTTAATATAAAAGTGAAGGGCCCAAGAATTCCTCACAGATAAAAATGAGACAATATCTAATGATCACTTGTGTTGTGACAGCTAAAAACACTCTCAGTAGTTATTTGATGTACAATCTGTGATCCTTTCATACCACTGTATACGCTTTTTTATCTTTTTCCTCCACAACAGGCTGTTCTGTTCCGAGTGGAAGGCCAACAAGATGCTTACAATTTATGACTAGAAGAAATCAAGAAACACAGCTCTCTGCTTTAAAGGCTTAAAAATATTAGAAACGCAGCTCATGCATTTCTTTATGTATTGCAGACAAGGAAGGATTTGCATGTTTGTGTGTGTAAGGGAGTGTGTGTGTGTGTGTTTATTTGTCATGATAGGAGGGCTTACGTCTTTCTTATAAAGCCTGTTTTTTTGTCTTTCAACAAAAAAGCAAACCAAACCAAAAGTCATCTCAGTTTCATCTTTTCCTCTCTATGCTTCAAGTACCTCTACACATAACCTGTGATAACACAGAAGGTAGGTCAGGCCTTTCCTCACAGTAAACACATCACTTCTTCAGTTGCAATGTAACCAACGACAAGTTTGTTCTCTATGCAGCTACTAGACTTTAGAGCCGGCCGGGTCCAAGTCTGTTGAATGTCCGTTCTCCGACCCTTCCCCTCCAGGCGAGGGGATCTCGTCTGGAACGCCGTTCAAGTCAGACCTGGATGGTTGTCTTTCTGACGTCTGTGATGATGATCCTTCCCCGGATCTGGGCAGCTGAGCCCCATTCACACACATCCCCCCCTCAGATTTCCCAAAGTTAAACAGTTTCCCAGGGTTGAAGGCTTTGCTGGGTGACTGAGAACGCTCCTGAGAGCTGCTACCTGATGATGAAGATGATGATGATGATGATGCTGTCGCTGTGGCGTTGGTGGCTGTGGTGGCAGCCGCAGAAGCCGCAGCACCGTCCTTCTTATTCTCAGGTGACTTGAGGAATTTGAAGCTCAGGAACCCTGGTAGCTTTGGCTCACTGCCAGTGGGTGACTGAGGGGAACGGGCACCACCCGAGGAGAACTTACTCTGCAGTGGGATGATCTGTTTCAGCTTCATCACATTATTGTTGGCCAACAGAGAACTGGGCCTCTTGGGCTTGTCCGACCCACTGCTTCCTCCTCCTCCACCCCCGGGGCGTGATTTGCTGCTGTGACTTTTGTCGTGGTGGTGATCCCCAGAGGAGTCGCCCTTGCTGTCATCCCGCTCCCTTTCCCTGCGGGCCATATGCTCCGCCTGCCTCTGCCTCTCCTCCTCCTCCCTCTTCCTCCTTTGCAGCTGCTGGTAATGTTGCTGCGCCTGCCGCTCATGCTTCTGCAGAGGAAGGGAAACATTCCCACAATGTATTTACTAGAATCAGCACTAACCCAGCTAACCATTACAATACTGCAGTGCTACCCATCTAACAAATCCCTTACTAAAAATTCTGCATTCGTGCTGCAGGGGCCACTACAACCTAATCTCTTTTCTATGTTCTACAAATTGTGTTTCAAAAGTATCACTGCCAAAAGATCACCGGAAGTGTAAAACAAGCAACTTATCTTAGCAGTATAGCAGTGCCGCAGTATAGCGTGTTTGCAGCAGAAAGTTTAGCTCCTCCGATGGCTACTGCTATGGTTTTTCATTATATTACAGTACTCTGGATGGCTTGTTCAAACTGCCTGAATAATTCTTGAACGTGAACTTCATCCATCTGTTGCAACATTTCCATGACAAATAACATTTTCTTGTTCTTATGCTCTCTCATAATTTACCTTAAAGGCCTCCCTGCGCTGAAAATCCAGTTTAGCCATCTCCTCTCTGACCCATGTAGGAATGTCTGGGATGGCCACATGGATGACGTACTTCAGAAGGATAGCAAAGTGCTGCACATAGACAGTCAGGTAGAAAGAGGTCGGGATGAAACAAAAAAATAATAAAATGACAAGGGTCCAATCCCTATCAGATATAGGGCACAATACTCTTTAAGGGTATGTTATTTGAACTAATTCTTGCACAACATCATTTGGGCCATGAAATTCTCCTCCTGATAGGCCTGACTTCTTTATCAGGCCAAGATAGAGCTTAAGGCTGTTTACCTTTTTCCGAATATAGACATGCACAGAGTACAGAGCTAACAGCACCAGTATCTAAAAATGTAAGTAAGAGCAGAAGCACGAAGAGAGCCTCAATTCATCTGTTCATGCTTTTCATAAAGTTCTCCTGGGTCACTAGATGATTACAATGTGTTCTGTAATTATCAGAGAGTAATGTGTGACAACATGTTTCTGTGTGTAAACATTTGTAGCATTTGATCAAGCGATATATTCTGCCATACAACCCTCCAAAGGCTCTGCAGGTAGAAAAATACACACAGTAGTAAACTTGTTTGCAGCCTAAATACCTGGCACATTTTCTGATACTATACATTTTCTGCTGGGTCACACAATGCTGGTGCCCTGAGAAAATGTTGCTGCTCTAAGCACTTCAGGTAGACTAGCAGGAACGAGCTGTGGTACCTCGAGGATGACGATGGAGATGATGGCCATCTCAGGGCTGAGCCACGGGAAGAGACGCTGTAGCTGACCACACTGACCAATCAGGTAACAATTCACTATGATGGCAATCAGGCCCATGGCTTCCATCGCAGTCTGTGAAGGGCAAAAATAAAAGAAAGCTTAACTTAGCTGTTTCTTAACACTGATGTTTTTGCAAAGACTTTGTGCTATACTCTGTACATGAGAATCATTTCAATTTATCTCAGTTCAGTTATTCCAGCTAATTATTGGTAATTGATGTGATTGCTACACAGTTACATTTACATGATCCTCAACATGGTCTTCAACTTTCAAAATGAATATCAGTCCAGTTTTTGTTACATATGACAGCATTACTATAATTGTTTTAATTGTCCCTGTCTTTGGGTGACAGTGAATTCAGTCAATTTACAACCACGGCAGAGTGCATTTCTGACCTGCCACTGGCCGATGCTCTCCACTCTGATTCCAAAGGGCCTCTGCAGACCAGTGCAGAGCTTAAAGGCATCACTGCGGATCTCAATGATGTTGTTGATGAGAGCGCACATGGCAGCCAGAGGGAAGGCAGAGGAGAAGAGCACCACATAGCCAAACTGGACAAACATCTCTTGGTAGTCCTGGAAGGTGTCCTGAGAGGGGCAAAAGGAGTATTAATTAAGTACAGTCTAAATGCTACTATTTGGCAGCTAGAAGACAAGACTGTATTTCTGTAGACCAAATCAATGCGCAATGGTACCAAATAACATAAAATATGTTCTTAGCTTTGTTTAGCTGTCATATAGTCATTTATGACCTTTTGGAACATAATGCAGTGTTATGTCATGTTTTTGTATATTATGACTATTGGCAATGTTAAAAATTTCTGCTTATCTATGTAGAGATTTGGGAAACAAGGATTTCAACTACAGCTTTCCAAATAACTTAAATTTAACAAATCATATCAAATAAGTTTTTGAATCTGACCATAATTAAACATCCCTCTAGCTGTTGTCGTGAGCTTCACAGAAAAGCTGATCTACTTTCTGGTCAGCTTGTCAGCTGACTTATCTGCCGTATTCATGCACACATGCTAGTTTTGTTTTGTGCTTTCAATTTAGCTTGTGTGCATGCTAGAAAGGTAGTAGCTAATGATGATGGTTTGCAAGTGTCTACAACAGAGGTGATGAGTTAACTGTTATCATGACCATTAGTGATAATATGAGAATAATAACACCCAGATAGACTAATTCTGGAATTTACCTTTAAAATGTTTCAAAGGGTGCAAATTGCCATCCTCTAAAAACCTGTGCAGAGTTTACAGAATTAAGTTTAGTATAGAGTCCTTCTTACAGCATAAGTCTGCATGCAGCTCTCCATCTCAGCCTGAGTGAGTGTGGTGCTCGCTCTCTCTTTAGGGGGGTCAATCCATGATTCCCTTTTTGTCTTCGGCTCGGGTCTTTCTGCACTCCTGCCTCTTCTTCTGTGTCGCAGCGATGTGCTGCTCTCAGATCCCGAAGGCAGCGGGGCAGCGCTGGCAGCAGCAGCAGCACCAGCAGCAGCATTAATTCCCTCAGCCACACCTGTCCCTCCTCCACCTGACTCCTTCACATCATGGATGCCATTATCATCATCGTCGTCACACATTTCAAATACAGAGGCAGGGTCCATTCCCTTTTCTACCATAGTGGGGCTCCCCTCCTCCAGGAAACTGTCCATGGGGGGGGCACTGCAGGCTGGCCTTCTGTCCACCTTAACAACAACAACACAGATTAGCAAACACCAAACAACACTATTACTACTATTGCTACTATTAAAAACTGCTGTTACTATGGTATATTTGCATAACTCCTTTCTTAAATATGCTTTGATCACATGTTTACACCTCATAAATTTGTTATCACACAGCTTATACCTTTTCTATGAAACTGACTTTCCTCAACTTCAAACCGCAGTCGATCAGACTTTCCTCCTCCGTCTCTCCTTCACTGAACCTCCCGCTGTCAGCCTCGTCCTTCTCACCTCCCTCCTCCTCATCAGGCACCCCGCATCCCCCGTTCAAACACTTCTTTTCCCTGAGAGAAGTTGAAGGGACATATAGACGTCAGACAAAATGTGAGTGTTAACCGCTCACAGTGGTGTTCAGTGTCCGACTGGCAAGAATCATAACTGCATGCAGATGAAGTGGCTTTTAATTTGAACCCAAGCGGGTCTGTTTTTAGTGACTAATAATTTGAGTGTTGGTGTGAATAACAACTGTAAACACATAAATGTTGTTGTTCATCACACTGATCTTATGGGAAAGTGTCTCTTAATGCATGCATCAAATTGCATTAAGGATTCATATCACCTCCTTTTGACATCCCAATGTTAATACTTGCAACCTTTCATGTACATTTTATTGAAGTGTATGTTTACAGCATATTTAATTGAATGCGAGTTTAAATAATGAGTTTGACCTTCTTTCTGGCCCCAACCCAGGCCTGGTGCCCCTCAGTCCAGGTCCTGGCATGGCCTGGTCGGTGGGAGAGGCCTGGGCTTTTCCAGCTGCCAGCCGGGCATATTTTAGCAGCACCGAGAGCAGCAGGTCCCACACAGCTCGCAGTGTGAGCTCACCCAGCTTGTGGCGCTCATACAGGTAAGGCTGCAGCACCTCCTTCACATTTTGAAGGAACTGGCGAATGATGAGCAGAGTGGCCAGCATCTGACAAGGACAGAGAGAAACAGTCCCAAAAAATTAGCTGCCACACTGAGTGAAAGGGGTTAGAAATGGGTAGATAGAGAAAAAAAAAGGACCAGCAGGACATCATCACAGCAGGTTGAGACAGCAGTAAGATATACCCTCATGGAACAAATGCAACAAATCAATCAAAACACAATTATGTATGCAGACTTTATCCACTAGCAAATCACATAAGGCAGAAAACTACTGCAGAACGGTTCCCTGTACATTAAACATTTCATCTGTCACTGATTGGGGTCCAGAAGTGCAACAACATTTCCCACCCAAAATTACTTTCAGTTTTACCTCCAAATGAGGTGGTTATTTAGTTCATTTGGTGAAACTGTTGATGTTTACAACCTGTTTACAACCTGTGTGATAATCTAACTGCTCATGTTTCTTGCCACATCAAGCTTTGTTGTAGTAATGTTGCTTTGTTTCCAGATCTCAGCAATTACCCTGGCAAGTAAAATATTGTCATAACTGATAGAAATGTTGGCCAAAACTATGGAAATTGAACCCAAGTTGCAATAAACCAGAATTATCCTTTAACACTCAAAATCGAGCAGTGAGTATGTCTTTGGACCTTTAATATACACCCAGAGGATACACATACTGAGAATTGCAGTGTCACAAAACTTACTATTAGTTATTGGCTTTAATCTAAAAGAAATGGTTCCCTAGTCAAATAATGCTGACGCACAATATGCAATAGCTGCTAGCTACAGCACAGAATGCAAACACAAAACCACAATGAATTCCTGACAAGGACATGGACATTAATTTATTTTTAGTCAATGATAGGAGACCTCAGAAATGGAGAAAAGGAGATACTGTTCTCCCACTGCTACCTGCAGGAATGGTCAGCACAGATACATCAGAGCCAGACACTGGCAGAATCAGACTGACAACACCAGATGGTTTTCATTTCAGACACTTAAAGGACTACACTAGTGTTTTTGCATGTTTTAGCCAGGTTTTTCTTACCTTTGGGACAGGTACTGGTTTCTATTCATATCACTAGAGTATGAAAATTTACTGAAAATCATGTCTGCTATATATTTTTCAGTGTTATTTTACTCTTGCATTCCAATGCAGTTGTAAGTGGAATGATTGTTTGGGAAAAAAGTAAATATACTGTGACAAATATTTGTAGAAGCTGGGCTGCACTGGTTGGTAATCAAACATGGGAAAGCTATGAAGTCAGGTGATTTTGACAAGCTCAATGAGGTGGCTCTCTGGCTGAGAGTGTAACAGAAACTGACAAACAGAGTGAGAAACTGAGGTACAAGTGGTGAGAGTTGTATCAGAAAACAATTCACACAAACTGCATGGAAGGAAAAGGCCAATAAAAAAATCCACATTGACTCCACATCCCCATGTCAAAGAAAAAGGCTAAACCACTTAACTACTATAACTAGGAATGATGCTTATTTATGCAGGTGAGGTGGCACAATGGAAGGAAGACGGAAGAATGTGTTGTGAGGTTTTTATCAAATCAGAAATAAAAACTTCAAATCATTTAAACAATCAGACATTATCTTCTAACAGCTACACTTAGAATTCTCTACCGCATTAAACAGCCCATCTATCATTTCTGTCTGGTGAAAGCTACATGTCTCCAAAATATGGAGTTTTTAAGAAGCAAGAAAATTATATAAACTATATGCTGCTACATTAGTAGCAGGTTGGTAGTTCAAGTTCGTGTCGTGATTGGCACGGAGCATGCAAGGTTAAGACAGAGGTGGTCAGAAATGGATCTTTGGCCGCTCGCCCAGACGGTGGATGTACAGGGATCATACTTTGGACCTGAGTAAAGCCCTGAAGAACCAGGGAACAGAGACCACAAGCATCTGGAACTTGAAGAAGAGGCAAGGCAGCACATTGACCTGTACCTGCCGCTGCAGACTCCTTAACAGAGACAACACCAGCAGCATCTTCCAGAGATGGACAAATGGATGGATGGGTAGATGGGTGGTTATGGAAATCAATGCAGAGAGTAAGCAGAGAGAGCAAAGCATTTAAGGATGGGAGTTTGCAACAACAGCAGATATTGGAGGCCAAATGGATTACTGAAGCTAATGCGTGACAGACAAACATTAGAGCTGGGATTGGGATGTTTCTTACCTCTTTCAGCCGCTCCATGTCTTTGAGGTAGAATCCAATGTAAAAAAGGCTGAGATAAGAATTTACAAACTGAAACTGCAAGGGAAAGAAATGCCAGGTGTCATTAAGAAGACAGCTGTGTGAAAAAGTTTTTTTTTTTTTTTTATATATAAGCTTCATCACATGGGTAGTTTAAATGTTATGTAAAGAAAAGCCACTCACAAGAACCATTTTGATAATGAGATTTTTCTCATAGGCACTCTGGAGTCTATAGTTTTCTGTGGAAAAACAATACAAATCATCTCTTATTGTACCCACTGAACCACTAATAAACAATGTAATATACTGTAAAATTAAAACTAATTACTAATTAGAGTTTACAAGAGATTGCTAAAGATCCACAAAGAGCAATTTTATTAAGATTATCTTCTATAAGAGATGCTCTGCTCTGAATGTGAATGTAGATTTGGATAAATCAGGAAGCTTGACTCTCACCCATGTCATTGAGCCAGCAGGCAATTTTCCTGTACACCTCGTCACATGCAGTCACAGTGATAGCTAGCATGATTTTAGGGATGAAGCGAGCTAGCCGAGGCATTTCCTTGATCCCCATCACAAACTCCTGCAGAGACACAATCATAGCTTTTAACTCGTCACCTCCAAGAAAAAAAACATCCAGGGCTTGTAAGCAGTTCTGTTTGCTCTTGGACCAACATTTTGAAGGAGAAGGTATTTTCTCTTGCTTTATTCAATTTCTACCCATAGCCTGTATAACTTAGACATTTAACAGACTTGCTGCATCATTATATCAACCCAACAAAGACATTTGAAGAAACAAAACAAGGACAGATGCAGGTAAGGAGATTTTTAGCACTGAGAATATTATTGCTACATTTATATTAGCAGGACACATAAAAAACTGGTGCTGACAGCAGACTGACCTGCAGCTCAAAGCAGATGAGCATGACCAGGAAGACAAAGCAGAGACAGAGGATACAGATGGGCAGGCTGACCAGCCACCTGAATACACGCCTCCGCCACGGAGGATAGTAGAATTCCTCACATCCTGTTATGGGACTGCAGCGCTTGACTCCCTGCCAAGAGCGAGAGAGAGAGAGAGAGAGAGAGAGAGAGAGAAAGTATGAAAGGGCCTAAAAGAGAAGAGAAGAGGATAGGAAGATGGAAGGAGTCAGAGTTTTAGTTTCTCTCACCCGGAACTGAGGCCGTGGTTCCTCCAGGGATTCAGCAGGCGTGTCCAGTGTTCCCCACTTGTACGCCAGCTCAGCCCCCCTCCTCTTCCACCGCTCCAGAAACAGAGTGGCCCACACCACGTTGAACAGTGCAAACACCACACAGCAGATGTCGCGGCTCGTCTGAAACAACACAAGCACAAACACGCAGATGCTTAAGACTATGATCGGACGATGATCATTTTGGTTAAATAAGTTGTTTTAGGCTATAATAGCTCCTCTCCTCACCTGATCTGACTCAGTGAGCATCCACAGCACAAAGCCGATCACAGCAGGATATAACATAGAAGTGGTGTAAAATCCCAGCCAGGCAAAATACATGGCAATCTTCACTCCAAAGTAGTCACAGATATCATCTGTCAACACCAGTGAAAAATTACAAATTAGAAGGATAATATAACACATTTAATATAAGCAACGTAAGTGATTCACACTGTGTCAAATGTACTTTCTTATGTCTTGAGTGTTATGTATATGTTAGTGTGTCTCTGCACATGAGTATCTTGTTCTATTGACCTAAGGGTTGTTTCTCACAAACAGCCTGGACCCAAGACTTCATCAGCTGACTGAGGATCCTCTGCTCATGGAGAGGAAATACCTGCTGGATCACACCTCGCGCACTCAGCTCCGGGACTGCAGAGAATAATAAAGTATAGAATAAAGCAAGTTTTAAGAAATTACAGTACATTTAATTTGTTAGAGAGAGAAACATAGTTATAAGAAGAGTAGATGTATAAAAACAAAACTAAAACTATTAACTACAGTAAACCTTAAAATCCCTCACAATTGGCTTCTAATAATTTTAAACCCAAACCAACTGAGGGATTATTTCCAAAGCCTGCCAAAGAACTAACTTTAATAAAGTAAAATATCAGAGTGTCTAGCAACACTATACTGATAAAGGCTGCTACTTACTGATTGGCTGGCCCTCCAGGAAGTTGATATTATGAAGTACCTCCCCATGTTTGGCACGTAGATTGTCCAGCCAGTATTTAATGATGCTCTGCCTCTCCTGCAGCGAACAAGACGAGGAGGAAGTAAATACAGGTAATGCCTTGACAACATATTTACTTGCGTGTGTGTGTGTGTGTGTGTGTGTGTGTGTGTGTGTGCCCGCGCGCACTGACACTGACCTGTGACGTAAAGAAGCAGAGCTCGCTCTCAATGTTCTCGTAGATGTAATCCTCCTCACAGGAGAAGCTTCGTGTTCCCCCGCCAAACTCGGGCTTCACCGCTTTCCTCAGTCCCATCTCCTCAGCACCTCGCAACAAACTGCGGGACGACAAAGAGAGAACTTAAACAAAAAAATCCACTCTCAGTGTTACAGAACTTTATATGTAATCTTACTCTTTTATAACAGTGTAAATGGACAATACAAGCAATGTGAAGAAGTCATTTTGTGCTCTAGGAAATTGTGATGGGCATGTTTCACTATTTTTGGACATTATATTTATAAACTATTGATGAATTTGTCATAGAAAACATTTTACTGTAAAATGACCACAGTGTATTTGACCAGTTTTCTATGGGATTACGAAAACCAACAGCAACAACAAAATCACATGGATTGTCCTTCATAGTGTTCAGTCATCTGAACTCTCCTCTAATGCCTTAACCTGATCACTCTCTCTCATCTCATTTCCCATCAGCTCCTCCTGTCTCTCTACCCTCCCCTTCATCATTTTATCTTCCAGAGTCATCTCCTTTGTCCCCACCCCCACCCCCCTTTATCCCATCATCCCTTTCTCCTCTCCTTCTGCCCTTCCCAGTGGCATTGTGCTACAATTGCAGTAATAATGCAGCACCACACCCTCTGATCCCTCTTGGCTGACAGCTCACATCTCTCTCTCTCTCTCTTCTCTCTCTCTCTCTCTCTCTCTCTCTCTCACATGTACATGTATATATAGTTTATACACACACATACAGGAGAACAGCCTAGGTGAGCCTGTAACATCCATCCATCATGCAGCTCTGGGCACTTGGAGGAGCAGTACAGTGAAGTACGTTCACTTTGATGGATTACAGCAGAAATGTGAGGTGTAAGCTTCTGTATCACTGCTGAATACTGCTTAGTGCGCAGCACCATCACAATAAAGGTCCTTGCCTGAGAAAAGGAAGGCTGTATCTATTTAAACCAACTGTTTAGTAATCCAAGCCAATAACTGCAATTCCTTTCAGAGGTGTGCGGCTCCTGCTGCTGCCAGGAATCTTAATGAGATTCCCGTTTTCTTTTTTAATCAAAATCTTTATCGCCTTTTACACCCTCTCTCCCCAAATTCAAGGAGTCTTAATTTGGAGACACAGTCCAAGGGAATGTGTGGACAAAGCTAACCTTGTAAAAGAGCAGAATACTGCTGAGGGAGAGCACTGCACATAAGGTTTATGCTAATTTAGCAAATATCCATCAGACGTAATGTAGAAACTCAGCAGAACAGGACGGCATACTGTAAATTGCCCAGTCAGAGCTGAGGAATGAGTAATGGATGGTATGTCAGCTAAGAAAAGAGGAGGATGATTTACCGTATGTCACACTGAGTATGTTCATTTATAAAATTTAATTAAAAGCAATACATGGAGCCTTTCTGAAAATAACACACACACACACACACACACACACACACACACACACACACACACACACACACACACACACACACACACACACACACACACACACCAGCACTGAACCTGTGACCCCAGCTGTTTTGATGCTGATCTCATACCCAGAGTTTCTACACTGGCAATCGCTCTCTTTCAAAACAAACACATAGGAGAAAGAGCAATTCCATTTAAGATGATAGGATAATATAAAACAAGCCTGCATATGATAGCAAAAACACCTGGAGCCCTCAGCTGGTATTCTCACATAGCTAACAGAAGGCTAGAAAGGAAAATCCTTACAAGTTTAGTATGCAAAGGGAATGACTATTCAAGGTGAGTTTGAGAGGATAGAATACTTTCTGGGTGATCTTTTCTATCACATGAAATGTAGGTCAACCTATCTAGCAGCAGGTTTGTATGTGTTTGTAGGAATGTGTACTTCGTGTCAGACAGCAATCATTTTCCTTGAGCATTTCATCTAAAACCTACTGGCCCACATTCAGAAAGCACTCTCTTCATCCTCCTACCACATTACCCTTCCTCAATCCTCCCTGTTCTTTTCTCTTTGTCTTTCTGCTTCCTTCCCTTCCCTTTTCTCTTGTTCTCTCTTTGCATCCATCTCAATCGGTCTCTTTCTTCGTTCCTTCCGGCCATCTGTCTATTGCTATTCCATTCATGGGCAAAAGGTTTGGTTGAGACTCTCAGGATTTTTTTCTGAGAGGCCCGTTGTTCAATGCACAGTCAGCAGAGAGGACTCCACATTTGTCAAGAGGTGAAATGCAGTATGGAACAGCGAGTGCCACCCTGATCTCCAGGATTGTATTTCTCAGTATTTATACACCAATGTCAATGCCGAGATCAAAATGACCCTGGGCTCATGACCAGTTCCCCTGGGGATTTTTTCAAAACAAGAGACTGTGTCTGGGCAGTGTAATCAGAACGAATACAATCCATACGGTTTAGCCTGACTCTAACCTTTAAATAACCTGCAGCATAGCAGCCAGCAGCCAAGCAGAGCAGTCGTACTGATACACCAGGCATCATGGCAGCTTCTCTAATGATTCACTGTGTATGAGCTAAACTATTGTGCTTACTATAGCTGCAGCTAAATATAATACCATAATAAAGGAAGGTACAATTTTACACCAGTACAGAACAGCAGGTACATTTTAGCCTTTAACATCCCAACTCCAGTAGTAGCATTTAAAAATAACTAAACCTCAAACTACTAGAGGAAGCAGTGATATATACTGTATTATTCATTTGGCAGTTTGTTCATTTTCTGTCTCTGTTGAGAAAAGTTACTGCTGTAGCTTCTTGCCTGTATTCTGTCCAGGATGACAGGGTGATTAATTCACACAGCTACAGTTAAAACAGCAGTAACAGCACTACTGTAACAGGTCATGATAGCAAAGCAGAAATCACACAGTGGGTTGTTTTGAGATTTGACGTTCAGCAAGGTTGGAATATTGTTCAGCTAAAGCTAACAGTGTTTATCCTTAAAGGAAAATGTCAAACTGTTCCTTTAAGGATATTAAATCATTGAGAACAACTAATATATCTAACTACCTAGTGAAATTCTACATCCCCACATCTTCAGAAAACTTATTTTTAAATTATAGTCCTATATAAACTCAAGGTATTGTACCTTTTTCATACTTTTTTATTGCATTATATCACATAGTTATTCTAATTTAAATCCAATAAATAACAGTAAGTAGTTAGTTGCAGCCATACTGTCAAGATTAAGCACATAAGAAATGAATGACTAAATACACCCTTGCAAAAATGTGTTGCTAATAACAGATAACATTTGTAGAGAGTCCTTACTTTTCATATGTAGCGGTGACGAAGAATGCGTAGACTTGTGTGTGCTTATGATGTCGTATCTGGATGATGAGCTCTGGGATTCCCAGCCGGATGTGGTTCAGTAGCCATAGCAACGTGTGGTCATCTGTAGTGTCTGTGGCAGGAAATGAAAAATAAAAATACATTTTCAACCATACCCACGCATCACTGTACACGGGAGCTGCCAAATACTCCCACAGTCTTGTACTATTTATTCCTGAGCAACAGCTGGAGGTTAAGTGTCGTACTAACACTTGAGAATGACTCTTCTTCTCTGCTTTCTTAGCTGGTTCAGGCTATGGCTAAGAAAGTTAAGTGAGGTAGTATCATGAACATAATAGTCATGATCCTCTTCTTTATTATCAACACTATATAACTATATAAATTCCTACTGTTGCAGATAATATTTAACATTATCTGCTGCTTGGTGCTAGGTAGGGATCTCTGTTCTTTAAGAGATACATAATCATCTAAAATTTATTTAGATGTGAGAAATTAAAGTAATAAAATATTATTGCTTTCTTCCTTGCCTGGAGAATGGGAAGGTACATTTATAGCTTTATATTTATAACACAAATTCAGAATGAAATTATGGAATAAGATCACATTTTACATTTTGTGGGGCTGCAGCATTAAAATATAAAGGTGTTTCATATGGCAAATTTGTGTTAAATTGCATAATGCAAATATGTCTGTGTGTGTGCTCTTGTATTTCTTTATTTGTGGAGGACCAATATTTAAACCTTAAGACTCCTCACTTCTTCAAAGGACTGTTTGAGGGTTAGAACTTGGTGTTATGGTTTAGTGGAGCTGAAACAATTAGCCAGAAAATTATCACTATCACTATTTTTTTATAACTGCTAAATTGTGATTTTCAAGAAAAAATGCCAAACATTTGCTGGTTCCAGCTTCTCAAATGTGAGGGTTTGCTGCTTTTCTTTGTCTATGATCGAATACTGAATGTCTTTAGGTTTTGAACTGTTGAATTTTTGAGATTGTGTTTGGCCTTTTTTCACTGCAGTTTTTAATAATTGGCAGATTAATAAATAATCCAAATAAGTGTGGTTTGACTGAGGGTAAGGTGAGGGTAAGGGTTGACCTTAGGCATGTTGTTGTGATAGTTAAGGTTAGGGGTGCATGATATCAATGAGGGTCCTCAAAAGTATAGAAATACAAACATGTGAGGGTGTGTGTGAGTGCCTGACCTGCAAATGTCATGAGGACATCACAGTTCTCTGTGGGCACCGTTTTCATCCAAGACTTATGAGACATGATGTGTCTCCCAGCCTGCAGCAGCCGCTTTCCAAACAATTTATCTGAGAGGGAGGGAGACAGAGAGAGAGACAGATATGGGGAAAAAAAGAGAGAGAGAGTCACCTTTTCATAGTGAAACAGTGTAAGGAGCAATGACATTTCTAACATTTTCGGCAAGCCCCCCTCCAAACCTCTGATCCCCTGCTGCCCCATCACACACACAGACAGACACACACAGACACGCACAAAATCGTCCTTCTCGACGGGACAGATTCAAATGTCACGTCGCTTTGCCTCACAACACGAGATTGACAAAACTAATCCTGCCCTGCCAAGACCAGAGGCCACACATTGTCCACACTCTCTGAATTGTCACATACACACACACACACACACACTCAAGCTCAACTAAATCAACTCAACACATGTAAGTGCAGCTATTTCTCAGTGTTGCGATATGTCCGGAGTCTTAGGAATACCCACATACAAGACTTGAATCAGAATCAAAATCAGAAATACTTTATTGATCCCCGAGGGGAAACTCTTTCATTACAGCTGCTCACTATCACGTCAATGCACACTTGAGAATAGAAGGAATAGAAGTACTAAGCAAATCAAAATATAATACACTATAACACAGGCAGGATAAACTAAGTACAAGTGGATATAAAGTATAAAAGCTAAAGTAAGTGTAAGTACCAAAGTGGATTAAGAGGTTGATTAATAACAGAACAAAATTCATGGCACGATAGGTAAGATTTCGACTATGTGGAATATACAGCCCGCACAGTGAATTTACCTCCTGTGTAGAATTACCATGTCTCTATTCCTGAAGTCAACAGCACACCAAAAATAGCTCTGCTGGAGCCACACAGTAATGTCACATTAAAACACAGTTGCCCTTAATGCAGCAGACTGAAGGAAAACAATGCACAGCATATATTTCTTCTAGGGTGGATACTGTTATGTCATGGAAAAATTGCATTTTTAAAAGAACTGCAATTTTTGTGTCAAGGCTCAAATGAACTTTATCTTCGCTCTGACATCTCATTCATCTATCACTGATCCTGTAGAGTCTCATATTCCCACCGATGTGTGTTTCAGAAAGGCAGCAGTGCCAATAGTTTAAACGGAACTAAGTGATTGTGTAACCAGTGTAACCTCAGACTCTGCTCAGCTGTTAGAGGACAGTTTGTGAAAACCATTTATCGGGTCCTGAATAATGACAGCAGCCTGGAGAGAATGCCCGTCCCACAACAGCCCTGTGATCACTGAGGCATGGAGCGTCAGAGGAGCCGGAAAGTGGGGCACTTTCCAGAGATCACACACAGGCACGTTCAGCATCACAACATTCATCCAAGAATATAATATTTGTTTATTTTAATGTATGCAATCTAAGCAGTAAAAAGTGTTAGATCTCTGTTAGTGGAAGGAAATGAGACCAAAATATGAAAGCTACATATCATCTTACACATACAGTCCATGTACATCCTATTACTGGTTTATGTATTGCTTACATGGTTACAAAAGTGAATACACACACGTGCACACTCACAAAAGGTCAAGGCCATGGCAGGCTGTAAATTTAACCATGATATCACCACTATTTGCATGACGTTGTAAATCACACAGTATCTCTGTGTGTTCTGCGGATCCAATAAACACCTGTCACATAAAAACATCATTGTGCTGCTGCTCAGTGTTTCCCTCAACTTCCTGGAACAGAGAGGGACACATAGTGGGGCTTCCCAGAAACAAGCCTGGTGGTCTTTTCCAGAGAATATATTTATTGTTCATGTTTGCTGCACAAACTAAGTTACTATTTTCAACACCTGCAAGTACATTTTTTGCACTTGGGCTTATTTTCAGAAAGAAATAGGTCTGCTGGCATAGTCCCTGCACTAATCAATATACATAACCAATGGAACAAATTACTAAGTGAAACTGAAAGGGGTCTCCACTAATCTCCACTCTCAACCACATTTTCAGCCACAGCAGCTGTAATAAACCCACTGTACACTACCTGCTCAGCACCAAACAGACAAAGTTAGCGACTAGCTGGTGAACATAGTGATGCATTTAGCAGCTAACGAGCCAGATATTTTCCTCAGGAGTTTGTGGAGACCAAGACAGAGCTACAGTAAAAGGAGAGTGATTGTTGGCAAGAAACAAGACTCCAAATGAATTCTGTAGCTCTGTTTGTGCTGGATGTGTGAAGTAGGCAACTATTTGCTAACACATTCACCAAAACAACTTTATTATGTGATAATATGTCAATGTTGTGTTTACAAAAAGTAAAACAATTAATGCAGCTTTAAATCTTGCCTCAAAATTGATTTTTAGAGATTTGCCTAATAGTTTTTTGCTGCTCAGATGTCACGTCCCTCTGAATTTAATGACAATATTTTAGCTCTTCTTTTACTTGTTTTTATTTATTATCCTCTTTTATTATGTAATTTATAATCTTATCCTTCTGTATCTATGTCATTTTAAAATTCTCTTTTTTAATCATATTTGAAAATTCCTTTATGTTCAAATATTGCAGTTTTAATCTCTCATCTTGCTGCTCTTTTCATTCCCTATGGCATCTCTGGAAAGCACCATGGTTCTCACCTACATAGTTCTATATAAATAAAATAAAGCAAAAAAGAAATTAGAGCCATTCGAGACATAGAAGATGCCAACAAAATCAAAGCCCAGTAAATCTAAGGACTAGTCTACCTTTTCATAAAATTCAACCTAACATATTTTGCTGAAGATATTTTCTGTCAAGATAAATCAAGACATGTTGGAGTTACAAACTTGTACCTGCAAACAGAACTTGACGTAGAGGTAGCAATACTATTTAAAGGATCCTTCTTCAGTACTTACAAAGAGGCTGTGACAACTTAATCTGGTTCCACACTGCTCTTCCCCTCTGAAGAACATTTTTAAACATCGCAACAGGCTGAACAGGAAACAGAGCAAGGTATTTTTGACATTTTAATCATGAGTGGTACTCCTAGATACTGAAATCTGACTGGCCGCTCCACTGTGCTTTAGATGTAATGCTGCAGGCAGTGCTCCGACATGACAGCAATTCTAATCAGTCCTGTATTCATCGCTGAGGGCAACACACACAGCACACACACACACACACACACACACACACACACACACACACACACTCTGGAACAGTCAGCAGATTGGTTTCAACACTTCCACAATGCTTCAATTTATGGCCCAATACTGAGCATGTGTCCAGGTGGTTTGCATGTATTTGTGTGTTTGTTACCTGTTTTTGGTCTTCACCAACCCCTGAGGGGAATATCTGGCTCTTCAGCTGTTAAATGTTGTTCACCAGCTAGTTGCTAACTTTGTCTGTTCTGGGCAGGTAGTTTTACAGAGATTTTTGCTTAAAACAGCTGCCTGCTGCGGCCGAAAATTATGCTGATGAAAGTGAGCTCCGTAGAGCTGAGGGGAACTGCACAGTCACTACGAGCAACACCTTTCATATACAAGCAGTGATGTGATCCACTGGCAATATAAAAATATTGGTTATAGCCACTTTAAGATGTTTTTTTAAGCTATAAGCAGTTCACTGAATAGACAAACTATCAGGAACCTCACCTTCTTCATTTTGAGTCACAGCCCATTATTCACAATTCTTTTTAACTCATTTGCTTCTCATTATCTCCATCTCCCATCTCTCTCTGTGATTGATTTAACGAGGGTAATCGATTTGCATTGATGGCTTTTACCTCATCAGTGTTCTTCAGATATTTTGTATATGCAGTATATGACAGATTTTATACTGAAAAACTTGGTTGGGTAATCTAGTATATTAACATACAAGCAATTACATAGAAAAGTGATCCCAAATGTCGTTCATCTTGGCAAAATAAGTGAATTTCTGAGTTTGAAAGCCTGTAACAGAACCCAGGTTGCTGTTGAGCAGGTTAGCCCAGGACTAGCAGTGATACAGATAAAGCCTGTATTACTCACGGTCTTCAAAGTGAGACGACTGTTCCAGGATTATCAGACAGCAGCCAGGCAGGCACAACTAGCAGGGTATCTTTATGTGATCGGAGTTGATCTCTGAAGCATTTCTGTGTGGTGTTTGTATGTGTGTTTGTGTGTGTCCACACAGGTATTCTGTCTATGTGTGCATGTGTGTGAGCCTGAGATATAAAGTGCCAGATTAATAGGGTGTAAGTCAGTTATGAAACTCAGGTGAAGCACTAAAATGAGCAGGCACTTAAGGAAAGACTTGATGATGCAGTCGCTGTCTTTGCTGGCTGTGTGAGTTTGTTTGATAACTCTCTGGTCTTTATGCTTGGCTGGAGCAGCTTCAGTCAACTTCACTCTGTCAAGTAGGGATTATTTCAAGTTTTGGGCTCAATCTTAAAGCAGCTGGAACAACAGTTTGGGTCAGGGTCAAATGAATACATATTATAGTTGGGAATGTTAATCATGTCACTGTGTAAGCTGTGTATTTCTAGTTAAGCAGAGTAGATTTGATATTATTGAAAATACACCCAGACATATTTTGGTTCCTGAGCCATAGACTGAAAAGGTGATTTATGAAATGATTGCAGTTAACATATTTTGTCCCCTTATGTCAACTTTAAATCAAATGGTGAACTCATATACTGTGATTTTCATTCATTTGTGTAGCTTTGAATGTGGGAATATGAAGGCATCTATGTCCAAAGCATCAGGTGTTTGAGTAGTTTTTAAAAGCTTTTCATCAAAAGATAATTTCATTTGACTCTTCCATAAAGGAACAAAGTAGATGATGCATTTACCTTGCTTTTCCTTTATTATATAAAAACTAACCACTTCATATAGATAATGCAGCGATGGTTTGGAAGGGGACAGGGAGGAGGGGAAGAGGGAGCAGAAATATAGAAGACCTTAAAGAGCATTCTTAGCAAGACTTTGTACTATAAACCTACAGGACCTAAACCGTGATGGAGTACATTTGCAGACCACACATTTACTGTATAACAGTATAAAATTGACTATTATATATTTTCAAGTCATAAGTAGAGCTGGGTATCGGCACTGATTTCCTGAATCGATTAGATTGCGATTCACAAGGTCCCGATTCGATTTCCAAGTCAATTCAATATTCTGTTCGGAGATTCTCAGAAAACTAATGCTGTAAATTGTACAAAGAACCCACTAAACCTGGTACATTATTAAAAATATTAACGTTTACATTAAGAATTTACCCTTAATTTGTCCCTTAATTATATACAGTTCAAGTATTGCATTTCTAACTGTTGTGGTGTTATTTCCGTGTTAAAAGAAAAAGAAAAGATAGATTGTTTGATGACTGCTCACTCAGTCAGTCAGGTGAGTCCGGGAACCTGTATACCTGAATGGCAGATTTTCACTCGACTCACAAACCCTCCGTGATACATGTAAGTTAGCATAATATGTTGTAGAATTTTAGTGTTATTCACGCTTTAATACTGTGTGGTTATGTATCAACATTTATACGCACTGAACTTCCTTCCTCTTACATTTGGCGCATCTATGTGCTGTTTTTCTCAAAGAAAAGTATTCAAGTATAGCAGCACAACTGGAAAGCAGCCATCTGTTAAGATCAAGTATTCCAGTATTGGAGCCCTGATCCGCTGCAGTTAGCTACATAGATAATGTTCAATCTGCTTATCATAGAAACAAAACTCACACGCAGCATTTTTCTCTCTCAGCGCACAAGCGCTTCACTCCAGCACCCTGCCAGCGCTTCTCTGCCAGAAAAAAAAAACGCTATAGCCTATTGACACAAAGATTGATTTCTGATTTTATGAATAGATATCGGATAATTCAAATGAAGATCGATTTGAATCGAAAAAATGTATTTTTTATACCCAGCCCTGTTCATAAGTTCACATCACAGTCCTGAAGATACGGTATGGAGAAAGTCGTGATAACGCAGTACAATGCTTAACAGAAAGAGAATCAGTTAAAGTGATAACCTGCAAGGTTCTTGATTTTCTGGCAAACACTTTGGTGATTAGCAGTAATTGCTTTAGTGTTTTGTATAGGGCCCACTCACTGACAATCACTGCAGCGTCATACTGTGCATTTAATCTGCCTTATTCCAAACAAGCTGAAAATACTTGAGAACACAAAGCAGTATGTGGGTAGAACAGAAAATATGGAATTGATTTTTACTTCAAATTGGATTCACATCAGGTAAAAATAAACAAAATACTTTTCCTTTGCTGCGTGTCGTGGACCAGCTGTTAACAGTGGCACCTTAATGCTTACATACAGTCAGCATCATTAGGAGACAAAATGTTCTTCTTTCTGGCTTTCTGAGGCCTGCAGTGCCGATTGACTGCACTGATATGATGCTGAGGATTTTCACTTTCAAATGCACCCCTAGAAAAAGATGCCTTTGCTAAATATGCCTGGCAACAGTGTGTATTTCCTAGGAGGCAGAAGAGTAGAGCATGAGTTATATCTTCTCAGCAGTGAGTCATTTTGAAGTTTGACTCTTATTTAGCCAGTCTAATAGAGAGACAGATGGACAGACACAAACACACAGATATAACATAATAAAGGCAGAGACTCGAGAGACTGACAGAACTCCCAACATACACAAAGGGAGGACAGCAAACAAAATAAGACAGGCAGAAAGCATTTCTATGACAATCATCTACTGAATGAAACAAATGACCCTATTAGAACGATTACATCAGTAAGTGGGACAGAGAGCCTAATCAGGTTCAAACACCCAACAATTTCCTTAATCATCTCCATCCCTGACTCTGTACATCGCCATCCTGTACAGACAGTACAAGTCCACACCCAGCCACACTGGACCATAAGGCGACACTACTAACAAACCGTGCCCTTTCAAACCTGTTCCCAATTCCCCAAACACACACAACACACAGAGATGCAGATACAGACGCACATTAAAAAACACACACATGCAAACAGAAACAAAAAACATCACTGCATATGCACATATATAGAGGTACAACAACAACGTCCATACTGAGTCATCAAATCATGCAGCTGAAATGTCTGGAATAAATACCAAATCAGACTGTTCCACCTGTGAAGATTATGTGAATCAAGCCATGGATTCTGTAACTGCAGCCTACATGTCTTGAGGGAAGAAAACATAACCATAACGCACCTCTCTTCTTATCTGTCCCTTTCTCTTTCCCCCACTTCTCCCTCCCTCCTGCTTTGTCCAACTTCCAAACACTGACTCGCTTTATTGCTTGTCGCAACAGCCACCTCACTGCACCCTCCCAATGCAAGGTACACAGTCTGCATACATTTTGGCACCAAATCGACAAACACAAACACTGCACACTCCACATTGCATCTTTCTTTTCCACTGGCAGCTGCACACACAGATGTGTTTTAGATTATGTGAAAACCCCCTTTTCCCGTTGCAGCAGAGCACTCCTGTCTCTTTTCGCTTTCTTTCACCTCAGTCTGCTCTTCTCTTCCACACCATGGACCTCTAAGTCTCTCTCTCTCGCCTATATCTTTTTGCCGCTACCCTCCCTGCCTCTTTCTCTCATCCAAATCCTCTCTTTTACACCCTTGGGCAGAATCTCTCAGTCCCTCCTTCTCTCCATGCTTTCTTTTTTATCTCTTTCTCTCTCTCTCAGCTCTCCTGACTTCGCTCTCACTCAGGCTGTCTCAAGAGGTATTTGTCATCATTGTGTACATGGAGCTCCTATGGATGATGCCTTTAAACTAGGCAGAGGGAAAGAAGAGGGGGAATACTTGATAGTGATACAGATAAACCTGGGTAAACAAAGTGCAGATGCTTCAGTGGCCAAACACTAACACAACAGTGTTTTTTTGCCATTAGCAGTAGCATTACCAAAAACCATCTCTCATCACTCAGTAAATTGAAAGACATTGAAAGGACTGAAGGTACATAATGAAGATCATGCTGTAAGTTTCCTTTTAAAGACAAGTGACAGCTGGCTAGGCTCAATATCGGCTGTTATGAATTTTTTAATCAAAACTGGTTTTCTGTAGGTTTCTGTAGCTGCATTGCCATCAGCCTGCAATCAGGCCTGATGCTAATTAACCAACGTCTTTCTCCAGCCATTAATTAATTCTGCTGACATAGCATCACATTGCCATACCTTGAGCCATGCTGCTAGAGTAGCTAAAAACATCACTAAAGAGACCTGTTGAGATAAAAGAACATGTATATGGTGTAATTGAGATTAGTCTTTCTTCAGGAGGGAGATAAAAGATGTCTGTTCCACCTTTGTGACAAATGGTGGATGTCAGAACTTGTGTTTCCTCATTAACATGTGTAGGTAGGATAATAGGGACTCGTCCTTGGCTTAAAAAAAAACAATGATTACATGTGACACCGGAGCTGCCCGTGGCTGAGGGCCAAGAGAAGGACGAGGCAAGACCATGTAGGAAGAATAGAGCCACAGTGCTCACACAGCAGAATAGCTGAAGTATCACGTTTCCCCATCCCATCTTCTTTCTCTTTTTTACATTTGTTTTTGCTGGGGCGCAATGGTAGCTCACCTGGTAGAGTGCACCCTTTGCTGCATGTCATCCCCTCTCTCACTCCCACCTTGCTTGTCTATCTCTGCAGCCAAACTGTCAAATAAAGGAAAAAACAACAACATTTGTCTCTGCTCCTCACTTAGTCTCACTAAATTGGCCTTAATTTCCCACTCTCTCTCTTTCTGCCAAGTAGGCTAATCAGTAGTTCATTGTAGGTTAGCTGGTTAATTTGGGTGAGCTACCTCAGTGAAGAAGCAAAGAAGCAGGGGTTGAGCTGTCATATTTGTTATAAAGCTACGGTTAAATTGAGGTAAAGGATGCAGTCTACTATTCAGTCAGGTAACAATCACGAATCAAAGCCAGTGTTGAATTCCTTTCATGCCTCGTAGATGCAGACTACTCCTTCAGACAACCACAGACTGGTTATCTAACTGGCTGAATTGAGCATTGTCAAGGGGGAGATTACGAATTATGAATAAGCGAGTGGTGATGATGAATATAGTGGAGTGAATAGCAGCCTTTGTGGAGCAAACAGACCTCGTTGTTGAGTAGTGAGCAACTGCCAAAGTGGAGGAAGGGTTTTCTGATTAACACAAGGACACGGATTACACACAACAACAAAGCGAACACACGCATGTGGTCATTTCTCTGTTGTACTGTATGGAGCAGGTTAAGGGTCACTGTAACACCATGGCATTTTTGGAAGGTACCAGATATTCGGATACAGCATGGCTAAATACCTTGAAAAAATTTAAATCAAGATGGAATTGATAACAGTCTTAAAGAAATACTCTTTTTCACTTTCTTGCTAAGAGTTAGATGAGAAGATGGATACCGCTCTCATATCTGTCGGTTCAATATGAAGCTGGAGCAAGCAGCTGGTTATCTTAGCTTAGCATAAAGACTAGAAACAGCTAGTCTGGTTCTTCTTGTGTTTTTTTTTTTGGTACAGATTAAACAGATGAGATATAACGTGTTAATAAGTTAGTTTTAGAGGTGCTGGTAGGTGGATTTTGTTACCTTCGGACAGAGCCATGCTAGGTGTTACCCCCGTTTCCAGTCTTTATGCTAAGCTAAGCTAACCGGCTGCTGGCTGTAGCTTTATTCTGAACGCAAAGACATGAGTGGTATCGATCTTCTCATTTAACTCTTGGCAAGAAAGCAAATACACCACATATTTCCCACTATATGTTACTATTCCTTTAACTTGAAAGTGTTACCCATAAAGGAAGGAGGGGGGGCTGCTGCATTACAATGCAAATTTAATCATTATGACACAAACATTTTTCTTATTCGGAGCACAGAGGGTTATATGGAGGACCAAACAACTCGTTCGCGTTCAGAGAAAACAGACTACAAATACCTGCCAATACTCCCGTTTTTCCCGGGTTTCTCCCATATTTCAAGGCCATCTCCCGGCGCCCTCCTGTCTTGTTGTTTCTCCCGGGAAACTCCCATAATTTGCATGGCCCTCAAACGTTATTATGAATGCACAGATCCAAGTTTTGGATTTTTGTCTGAGGCCCCCAAGTTGCCTGATTGTCAATGAAACATATCTACACACACTGTTCACACACTAGGCTACAAACAATTTCAACCCATCTGTTACCGCAACCTGGCAACACACACCACGGTCCAAGGGGTGCATGCACAGCTGCTCTCTCTCTGCAGGCAGACGGGCCAGCTAAGTTAATCTTAACTGTTGTCAGCTAAGTTGTGTGCTCCCCCCCCCCGCCATCACCGAAAAAAACTCCTGTATTTTGAAACCTACATGTTGGCAGGTATGCTCAAACATTTTTAAGGAGCTTTAACAGAGGGCAATAGTGTCTAATGTAGGCCTGTTACTGTCCATCCAATTGACTGTACCAGACTCAAACCTAGCAACCTTCTGTCTTGGAAAGTTGTAGCCAGAACTATTTAGTGAAGATTCATTGAATTATGGGAATGCATTATATATTTATATTGCTTTCATCAAACTTGAGGGGATTCAGTTTGTGTCAGTGTCTTAGGTCAATCATAATTATAATCATCTTAATCATTAAATAATCAGGCACTTCAATGAACATCAGGCAAACTGGGTATTTCTATTCAGAAATTATCCTGTGTACTATGGCAATAGAAGAAGAAACGATAATAGAAAAGTGAATTTAAGATACTGTAGCAGTGAGTCAGTCAGTCTGATGGCTGTGACTAACCAATCTGTAAGATGGTAAGATATTCTATTCCTGGACAGGAAAGATGGGAGGTAGGCTCAGAGTCAGATCAATACCCAGAGGAACCAGTGATTATTGTACATTACTACCCCATTCCTCCCATTTCCTTTCCCGCTCAATGACAAGCAGAGGAAGACATCTTTAATGACTTAGTCAGCTTTGATTTTTCGTGCCTTTCAAAAAGGAGATTTAGGAATATCTATGCAGCATTTCATCCTGACTTATTTAGCTCTGGAGTTTCTATAGAGGAATGCTAGGAAGGTCAGTAACACTATTATAGATATATCAATTCAAATGGAAATGAGATATTTTTTTTAAACAAATACATTTTTAAGTACTGTAGAAGCAGCATAGGAAGTGTGACATGGTTGTTTTATTAAAATAGATAATGACTGCAAATTCGAGCAAATTCAACCCAACTGGAGCAACTGATTTTACAGTTTTTCAAAGTCGCTGCACCTTTAAGTTGGTGAAGTCTCGTCAGTTTAAAAAAAGAGGCAAATTAATTATTCCTCTCTTTGTGAAAGGAGACAGTCAAACTCAAAGAGCTTCACACAAACAACAGGCTGTTGACTCTAGTGCTTCAATAAACACCAATCAGGAGCAAAGTGAAAAACTGGAGATTTCTCACTGTCAAATGCAAGTACGGAATTCACAGCAGTGGCAATGCAGTTTATTTTCCTTAACAGACAATTTCTTCAGACATCATCACTGCACAATTGCAGCCTTCTTATAGCACTTTGTTAAGGAAAATGACAGGAGTAAAAGCTGCAGCAAGCATAACACAGATCACCAGAATCATGATTCTCTGACGTATGACAAAAAGATGCGTAGCCAACAAAACAGACATGTTGCTGCAGAGTATACAGTATGTTCTTTTATATGTGATGGTGTGGACTGAACGGTAAACAAAAAGGCAGGGAGAAAAGAGAAAATAAAGGGGTAAAAGCAGAGGAAATATATGAGAAGGAAGCACAATAAAAAAAGCCTTTACTTGACTGATGAAAGCCTACAACAGTAAACATTGACAATGTGCAAATATGAGCTGGAACAGAATGTTCCTCCTTAGCTGTAGGAAGACTTTCACCACATTCAAAATCTTATTAAAAGGTAGGGGCCAGAATCTGACTGGGCTTGTCAGACGAGGAACAAAAGATGCAAACCAAATTAAACAAAAAGGAGAACTTCCTCAGTACTAATTACACACTCCGACCGCTTCAACCCTTCAGTGGAACCAACAGAGCTTTATTTTTAAATTCTAGTGGAGATCCCAAAGCTCCCAAAGATACCACAGATGTCAGGCTAAATTATGGGAAACGTGTGTATAAAATGATGCACAAGATAACAAGAATATTTCCATTTGATGGAATGGGGCAGCCATAAAAACATGGAGTCTTAGGTTTAAATACTTCATTCAGTGTAAACATCAAGTGGGTTCAATGAAGAGCTGGAACAAGCTGCTACAGAATATATATATATATATATATATATATATATGAGATATTGTTAGACAGTGTGGAAATTGCTATTTTTTTCCAACCTAAAAGCTACTTACTGGTAAATATAAAAGAAAAGCTGGAATTTAAGGGGCTAATCTAAGGTGTAACTATAATCAATATTTTCATAATAATGTATCAAATGACAACGTGAATACAGTGTGACAATGTGAAAGGGGTCAGTGATAAAACTGCAGAGAATTGTCAACTGAATCTTCAGCTCAAACTATAGGATGCTTGTTCCTTGGCTCCACAGCTGTTTTTTGAAGGTTAAAAAGGCACTGGCAATAGAGAAAGTCCAAAAGAGACTTAAAATAAAATAAAATAAAAATAATGCAGTGCCTTGGTGACAGACGCTGCTTCTGGCAAGCATAAAAATTAACATTGTATGAGAAGTGATTCTCCTAAATGTATCTTCTATATCAACAAGGAAAACAGATTAAAAAGGAAGGCCAGCAAAGGGAAAATACTTAATTTTATTAGGAGATTTATTGAGGTGAAATCTCAGGGGAAAACCCTGTGCCAAGCTCCTATCTGTCATCTACAGCTGTGGGCTCTACGCTAATGTATGAGCAGAAAGTGTTGTTTTCCCCATTACAGACCCGCGCACAAGTTACTCTCTCTGAACACTTCAGTTGGAGATAAAGGGTAGAGGCTGATGAGCACTGATTCTGTTCCTCATCACTAAACAAGCTCCCTTCCTGCCCTACACCATCACTAAACAAGATAAAAACATAGAGCCATGCAGGAAAAAAGGTGAACCAACAGAGAAGTGACTCCTGAGTTATGTGGTCGTCAGAGGAAGCCCAAATGCGCTGCGGCACTTTTGAGTGCGCATTACTTTGAACAAACAGATTATGCTGCTTTCTACGAAGGTTTAACTTTGACAATCTGCCTGCTACAGAGGGTAAGGGGGAGAAGACGAGGATTGTTTGCACCTCTCTACCTATCAAACAAATGTAAAAGTATAGTGGCTAAACAAAACGAGTCACAGGAGGGTATAAAGAGGGAAACCTACATTACAGACTGACTGTGCTTTAAAATTCCCTTGCTTCTCATTGACTGGCTCTGTGCTAACACTGACATGGATAATGTGTCTAGTTATTAGCTGGAGGAGAAAGAGCTTTTCTCCCCAATGTGTTGTACATTACACTTTCATAGCCCTTTAGCCTTCTCTGGAGCCTGCAAAGTGGCTAAAGTGGGGCAATTCCCCACAACCGAGGCTAAAAACAGCATTTTTTATGAAAGCAAATTAGGGTCATTAATATTTTGAGCTTGTGAAATGATGTTCACAAATAATTTCACTGCCTGCAGTTATATATATATTATTCACTGTGATATTTTATTTCTCTTGTTGTGAAGCACTGTACTTTGTTTTGATAAGTGCTCTATAAATAAAAGTTTTATTATTATTATTATTATTATTATTATTATTATTATTATTATTATATCACCTTTTGTGTGCATGCAAAAAAAATTTGCATGCACGTATATGAATGTGTGACTTGACTGAAAGTTTTGCAGCCATAGAAATATTTTGTGCATGTGTGAAAAAGTTTTGTGCACACATATAATTTGCACTTGTGTAAAAAACGTTTTGCAGCTGTAGAAATATTTTGTGTATGTGTAATTATGTATTTAATTATGTAAATATGTGCAGGAATATTTTCAACAGTGAGGTTTCACACAGTCTGAGAGCAGACGCACAAATGTCCTATCTTTGTATGCGACATACAAGCTACAAGCTGTGAGTTACAAGCACAAATTTTGGCCCTGTTTTAAGGCCTGTGCTGACTAGCCAATCAGCACGTTTCCCACTGACCATCCAATCAGAGGAAGTCAAACTGTCCAATCAGGGGGCAAAAGGTTTGTTCTCAACTCTTTTCCGGTAAGTAGCTGTGAGTCTCTCCTAACTGCATTAAACCTTGATTTATACATTACCTTTGATCATATGATGCTGCTAATATTTGACAGTAGTGATCCACTTGTGTAATACAGACACTATAGTATAGATGCTTTATATTAGGTATTCATATTTACTTTATATTTGTTCTTTGACATTTCCGGCTGCAACTCACAGCCAGATGACCTGTTAGAGCACAGATGACACTAACATATTGGTTCCTCTCTTAAACAAACAGAACATCAATCCAGTCCTGCGCTTTGGTTGGTAAGTAGAAATATTGGAACTGAAATTGACAACAGACCACATAACTTGACTGTGAATCACTGTTTAGCATCCTTAGACCTTCTCATTTTGTTTAGAAAAATGGCATTCATACATGATTTACAGTAGGTGATGCTTTATTTTATGTACTGTGCTGTAAAGACTATTGCATATCCTCAAGTCCTAAGAGACAATAAGATATTGAAGGGATACAATTTTGCCTTGTTGACACCAAAGTCAGTATTACCACACAACTAAGTTTCTTAAGCAACTTAAATTCATTTATTTAAGACATTTTAACTTCCTGGGAAGTTCTAAATCTCGAATGAGACTTTGATAATAAATAAGGAAATAAATTGTCCACCCTGAAAAGGACTTGGGATTTAAATTAGCTGTGCAGTTGGTTTTCTGACATGAACTGAAAATCTCTTTCTTTCTCTCTCACCCCCCTCATCCTCCTTCCTCTCCTCCCGACCTCCTCCTTCTTTTCTCTAACTGCAAAACATCACTGTTGGTGACTCTGTGGCGACTCAGCAGCAAGTTCACACACAGGAATGAAATGTTAGGCTGAATTACCAGTGTGCCATGAAGATGTCTTATACAGTTAATAAAATGGCAGTGAAACTGAGACTTCTAAAACAGCCCCACTGAGTAGATACATTTCATGACACCAGTGTGTTTCACATAAATCTAGCAATGACTGGAAATGCAGTATTAATAGGGGTATTTGGTAGTGATTATGATTTTACACTCTGTTCATGTGAAGACATTAAAAGCAGACACCTTTAATGACATTTTAGCTTTGGGTAGAAGTTGCTTTATTGGATTTCTTATATCGAAACAACTCTCTAATGTATTCCATTTTGTCTTACAGGTGTCCTGCTGTCCATCTACTCCCCTCTATCAAAGTGGCTCTCTGTCTCTGGAATTTTGAAAACTGAGTGTAAGCAAGTGTAAAAGTAATAACACTGCATACATTGTATTAATTCTCCCTGATTCACATATAATTGTACCTAATCTATAAGCATTCACAATGTTTGAATCAATAAGTGTATATAAGTGCTTTGTTGTTTAAACCTTTATATACTGAAATAAATGAACCATCAGCTGTAAGGAGAAACTATTCTTTGACTCTGATTTTTATATATAAACCCGATTATGACAGTTTAAGGAACTGAATTCAGGTTGCTGTCACTGACATTAAAGTAATTTGTATCATAAACACTAAAATATACAAATTCCATAGTGTTCAGTTATTGTCAGTTAAGTACAACATTTGACCATCGGTATAGTGCTTTAAAATACTTAAACACCCTTCCTGTCCGTCCCATATCTGAGATTGGACGTTTCAATATTTTCAGCAAATAGACCGTTAGTTGTTAGTCGTTAGTTGTTGACTCTTGTGCATTTAAATCTGTAAGTAATGGTAGCATTGAAATAGTATAAATATATAATATTCATCCTTTCTGGTGTACCTTAAATGTTTGTCTTACCTTAGATATCGATAATATCTTAACAGGCTTGACAAAAATCAACTGAATAGTTTTGAAACATAAATGTGAACTCTTTTCTGTGTTAAATTACCATTCCTAAGTGGTTTTGATTACTAAATGCATCTATCTTCTGATCCTGCTACATTAACAGCCTAATCTTTTATCATTAATATTGTGTTCAATATATTGGTTGTGTACAATAAAACATTACATTTGTGGTTTTGGAGCACAACAACAATGCCAAGGAAGGAGGTCAACATGATGCATCATGTGTACCACAGGTATCATATGCTGACATTGTAAAGAGAGGACTTACAATAATTACAATAATTGTCAAGTTTTTAAAAATGAAAAAATATCATTTTCATCATTTATTTATCTTTTGCACAAAAAATCCTAGAAAAGACTTGAGAACAAACTGGACCCATCTCCCTCAGGCTCCTCCATGTTGACTCCAGCATACTACAGATGGACGAAGTAACCAGAACGCCTACAACCTTTTGCCCCCTGTTTGGACAGTTTGACTTCCTCTGATTGGATGGTCAGTGGGAAACGTGCTAAACAGGGCCAAACGTGCTGAACATGGCCAAAATTCATGCTTGTAACTCACAGCATACAAAGATAGGACATTTGTTTGTCTGCTCTCAAACTGTGTGAAATCTCACTGTTGAAAATATTCCTGCACGTATTTAAATTACACATACACAAAATATTTCTACAGCTGCAAAACGTTTTTTACACAAGTGCGAATTATATCTGTGTGCACAAAATTTTTTCACACATGCACAAAAAATGTATACGGCTGCAAAACATTTTTACAAAGTCACACATTCATATACGTGCATGCAAAAAAATTTCACATGCACACAAAAAGTGATATACAACTCCAGGCTGTGAAATTATTTGTGAACATCATTTCACAAGCTCAAAATATTAATGATCCTAATTTGCTTCCATAATTTTTCACCATGGCCATTGTATTTCTCCTGGCTTTGCTTAGCAACTACCAAAAAAAAAGAAAAAAAGAAGGCAATCAAATCCAGGCCTAGTTGGTACAGTCAAAGATGATAAAGAACAAGGTGACCGAATGCACTACTTTTTCCTTCGGGAATGTAATATCAGTTACACACAGGAGGAGGCTGGTTATTGACTCTGCTTTGATCACAGAGAATGGAGCCTAAACTCACCGATAAGGTCTCTGCGACACTGCTTCCACACAAGGCAGGAGACAGGCAACACCAGCAGCACTCTCTCTGTGCTTGGAGTGCATTAAGCTCTGGAATGTGCAATATCATTTTCTGCTTACAGGTTGATAATCTTCATGGCTATAAATGGAAAACTGTAAATTTCCAGAGAGCATGAATGGGGATTTAGAAGTTGGTTGGCTAGAGGCAAAGAGGCATTATGGGTGATATGATTAAGCCATTAAAAACTTTAGAATCTAGGGCAAGTGAATCACCACTGGCAAGACAGATGGTTTATCACAACTCAGGGAAAGTGTTTGTAACTTCCTAAAACATACCCGCATTTAATGACTCTGGATATAGGTATCTACACAGCAATTACAGGAGGATGCCTTCCCCTGAAGGTGTTCGACAGTGCAGGCGGTACATGTATGATCATCTCTACATTTGGAAAATCAAGCCAACAAGAATCAAGTAACACAAAGGTACGCCGAGCTGTTGGTCGAAGGGTGCGGCCACACTCATCCGTCACTAAGCGGATATAAATTCAACAGAGCGTGCTAGTCACAGTTTGTTTAAGAATTTATTTGCAAGAAACACATCCTTGAATCTACTGTTTAAACACACAATGGCAACTCTGAAACATATCATCTCCAAAAATATTCTTTCTCAAACATTTTCTGTACCTCAAAATGGGCAAATAATAATAATAATAATAATAATAATAATAATAATAATAATAATAATAATCTGGCAAATAAGGATCATCATCAGCCCTGTGCAACAAAAAGACTTTCCTCAGTGAAAAAAAGAACTTAAACAAAACAGATCAGTGTGGCCACACCCTTTCAGGTCACCTAGCTTTTCAAGAAGGCCTTTCTGGAAGAAAAAAAAAAAAGTTTTCTCCTGATCGATTCCGATGCCTCAACTCAGGGTACCTGCAGAGATACCATGCTGTCTTTCCCCCGATTTTAAATCTGAATACCACACAGTGTGGAACTCATTGGACTAATTTTTATGTAAGGTAATATGAGGCCAGGGACTGACACTAAAAACTGAGTCAATGGCCCAATGTGACTGAATGATCATCATCATGGCCGATTCATGATTTGCTTAATAAGGTCAATGTTTGGAGTGGTGCATCCCTAATACTCAAAGGAAGACGAGGTGATAAATCTTATGATTCTTGCAGCAGAAACATGAGTTTGGGTAGTTTGCATGAGCAGACACAGCCACTATGCCTGGAAATAGACTATGAAACAAGTACCAGCCATACAAACTAACATCATCTATTGACAGAAAATCTATTCAAATAAATGCAGCATTAACTGCAGTGTTTACCATCATCTGACTAGCACCTACTTCACTGTAATGATCTAAATTTTAAGGCAAGCTGCTCATAATAAATATGAAGCGTGCTTAATTTTTATAGTTAGCCTGATGGTCCTCTAAATTCTACCATGAAATGTCTTCCCCCATCAATAGCTGGTTCACCAAAGTGATCTGTCACTTGTGCGTTTGACCAATCAGGTATGGTTAATAAAGCTCCAACATTACTAGTAGCAAGGTCACCACACATAGAGGCAATTTCCCTTGATTGCTAATGGAGCTAATGTGCAGCTCAGCACTTGGAGAGGAGAAGGAGAACAGGAAATATATTTCTGTGTTGAGTGAGATAGGCAAAGAGATGCAGAGAGAGAGGCATTAAGTTCAGAGTCATTAGGCACAACACACTGCTGTCATTATATCATACTGCATTACATTCATCAGCCCCTTCATTTATGAAGCTGTGGGATGCCACAAAACCAAGGGCTCAGTCTGTCTGCTGCTGTGAAAAACAGTTCATCTTTTGGAAAGTTCAGTGTGATGGTTTTTCCTCTCAACGCTGCCCTGCCTTACACTGCTGTATTTAAAGCAACCTGTGTGACACTGAACCTTACTAAATCTGTCTGAAGCAAAGCCGAGGTATTCTACTTGCTTAAGAGGCAGTGATAGCGAGAGAGCAGAGCCCTGGCCAAGAGTCTATGGACTAGTGCAGATCCCTGCTTGATACATTTTTCTCATGCATTTTGCAGACTGTAAAGTGCATGTGTTAATGCCAAGCATCAAGGATGGAGTTAAATAAGATGTATAATGGACGGTATATATAAAAAGGACCCTTCAGATCGTACAACTGCCTCAGAAAAGACTTCACTATCAGATCAGAACACGGGTGAAAAAAGGGTTTGACCTATCATTTTAGATCGACTTGACTTGCTTAACCTGCACACATTTATAAATTTCATAAATTTCATTAACAGCTTGTGTCATAGCTGTTGTGAAGAATACCTATGCATGTAGCTACAATACATTCATCAAGTAATTTGGACACTGTCCTGATGAGAGAAACTATCATCAACACAATCAACACCATCTCATTAAGCCCCAAGTTTTAGCAGCCCACAACAAAAAACACTCACTTCCTGAAGATAAAATACAGAATAAAAGTTAAAAAAAGGTCATTTGTAGTACAATAGAGCGAGTTCAAATCACACAGATTTTCAGACACAAAATTTCAGGCTGCAACCAATTATCATCAAGCCCTTTTCCAAAGTGAGAATGAATTTCACCGTATATCCTAACAAATGTCCTACATCCTCAGACACTGTGCTGTATGATTGGGCAACCACAAATTACATGACCTGATTTCCATAACACAGAATCTTATCAACACTGGCCTCAGAGGGAACACAAACTAATTGGTGAGACTTTTACGTTGCTTTTTCTAATGATGGGGGCTTAATTTATCTTTGAAAAGCGGCCTTGTGAGTTTCAAGCTACAAAAGGAAGATGGTTGAGAGGATCAAAGTCATTCCAGTCTACTGTGGAGGGATTAGGAAAATATGGTGGAGGCATGGAGACAATCAAGCATCCAAACCTACAGTGAGGAAAATCCTTCCAGGCTGCAAGCAAAATCTCAACTGGAGAAATCACCCTGACTTGCTGCTGTGCTAGCTGACTGACACTGACACGTGTAAGGGCGGTTATGTGATATCATGGTAATCCCACTGAAGTCCCTAAAACTCAAGCCTTCTCTCTCATGACCCGTGCGAGTTAACAGGCAAGTGGGGGCTGGAGGTTTTAAGAGGGCAAGACAGTCACTGCTCTTATCATTTCTGATACACATCCTACCTTTGATACCTTTCAACAACACATTGTGATGTAGTTTTGTTATTGTCTGAGATGCATGTGGTCTTCAGTTTCAGTTTAGACATTTTACCATCCCTAAGGCTGTAGTTTCTGCATTCACTGTCAGACATAGTATTCTCCAAAAAACAAAACAGAAAACAGGAAGGAGGGGCTACTTAGATTTGACAGGAGTTTAACACAAAGCAGGTGCTCCTGATGTGTCGGTAGGCAAATTCTGTCCACAAAAAAGGGAATGGATCCCTCCAAAAAACATTTTTTCTTTCTCCTATTATCTTATTTATTTGTATTATCTTTTTTGGTGTGGGTTCTTTTACTTGTATTATTATTATGTACTGTTTCAAGAAAACCTATAGCCTATGTGTTCATTACTGTTATCTGTGATATAGTCTTCATTCATTGAATGATTACAGGTGTAATGAGGGAGCCGGATGTGGCTGTGGAAATTCTCATGTGTGATTGAAGCTTATTCTCACATTATTCACTTGTCATGTAGCCACTATAGTAAAGGCTTTTTAACTTTTGTACTTTAACAAAGCAGTGTGCCTTGATTTTTCGTGTGGACTTAATATTCCAGACATTTAGAGGTGGGCTAAAACACAGTTTCTCAAACCTATTCATGTCAAAGAAACGCAAGAATAAACATTTATGTAGGTATCATTTAAACTTCTACAAGACTATACCTGATACAATATCTGAGTTTTCAGCACTGATATGCAAACAATACCTTATCAATATCCTACTTTAAGAAACATGAACATGTTTTGTCTATAATCCCTTTTCTTACTTTAACAGAAGAAGCCAAAGTATTAATGTCTAAACACATGCAGCCATACAAGACCATTGCCTAAATAAAATTGGCAACTATTAACTAATAGGATCTGTCTGATCAAAGAATACAGAAACATTTTGGTCAGTAACAAAAAAGTATTGAGTCTCAATACTCAGCCCTACACATTTTAGACCACTGACCCATTTATTAAGGGTTTGGTACCAGTAAACTCATGTGAGTAGATGTTTGCTATCTGCCTCTACCCTCACAGGTTTAGACCCCCAGCACTGCTTCTAGCTAATGAAGTACCTGTAAAATTGCACTAATCTTCACTTTGCTGTCCCTCCAACCACTCTAGTAACCCATTCAAGGACTCACTCAAAAGGATGACATCAGGCTGCTCCTCCAGTCAGCAGCAACCTGCTCAGGTTATCTCAGACCAGGTGTGGAAAGGTGCGTTCATCCGCTGACAGCCCACTGCATCACTCTGCAGCAGTACTCGCAGGGAGCACAGAGTCTGTCTCTGCACACCGTACACAGGAAAACAACCCTGGCTCGGCAGCTGAGGCTCTCTAGGCTAATATTGTGGTCTGTTCCAAAAATAGCCTCGCTTGCAATTCTCTTAACAAGACAACTGTGATATGGCCTATTCAAATCCACTATCAGTGTCATGGAGTGTAGACAGAAAGCATGTTTGTTATGCTTACCCTGTATAAAAAAAAGATAAATACTACTATAATTTTACACAGCACTGGGGTATAAATCATACCACACATACAAAAGTAACAAATTATGGGGATATTATTGTAAGAGGGGCAGCCTTTGTGGCTTAACCCTCATTGAAATGATAAAACATGCACTAATAGCATGGCAACTGATACTGAGGCAGTAACATAGACAATAGCAGTCTAGTCAGGCTACAATAGTTTAGAAATCCCTGGATGACATCATGAAGTTAATAAACATTTGGTTACCTGGAGGAAAGATGGGCAGATCTCACAGATAATACAGAACTGAACGGAAACCCCTTTAATAAAAACAACAAGCAGCCAATCATAGCCTACTATCAGCAATTACTACAAGTACCCATAGGAATACTGTGGAAATAGGCTTGTCATGACAGGAGGTAGGCTAATACACAATAACCGCCAATAAGGTCAAAACCAGACACTAGGATCTGGCAAAATGTAGCCATTTTCCTAAAGAGAGAATATAATATCAATAGGGTAATTTTAAAAAGCCGCATCTAGAGGAACATGCAATATAAGTCAAAGCCATTATTTATAGGCCTGTGGTCTAATCAGTTGGTAATTTTGGGACGCCCTCGTGGAGACAAAAGAACGGTGCCGCGAGGTATTTCATAGTGCGGTGCTCGTCTCGTTTCCCAACATCACATTCACCTGTCCTCTCTTCCTTTAACCGCTTCCTAAACCGCATCGTCAGAAGCGAAAGAGGCACACTCGACTCACCCAGTACACCGGAGGAGGCTTGTGGCGGGGCAGCGCCCGGCTCCGGCCTCTCCGAGTCTCCCTGCTGCGCTCGGTGTCGGTGCCGGGAGCTCTCGGAGCCGTCGCCGGCGGTGGTCGCACCACTGGCGGCCGCCGCGACTGCAGCGCCTGTCCCCGCGTCTGGCATGCTCTCTATCAGCGAGGAGCAACGGAAGATGAAGATATTCTCCGGGAAATTGTGGAATGGTATCGCATCTCAGGAGGAGGGCAAAGCATGGGTGTAGCGCGGCGGCCGGCGGGGGTCCGAATGAAGGGTTAAATGAGTGTGAAAGTGAAGTGAAGGTTGTCGGTGTCGGTGCAGCGGCGGATCATCCTGGTGGTACTCTGGGGCAGGATGCGCGGCTAGCTGGAGAGTGCTTTTCCGACGACTGTAGAGGAGGGACAAAGACAGGGAGGGCGGAGGGAGGGGGCTGGGTGACACACACATGCACATCAATAGTAGCCTGATGATTTTATGAGTAATGTCCCAGACTATTGTAAGACGAATATCAGAAATTTGAAGTGTGAAGTCAAGTTAGGTAACTATTATTACAAACTCACTTCATGCACAGCAAACTTTAAGACTTAAAAATCCTGCAGACGTATTTTAGGAACATAATAGTGATTTTTCATAGGCTACATGCATGTCCTTGAAGTTTTGCTGTCCTCCAGGAGAAATCTATATTTATCCCCTACAGTGACATCTGCCAGCAGCCAGGCTTCACACTGTTGCCAGAAATAGAATCCGCTTGGCTACATTAATGTAAAACCCAGGCAAACAAAATGCATAGACAATATTACTCATGTGATCACCAAAATGCTGTTAATTCTTCTGCACTTTTAGAGATTTATGTACCCTCCTTAAGTTTAATCACAATAATCCTGCAGCAGCAGGTCTTCCAGGCAGGTGATTTCTGCAGTCCAGCAGGTAGACTATTGCTCCTGTGTGACTGTGAATGCACTGTCCTGTCCTGGAAGATTAAATAGACTATGACTTATTTATTAATGCAAAAAATACCTTCATAGATTAAATTTTTAGCGACACTCAAGTCTGAGGACAAGTAACGTCTCTTCACTTAAGTCCACCGGACACTCACACAAACACATTGTGTATGCAGCAGCTGTGTTATCTTCATTTTTATAGTATAAACTGTTGCACTTCATCACTATACCATCCACATCAATAAACTAAGCATGAAGGCCTACTTTTCCAACCAAATGTGTTGTCATGTCTGCTCACAGTTGTCTTATGTCTTATATAATGGGCAAACAATAGTCAACCCATACCAAAGCAAGCCTACACCCAAACACATCCTTCAAAACAAACACTGATGGTGCAGACTCTACTGGTATCATGAATGACAACAGTTTTACAACCAGTGGAGGAGTTGTTAAACTGCGTGTGAGGTGTATGTGTGTGTGTGTGTGTAAGGAGGGTGGAGGCAATTTGTTCCTAACAAAGAGAATTTCATTATCTTTAATCAGATCCATGGTCTGATTAACAGTCTTTTTGGTCAGATGAGACAACGATGTTTGTGCATTGATGGTGCTCAACAGCTGTGAGGTGGCAGCTGTCATGTCACACACAGAGCAGCCAATAAATTATTGAGATCCCAGGTTAAAGATTGCTCCCCGGGCCTCAGGCCATACCTCTTCAGCATGTACACAATCTATCTCCTTGGCCAGTCCTCCTGGATGCCATGTTTCACTGTACAGCCATGCAGGCAGGCAGACTTGCAGACAGGCAGCTCTCCCCATCGTAAGGCTCCCAGCTCAGAAGTACCTCGTCTTCCAGCAGAAATTCTGCTTACTCACCACCCTCTGGACTGACACTTGCAAGGAACTGCAGTGAGGCACACACACACACACACACACACACACACACCAGTGCACATGTCGCCCTTGCTCTGTGTTTACATTCTGTGATATGCATGATGTATGTAGGCCATAAAGGACTACAGACCACACCATCAACAATTCTTAGAAACAACTCATTCTACGCAACACACAGCAAAACGATGAGTAATAATTGAATTCTGTGAAAATTAACACGATGACAGAGTTGATATACAGTAAAAAGAGACAATTTTGTCTTTGAAGGAGCACATTTTTTGTAATTTCTGTGCCTTTTTTGTCCTAAAATACATTCTTTCATCTAAATTGAGTTGTCCATTATTTGTCAGTTTCTGTTTTGCAGGAAGCATCACTACTAACACTTTCCATGATCTGTCACTGGGTTTCCCCACCTATCATTACCATTTTTTTAATGATTAGATAATACAATTAACAGACAGAGTTTTTTTAATCAATAAATAATATTAAAACAATAGTAATAAAAACTGAAATGTCTATTTAACAGTAATGAAAAAAAATATTAATCAAATAAACAAAAAGAAAATATAAGAAAAAGCTATTTAAATTGTTCAGTGGACTCACCAAACAACTCTTCATAATACAGTACTGTATGCACACATTTTGCTTGGAGTGTTATTGAATAGCTCTATGTATAGTCTAAGTTAAATTCTATCAAATAGCAATTTATATTAGGGCAAGTTGCTCTATGTATGTGAAATGTATCCATTAAGAGCATGGCATTTGCACAAAAACAACAAAAAGAGATAGCTAATGTAACTTTCTAATGATGTTATATTGCCCTTTTCCTCAATTGTAACATAATGCCTATAATTTTATTAAAAACCAATTCCTGTGGCATTTTTACTTGAAAAATTAGCTAAATAGATTATTAAATTTGAAAATGATTAATCAACTTTCGGCTCTAATACATATATAGATAGATAGATAGATAGATAGATAGATAGATAGATAGATAGATAGATAGATAGATAGATAGATAGATAGATAGATAGATAGATAGATAGCAGTGGGACGGACAGCGATGTTCAGTGAAGAGCAACGGTATCTACACGGACCGAATTTAATGGCGCATAGTAGGCGGGACTTACTACAGATTGACAGGTCCTGAACAAATGGGAATCTAGAACCCGCCGCTGTTGTGGAAATGCAGACCAATCACAATGAACAGAGGAAGCAACAGACTCGTCGTGGTAAATGTAAACGGTAGAAGTGTAGTGGCATGAGTTTAAGGAAGCTTTCCCAGAATATGTGAGCAGTTACTGTACGGATGATGAACTGTCTTCATTTTCCTGCTAACGTTACATTCACAGGTTACTCCGACATTAGCTTACAGTGGAATAAGGTAAACATGGTGATTTTGTCAAGGACAGAGCATGTTTTGCTATGTCAGTCTCCAAGTACATGAAACGTTTAGTAGAGTATCTTTATATAATTATGCTGCCATCCATTTATCACGGCATATGGAGAGCTGCTGTCCACACACTGAGGACAAGGTTTGTTTCCAAATTTCCACTTAGATTTGTTTTTTAGCCACACATTAAGACACTGTCCTGAGTGAAATCTTGCTATTTAACAGTCAAATTGTTTTTTAAAAAATGATTTCATGTATCTTTCAGTACATACTGTCGAGTACCAAAACCGACAAAATACAGTAAAGGATTATCAGATGAGTATATATATATAAATATAACTGAATACATCAATAAATAATACTGATAGTTGCATAATTAAAATAGTGTAAAAAGACATTTAAAGCTTTTTATTTTTCCTTTACCATTAATCAGTTGATTAAATACATCAACATTTATTTTGCTCTTCAATTTAATATTTACTAACTCATTCTACTTTTCAAGTTTTTGTCATTTTTTTGTTCATAGCACCAATTTAATATCTCTTCCCTATTTTCCCATGCAAGTATGAAGCTTTATATTTCTTCTTACACACATATATTTAATTAATTAATTAATTAATTAATTATTTACATTTTCAAGTTTTTTTTTTACATTTGACATTTATTGTGTTTTGTCAGTTTGGGGCTCCAGAATATACAGGTTTGTCTCTATATAATACAATGTATAGCATGCCTGTGTAAACAAACATATTAGACTTAGTTACAGTGTGTTTGGTGTGTCTTACCATTTACTTATATCCAGCAGAGGAAGTCCACCTTGCAGATTCCTGTCCACCTCCGATGGAGTCCCAGTTGGACTGGCTGATGCTGAGACCATCTTTGCATTATCATCAGGTCATGGCAGGTGTGGGGTGGCTGTGGTACGAGTCAGTGGTCCAGCCTCAGCTACAGCTCTGAGGTCTATGGCTGGACTCACACGCAGCCTGCCTCCTCCACGCACCGCCCTGTTACGCAGAATCACAGATCCCCAATCCAAAGAAGTGCTGGACCGCGGACTTGTCTTCTGGTTCCCAGGTCTGTTCCCTTGGACTACACTCACACACATTTCATTTCTTTAATTTCTTCTTCACATTTCTGTTATTTGTGGATGTAGTCTTTTTACAAACCATGGGCTGCTTCCCTTCTCCTGCCAAAGGTTTTATCAACAAATGACAGTATTATAGAGTACGATGTCAGATAATGCTAATGCAGAGCATGTTACATAATACATTTAGTCTCATATTTGAATTTGTCTTGCATCAGATATTTGTGTTAAGGGAAAACATGAATGTTAAACATTACCTGTCTTAGGCAAGTTTCAAGTGTCTGCAAGTTGATTTTTATACGACTCTGAATGAACAGTAATATAAAGCATGCTTGATTAGTTGTAAATGGGCTAAAACATGCAAAAACAACAAAAAGGTCCAGTAAAATCTTTAGTTCATCAATATGAGGACAAACCAGGTTGGTAATATTGATGTTAAGTTCCATCTCTCATGTTCAAAATGTTTTAAACCATTTTCTCTCACTGCCATTTGGAGTCATTAACCTACAAGCTAGAGCTGATCTGTTTTATCTCATCAAACTATTGAGTCTTGTGAATATCTGAAGTTTTATCACTTTCACCCACTTTTAGTAGCCCAATATTAATGAAGGAATTTTTTGTGTGTGTAATTCAAGTTTTTTATTAAGTTTTCCAATAGATAAACAACATAATGCAACACAAGACAACATATTACAGTAAATCAATAAAATAAGGGGAAAACAAAGTGACACAAAGTATAAATACAACTTCAATTAAGTAGCACATTTTCATAAAAAGTGTAGGAATATTTTAATTCCATTATGTTTTTTCTCTATATACATAAAAAACTGAGTCCAGACTTCATCAAACTTACCTTGGTAATTATTAGTCTTTGCGATTAAAGGATTCAAAAGAGGCATTCATTTTTACCATTCATCAAAAACAGGCTTTGTCTGACTCTTCCAATGGACAGAACAATCTTTGAAGCTCCAGTAAAGCCTGCCAATGCAAGTCCAAATTTTTGTTTGTATATACCTGGTGGTAGGAGAGACCTGTCTCCTAATAAGCACAACTGGCAAGATTCTGGCAATGATTTTTGCAACCACTCTCCACTACTTTTTGACTGCTTGTCTCCAGAAAGGAGAAACAAAACAACAATCCCATGGTAAATGAAGAAAGGTACCTGCTTCCTTTCGACAACTCCAACAGTAATTGGTCCCATTCTTTGAAGTTAATGGGTGCATAATAATACCTGTGTATAACTTTGTAGTGTATAATTTTGGCCTCTGTATCTCTGACTCACCACTCGGCATCAGCCACTATGTTTTTCCACATATCCTCTTCTATGTTTGAATTAATGATTTTTCTTAAATTTTCACAGTTACCATACAGTGTTTGCCATCATTTTATAAAAAAACAGAGGCTGATTGTGCACTCCTTGGCAAATTAAAATAATATGATAACAGTTTGTTCTCCTTTTCACTTAAAATAACCCCCAAACTCTTTATGCAGCTCCTAATTTGTAGATATTGCTAAAATTCCCTCTTGTCAATTAAGCGAAAATCATCTTTATGTTCTTGGAAGGATCGTAAAATGTCTGCCCTACACAAATCACTAACTTTCCTAATATTCTTATCCAACCATGATTCCCAGTTTTTGAATTGAATTGATTGTTTGTTCCAAATTGAAGAATATCCTTGCTTATATTGAGAGACATGTAACCGCATGTCTCTGGTATGCGCCACAACTGATTAAACTGTTTAAAAATCCTGGTAGGAATGTTGACTGACACCATCATTGAAATAAAATTAAACTGAGGTGCAACTACCAATTTAATAATGCTTATGCTTTCCCCATGAACTCAAATTTATTAGTTTCCATCTATCTACATTTGTGTTAATCTTTTGTATTAATGGTAACATTAATTTGCATTATGCAGGTGAGATCTGCACAAAGTTTTACCCCAAGATATAACATTCCTGTATCTGTCCATCTAAATTGAGATTGTGAACTAATTACTTCCCTATGACAAGTTCTCCATACTGTCATTAAGTCAACTGTACCAATTCATTTTGTAACCTGATATCTTTGAATATGTTTAAAATAAATCTAATAATTAATTAAGGTATTCCTAAACATTTTGCTCCTTGTGCATATTTAAATAACTAAAGGATATTCAGACTGTCTTGTTGTCACTCATGTGTTCATGTCATCAGCTCCTCACAGTTTCACAGGAGAGGACAGTGTCGAGTTCCACATCCACGGCGGCCCTGCTGTCATTACTGCTGTCTTACAGGCTCTAGGTAACAAACAGAAGTCATTATGAATATGATACAGTGTCATTCAACTTGATGTAATAAGTGACATATGGTATGTTTATGGTATGTGTGTCTTCATAGTCTTCCCAAGCTGTAAGCCTGCATTAGAAAAGAAAAGCGAGTGGTCGAGTCATGGCTGTCCATCGCTGTAACTTAAAAGGGGAAAATGACGCATGCATTCCTATTTCTAAGATACTTATAATATGCACCTTGGCAAGCGTAGCAATCCTACTGTGACTGACAAGTAAAATTGTACTGCAGTTCTCCCATTGGCCCTCCAGAGGGCAGTATTGTATAAATCAGAAATGTTAATGAAAGCAGTTAATGAAAGAATTGTTAGATTGGAAAACATTGAAGTGGTGTACATGGCATTGCGGAATAAATCTTTTTTATTTTTTCAAATAAATGAAAGGTAGTGACAGTGTTGGTAAGATGATGACCAGCTAGTAGAATGTAAAACATAATAGTTTGCCCCAGTTAACGGATCATGACCTCCATTTTCCAAATGGTTTTGTCGCCTCCTGATGAGATTGAAAAATTGTTGTGAAAACAATGAAAACGTCACCTCTTTAACCTGCACAGTGGTGCCTATTTTCATTTCAAGTGAACCCTGAGTGACACGTTGACCCTGCTCTTGATCCTCCTCTGTGTGTGTGTGTGTGTGTGTGTGTGTGTGTGTGTGTGTGTGTTGTGTGCATGATGCATGCCCACCTCATGCCTCATACATTTCCTTATGTTTGCATGCTGTGTGTGTGTTTGTGTCTGTTTCTCAGGAAGTGTGCCTGGCATGAGGCCTGCTGAAGCTGGAGAATTCACACGGAGAGCCTTTCAAGCAGGGAAACTGGGTTTAACAGAGGTAGGTCAAGAAGTGCATGAAAAAACACACTGAGACAGATCTGTGCAGATTTGCATATCAATAGCATTTCAGAGTAAATGTGGAATAAACAGGGTCAGAAATGAACAGGGATTTCAAGTTCATGTAATGTCAACAGTGAAAATTTCTCCTTTTACATATTTTGCCCTTTGAACACTTCTTTCATTTGGTTGTCAAACATTTATGCATGAATGAAGCTGCTGGGCTTCTGTAGATGGTGGCGTTTTTCACTAAGCAGCAAGATATGCAGCCTTAAGCATTAATAAAGGGCTGTTCTGGGTATTCTGTTTACAGTGTATAGCAGTACATTATGACTCAGAGTACATTTAGTAGTATTTATTTATCAATAGGCAATGCAAATGTGTTTTTATAATTCAATAAAATTTCTACTGGATGCTAAATCCATCAAGTGAGCAAAAATGCTTCCTTTTGGTAAAAAAAGCTTATATCCTATCCTAGTAATGTGATAATGAGATAAGATGTACTTTTATCATTCCTGAAAATAATTTGTCTTGGACTTCATAGCTGCAGCACCAAGAACATAATCGCTGTCTTAATAGTAGCAGGGGACGGTGGTAGGATACGGTACATCTTATACACAGCATCACATGCTTATTAAACCTTATAATCCATTCTGTAGATATCACATCACACACATAATGGGGGGAAAATGTTTGAATCATACAGTTAGTCAGAATGAAAACATTAGTGCAAGAATCAATATGAAATTATGGCAATCATAACTGTTGTAATGCTCCTTGAAGGTGGAGGGGCTCGGAGATCTGATCCATGCTGAGACCGAGGCTCAGAGGAGACAGGCTCTCAGGCAGATGTCAGGAGAGCTGGGACGCCTTTATCAGGACTGGAGCCACAAACTGAAACGGGTAGGTCGACAGGTAGTACAGATACTGGTGGTGTAGACAGCGGTTTCATCCATAATAGTACAAACGGATGTTTCCATCAGGACTGGAGCTGTGGGCTTGAAGGTGTTGGTGTGGTACATGTGGCAGGAATTACTGTTATTACTTAGTCTGGGCTCAAATCAGTCTTGAAAACTTTTCTTACTTTTTGGGTTCATCTTGGTCTCCGATTCTACAAGGTGTGAGGTTGACTTTTTCTTGCCTACCATATATAATGCAAAAATATAGATTTTATTGATGTTTGGAGAACTTTTTCCTCAGCACTATAAACATTTAATTGAATTAATCTGCGCTGTAGAAACCTGTGTGTGTTATGATCCTCCAGTTTTTACACATTGATCAGTCAACTCCAACTGCTTGCTTTTTCGTCTTGACTTGAAATCAGCCTTGATTTGTTGTGGTCTTCAATCTGACGCATAGTGACTCAGACCCAGCCAGACCTGGTCTTTGAAGTGACAGGTGAACAGGGGGCCTTTCTCCAAATTCCTTGTGAAAAACAATGTTCTATCTAATTCTGAGTTAGCTTGACAGCAGAAACAAGCCAAATTCTCCTTGAAGAGACTTTGTCCATGTTCATGTCTGATATTTCTCTGAAAACAGTGTTTTGGAAAGAACCTGTCTGTGCTGTGCTGTAGGTCACACCTCAGTAGTTTCACACCCAAACAATGCTTTCTTTCTCTTTTTTTTGTATCTCTACAGCTGCTTTTCCAACACACCGGTGATGGATTAACTTATGGGAATATGAGGCTTCCTGTTTTCATGTTGCTGTAGTTCATGTAGTACACGTGTTTCTATTCAATACTGAGAATCAAAATACTAATCTGTATGACACATTTAGATATTTATCTTACATTGTAACCAGGATTGGAAAAAAACAGAGAATAATGCAAATTAAATGGAATAATTAATTGCTTAATTATTGACACTTAATTTTTCAGGTATATCCATTAATGGTTTTGGTTAATCAATTGATTATAATTGTTGGTAGAAATATAATAAACATAAAAAAAAATAAGTTGAAAAAAATGTAATTGAAAGTTTGTGTGAAGTACATTGCTCTATTCAACCAACTTAACTATTTAAAGTAGATTACGGGGTTGTAATGTAATTGATCTTATAATTAATAATATAATTGTAGAGCCCTTCCAGTAAACCTTAGATAATACCATAATATCTGATTCACAGAACTACTGATCTGTTGAAGGATCAAGTTTCCTAATTTGTTAAGATAGTTCATATGCTGTTATTGTTGTTATTATTATTATTATTATTATTATGTGATGAATGAAGTGGCTGAAGGGATCAGGTCGGTGACCATAACATTTCCTCTGGTCCACACTGTGACTCTGTTGAGAAAAACTTTATGAGAACAAAAAAGTGTTATGTGAAATCCTGCACTGTTTTGGCACCAGAACTCAACCAGAGTCAAAGCTGCTGAGCTGTTAATTTGGACTGTAATTTCCTGAGGAAAGCTGCTAGTGAGCATTCAAGGGCACATCTCTGTTTTTGATTTTTGACTTTCTAAGAACAAGAAGTTTTTAAAAAAGCACCTTCTGTTCTGTAATGTGCTGTTGTTCCATCTTCACTTAAGTGACACCCATTTAATGTTTTTTCCATCTCAGAACATCTGGCTTTGTATTGTTTTGGATGGATTAAAGATAAATTATACCAAGCGCAGCTGCTGTATGTCTGTCACTTAAGACAGGCACACAATGAAGACACTGATATATTCTGTGCAGCAGTATTGTTTTTCTTATCTATACAGTATCCTGTACTATAAACTGAGTGTATAAATACAGTCAGTCTTGAAGTTGAAATAAATTAGAGCGGAGGAAGAATGGAACACACGTGTTGTTTGGGGGGCATTTTTGCCTAAATGTGATAGCGGATAGCATAGAGGCAGACAGGAAACGAGGGAAGAGAGAGAGGCAACAGAGGTTGTGATTATGTGGTATGCGCCTTAACCATTTGGCAATCAGGACGTAGCTTAGAAAAACTACTGTACATAGTGACTATGAATATTTGAACTGAACAGAACGAAATTATTTGAATCATGCATTTGAACTTTAACTTTTCTGGGGGAGAAAATAAAGTTTTTTGCTTTGCAGTCATCCAAAGCCTTTTCTGTATTTTCTGCATATAAGTTGTTTGGGAAAGACACCTGACTTGCAGTACACTGTTGTAGTTTTACGTTCATAAATAAGACTTCCATATAAGCTTATTAATGCTTATTACCCTGATATGGTGGCATATGTGGTCTTTTTTTTTTTTTTTTTTTACATCCAATCCTGATCTAATCCTGCCATGTAATGTAATGGCAGTTCAGAGCAACAGGTCACTGACCGCAGATGAACACTTCAACTTAATGGATGCAGGCCAAACTCTCCTGTACTGTGAAATGTTTTGGAGAATATAGACCAGTGATTTCAATACTTTGGCACCAGATCTGACCAACTGGTCCAGGTGATCTCCCTTGAGAAACCCTGTTATGCTGCTTGTCAGCAGGACGGTTCCTAGAAGCAATTCAAACGTGCCTTCATTTTGGACTCTAATTTCTGGGAATCCAGTTAATCAGATGTATACCATCTGTATGGTGCTAGGGGTCAAACCCTCATTTGACACCCAAACAATGCTGTTTTTTTAACCGTTGGTTTCCCACTTTTGTAAATAGATTAAAGTATGGGAATCTTGACGCTTCCTGTTTTTGTGCAGCTATACTACTATTGTGTAGTAGTAGACATGTTCTGCAATGTCACTCAAGATACTGATCGGTGCTGTAGTGGAAATACTGAAGCTTTTCCCCTCTGTATTGTGGCAGTGATGTAAAGTAGCATGTGAATTTACTGCACCTGATTTAAGATCCATCCTGGTAAAAGACTAGAGGAAGCCATCTGAATTTTAAATGTTGGTGTCTAATGTTTATATACATAAACTGTATAAATGTGGGTGAACACTGTTAAAAAACAAAATTAAAGCATGAAATGTAACTTAGTTGCCCTATCTGTGGAGGAGATCACAACAGAAAAGATGAGCTTGTGCTTCTTTTATTGTTGTGTGAAATACCCCATGACTATCAGGATCTCCAGTGCTAGCTCTGAAACAGAGATGGCCTATTTCAGATAGTTAATCAAAATGTGCTGAAACAATTAATCTATTAGTTGATTGACAGAAAATGAATAGTCAACAATTTTGATAAGGAAGAAATCATTTAAGCCATTCATTAAGGATAAATAGTAAATATTTGTAACTTGACAAAATCACCTTGATTGGCATTTTTCACTATTTTCTGTCATTTTGAAGACTAAATAATTAAGCTGTTAATCTAAAAAAATAAATCAACAGATCAATCAATCATCGTTAGTTGTAGCCCTAAATCAAAGTAGCTATACAACAACACCACACAAGTGTAATATCCTATTTGCCGTAAGGAAAATAAGAAATGTTGCTGAAAACATTTTAAAACAAGTTTAAAAATGTGAAGACCTTTTTATTATCTTCTGACTAAAAGTGAGTGTGTAGTGAGTAGTATTTACCTTACCTTTTACTTGTTTTGTTTAATGATGTAAGAATTGTTTAGACACTTTATTTTTTCCTTTGGATAATTATAGTAGACTGTACACAGGTATCACAGGTAATATATCCACGTCAGCAGCTACGGCACCAGCAAGATATACAGCTGGCTGCTCACCTTTCAATGTTTCAACATGCGCCCAACCATTGACTTTGATGTTTTTAGGGGATCTAAAGCCGCCTGTATGTCACACCCTGATTTCAGCCTCTTCCCTTCTCTCCTCTCTGCTTTGTGTGTCACACAGTGTCTGGCTCATGTTGAGGCCTTCATAGACTTCAGTGAGGATGAGCTCATTGAGGATGGGGTCTTAAACCAAGGTATGTATACACTTTGTCCTCTGTGCTGGAGGACAGAACAGTCATCTCTTGGGCATTCAGAGGGAGGTGAGAGGGCTCTGTTTCTCTCTGAGGAGAGAGGAGTCCGGCTGGCTTTCCTGTTTGGATCTTCAACTGGCCATCGTGTGCTTTTGCTGCACTGTAGGGAGAAGCCATAGACATCAAACTGCTTTAAAGACAATTTCCTTTAGGAAGTGTGGAGAGAAGGCCAGGGGGACAGTAGAGGCATTTGATTTGCCTTCAAAGCCAACCTGCCATGTCGCTCACAGGAATAGTGCTGTCAGCAGCACCATACAGTCCCAACTGTTCTCTCTGTGCCCAGGTTTCCGTGTGTGTGTGTGTGCGTGCGTGTGTGTGTGTGTGTGTGTGTGTGTGCGTGCACGTGTGTCTGCAAGGGATGTCCCCCTGAGTCTGTCGCCTGCTGTCTGGCACTAGCAGAGCTCTTCAGAAGCCTCAGATGTTGTGACGTTTCGACACAATAAAGCCTGGGAACTATTGTTTGTTTCGGTGGCATGGAATGTGGGCTCACGCCTCAGAGTGGTAAATAATAATAGACTTGTTTCCAAAAATAGAAAACCTGGAATAAATACTTTCCATTGCCACTTGCAAACATACAGTAAATTACATGTTTTATGTTGTCTCTGAAGTTTTCTTATTAATTGATCCCATGTTGGATGAATTAATGTGTTGAGTCAGGATTCTCAAGTGTAAATTTGTCACTGTATTGTTGGTGCATTGTATTGTCAAAAGCATTTTTCCGCTTTAGTCACATGCGTAAATCGACAGGTCCATGACCCATTTTTCATCCAGACGAAGGGTGTCAGACACCGGAGGACAGGCCTTTTTCCTTCAAAGGACAGAAATTCCTTTTTTAAGGCCACGAAAGTAAAGTTGAACACGAAACCTTCGTCACGTCCTGTTCCCTCCTCTGTCTTTTTCTAGTGGACAGATCAGTGTGTGATCTACAAGCAGAGATGGAGCAACATCTAAAAGATGAGAGGAGGGGCGAGCGGCTACGCAGTGGAGTCCAGGTGGTCATCGCAGGAGCCACCAATGCAGGGAAAAGTAGCCTGCTTAACACACTCTGTAAGAGAACCAAGTAAACCTGCACACGCACACACACACACACATATATCATGAAGGGATTAAGATTAAAATATGACTTAGTATCTTCTAAATACCTTACTGTTGAATCATACCGCTGTCAGCCGTGGTTTTGGAGTGGAAGAAGGCAGCATGAAGTGTGTATTATTCATTAAAATGCAAATACTGTGCTCCGTGCACAGAAAGTGAGAGAAATATGATTCCTTGACGAGACAGGATTTTGTGGGGGAGACAAATATAGAAACAAGCAGCAGTCTGACTTTGAAATAAGGCAGTCTGACAGGATATATTGGGGTTGGCATATATAAAGTGTCCTTCAACTCCAACATTCAGGGTTCAGCTTCAAATGATGATTTCATCAGCAATCATTCTTCTTTTTCGAGAATCTAGCAAACGATACGAAGAACATAGCAAAATTTGTTGCCAAAACAATCTCTCATGGTCCATTAGTAGCTGTCGAGCAAATCACACAATCTTCCTCAGCAGATGGAGTTTGCCCAGTTGTCATGAAATTGTAGATGATCAAATTTCCATTTTTCTTAACACTTTTATGTTAACGATAACTGTGATATTTAAAAACAAAATATTGATATCATGTCAATAATAAACATATGATAATAGCGTGTAAATAATCCAGCGCCTGTTACTTTCAGAGTAGCCAACTTTTTCATGTTAAAGACAGGAAGGACAAAGAAATCTATCCAATTTGTGGTACATATTATAATAATCAAGTGCAGGAATGTAGTCTAATAATAACACACCATCTGTGAATAGTAGATCCTGCTCTTGGCACACATGAAGTACAATATTTTGACTTTTCCTGATACAGACTTCATTGCTTCCGATTTGATTGCTTCGAAATTGGAGTCACAGTCTGCAATAAATTGCAACTGATTGTGTAGCAAAGTTAATAAAGGTATGGATTCAAATAAAAATAAAGAAATAAACACTCAATATTTTCCACAACCAAAATTGTTGCATTTTAATTATCTCATACTAAATCAGTTCTTCAGTTGTGTATCCACATTTGGTGTCAACCTAATGAAACCTTTGTTGTTTATGGTTATGTTTGTTTACAATATTGTATCCTTACACCATTTAGAATCACTGTCTATAAACTTCCCAGAGAGGAGGCTTGGCAGGGTGTCCTCACCACTTCCTATCAGAATAATAGGCAATTGATCAAACTTCGGATTAGATCTTGTTATCGTTTCCTCTTCTGATTAGTCTTCCCTGTTGCCTGGGCTCACGCCCAATCAGCACAGACAAGTAATAATGAGCTGGCAGTGTTATTTGACGTGGGATACACAGGGATGGTCAGACTACGAAGTTCCTGAATAAAGAATAAAAAAAGGATGACTATAAATATCTTCTGTTGTTGCAAAACTTTAAGGTATAGAGTTTTCTAAACTAGACCAATAAGTAGAGTGCAACTGGTTGATATTTATAGGCCAATATTTTGTAATTTTGTTTGGGTCTTAAAGAATAAGTCTAGTGATATTCTATATTTTTCTTATTGTCAGCAACGCCCATGAAACAACCTGAGTGGAAAAAAAAAAATTGAAATATTGCAAAAAGGTTTTTATGCTTGGGGAGTTGGAAAGGTTGGTGTATCAATAAAAAAATGTGTAAGTCTAATGGAAACCGATTCGGCGACTAAATCACGGCGTACATGAAGCATGTGACTTAAACGTCCACGGAAGTTTCCACTCAACTGAAGAGATGAAAAATTATGGCAACCGAATACATCAGATCTGTGTGGAGCGATGAGGAGACTATAACCTTCATCAGTTTAATACAGTACATGAAACAAACAGAAAAGCCATATTCCATCATCTTTTTTTAAACTTTTTTTTTTTCCACCATTTGAGGTTTGACAGGTGCTCTTTTAGCTACGTCATCTCATCATCTTCTACTGCAGTGGTATAATGGAAGCTGACTAAATTTGCATTGTCTTTTGCAGATTCTCTGAAAATTCGGTATAATTTACGCTACACTTGAATGGAAACCTGGCTATTGTCTGTATAGCCAGAGCCTGATATAGTTTGTTCCTCTGTGCCATAGACCTCCATTGTTGTTCAAACACTGTTAAAAACACATCATTAAGCCATGATCCTTCATTACGATAAACACAGCCACTGTAGTTTATTTTGAGTTGATCCCACATACACCATCCTGCTGTCCTAAATATTCACTAGAGCACTAAATGTGTATATATCTGCAGCTGAAAATAATCCCCAACCATTACACGATTTACTCCTGTTTTAGTAATGTTTGCAAAAAGCTACAGTGCCCAGCTGTTTAAGGAAAACATTTATCCTTTTGTAAAAATGAAAGTATACTGTATATGATTGGTGCTAGGCTGTTAACCAGGACCAAGAAGTACGACCACATCACACCTGTTTTAGCCTCTTTACATTGGCTCCCTGTTTGTTTTAGGATTGATTTTAAGATCTTATTGATTACTTATAAGGCTCTTCATGGCCTGGCTCCAGACTATATTTCAGACCTTGTAATCCCTTATGAACCTTCACGTAGTTTGGAATCTTCGGGCAGGGGTCTCCTGTCTGTTCCTGAGTCCAGGTTGAAAACTAAGGGGGACAGAGCTTTTGCTATCAGGGCCCCGAGGCTCTGGAACAACTTGCCTGAAAAAATTAGGTTGTCTGAGTCAGTGCCTTCGTTTAAGTCTCTTCTCAAAACACATTTTTATCTGAAAGCATATCCTGATTTTACCTGAACTGGCTGTTTATTTTATTGCTTTTGTGTATTTTATATATTTTATTTCTTTATATTTTGTCATTCAGTGTGGTATTTTATTTCTCTTGTTGTGAAGCACTTTGTACTTTGTTTTGATAAGTGCTCTATATATAAAGTTTTATTATTATTATTAGACTGACACGAGAGAGAAGTCAGAAAGTTTTCAGAGACAGACTAATACATTGTTGGTTTTGGTGTTTTCATGGGATTTGTTGACAATAAGAAAAATATAGAATACTGCCAACCTCATCCTTTAAACTTTTTCTATCCAGGCCAGCGACCTGCAGCCATTGTGTCTCCCATTGCTGGCACCACCAGGGACGTAGTAGAGACGGCACTGGACATCGGCGGATTCCCTGTCCTCTTGAGTGACACAGCCGGTCTCCGAGACAGCCCGGACCTGGTGGAGAGAGAGGGGGTCCGCCGAGCTCGGGAAAGGTGGGGGGAGGAAGCCCTTTTTATTTTAAATGTTCCAAAAAAAGGTAATTTAGCTCAGTTTTCCTGATTTTAAAATTTTGATGAGACCAGACTAAAAATCTTGACAAATTAATGCTAGCATTTGGCTTCAGCTACAGGATAGTAGTACATGTAGAGTACACGTGTAGAAGTACATGACGAAATTTGCTTCAGCGACTGTTCACGTGTGTATAATATAACACAGAACAAATTAGCCAGGGGACCAATGGAATATGTCCTCGAAAACAAAGAAGGGAAGAAATAAGTCATTGCTTTTCCCCTGAACAACATGCTATATTTTTGCAATGTCTACAGAACCTCCAGAGTTTATATTATTGCTGAGCCATAGTTATAAATACATGGGACAAACACTCTCAGGAGGTTGCATAATGAAGAGCCTCCTTTCCTCATTGTAGAACATTTACCATTAAGACATTCTTCATGTGTGGTGTTGAGAATGGACATATATGGCCATTCAATAACAGCTGCTTCCACTGTTTACACCAGGGAAGAATAGCAGTACTTTTAGCACTGCTTTATCATTTACAAACAGGCAAACAGACAACCAGAAGAATGGACACACTGGCACAGACAAATAATATTAAATCAGCTTTTATACACAAATGTACGGTGACGTGTTTTATCACATGATTTTGGTGTAGGGGCCTAACAACACATCCCTACATTGATTATTAATTGATTTATAGGTGAAAGTAAAGTTTCCAGTCTTTGTCTGTTGTATTATAGTAGCAAAGGATACACAATAAATACAGCAGCTTTAAAAGTCAAGCAATGCTTTCTATACATTTTAGTGTTTTACCAAAACAGTGTGTTGATTTAAGTTGACTCACTGCACCTTTTCAATATTGTTGAACATATATTTCATTGAATACATTTAATTATCAAAATCATGACTATTTTAGGATTGTTCGGTCACTCAAACTGCAGGAAAATATGATGAAAAACATCATTGAAAATCCAGATGAAGATGTGACTACAAAAATACCATTTTCAGTGCAAACATTCTATAATTTCTTTACTGTTTGTTTAAGTTATTTGGGTGACCTGGTCGCTCTATAGGAAGGGTGGGCAGTTTGTGTTCAATAGGGAACTTTCTGTGCAGGGAGCAGGTCAGAGCCCCGTGACCTGGGTCACTACAGGAAGGACGTGGTCAGTACAAGCATCCGCTGCTGCTGCTGCTGCTACTTAACTGTGGGACCAAGGTGCAGGAGTGCACAAAGTATTTAAAATGAATACCATTAAGATAAATAAATTAAAAATATCACTGACATTATTCACAGTGTTTGCGGGGCATACTGTAATGTTTCCTGAAACAAAACAACAGAGAGCCAAGCCTCTGCACCGATTTGTCTTACATGTGTACAACCTGGAGCTGCTGCATTTGCTGTAAAACTTATTTTGTAGAGCAACACAGTATTTCTCAGGACGTGACTTTCATATTAGCTGAGTATTATAATAGTGCAATAGGTTATGAAGTAGAAGATTTACCCTTCACCAAAAAATCTGAATGGGTTCTTAAACAGCCACCACTGACATTTTTTCCATATCTACAACCGTGCTAGCAGTTCTGCTAGGCTGAAGTTTGCTTTGAGCTAAATGCAAATGTCAGCATGCTAACATGGTGATGTTTAACAGGTATAATGTTTGCCTTGTTCATCATCTTATTTAAGCATGTTAGCATGCTAACATTTGCTAAGTCGCAATTATCACAAAGTACAGCTGAGGCTGATGGAAATGTAGTGCAGTTATTTGGTCGTAAACCACAGTATTGGACAAATTAAATGAAAAGTCAGGGGATCACCAAAGTTATGACAATACATCCTGAGGGGATGACTAAAATCAATGGCAATCCATCCAATAGCTGTTGAGATAATTCAGTCTGGACCAAGTGGTGGACCAACCAACCCACCGATATTGCTATTCTCAGAGACAGACCATTAGTGTGGCTAAAACATGAATATTGCATATATTGTGTGAATTTAAGCAAAAATTCTTGACAAAATGCTGTTGTGATCATGTGAATAATTCCAGGTCAAACTGCAACTCTTTTTTTCCAGAGTGGAGCAGGCAGATCTGACTCTGGTGGTTGTGGACTGTGCTCATCTCCCATCTGGTGCACAGCAGGCGACAGCCTTCCTTCAGGGACACCTCAGAAGTGTCCTGCCCACCCAGGAGCAGCCTGACACAGGTATGATATATATGGCCTCATCTGCGTCTGCTTCATCTGGACTGTCAGTGACACATGCAGCTGCATTTTGAATTCACCTCAAGCACAATAAAGTAAATATGCATGGTAAACTTAGTGTAAGTGGCAAAAATATGAGTCCCATTCTTCCATCAAACAGCTTTTTTAAGGGGTATTACATATGACTTGAAGTTGTTCGCTTTTTAGCTTGAGAATGCAATTTATTGTTGCTCACTTAAAGCTCCATTCTGCATTATTAAACGTCTGGGAAGTAATTCAATTACTACTTACCCTAGGACGAAATTAAGCAGTAATCCAGAGAGTACAGGCTGGAAAGAGAGTTTTAAGTCATTAATAGTAATCAAATAGAAATCTCAGTGCCTATAGTAGATAATAGTTGAGTCATTGGTATTGATCAAAATTTTTTCTTCCTTTCGTACCACAGTATTTCCTGCCAACAGGTTTCTCCTGGTGCTGAATAAAACTGACCTGTTGCCTCAGGAGCAGAGGCAGGCGCTGGATGGGGAGCTGAGACGGTGCTCTGGACTCCCTCCTGTTTGTCTGATCTCTTGCCACACTAATGAAGGACTGCAGGACTTCCTCACAGTGCTGCACAGTAGTGTCAAGACTCTGTGAGTTGCTTCAATTTATGATGTTTTGTTGTGCCAGAGTTAAGACTACAAGTCTCATTTAAATGTTGTATCAGAACATTGATTTTTTTCTGCAAGACCTGTGCATTTATACAAACCAAACCTTACGTCTTTAGCAGGGATAAATATTAACATATTGATTATGGCAGGCTTCCAAAATGATCTCTATAAAACCTAAAATTGCCTTTGACCTATTGTGAATAAGTGCTCCTGGTAAGTCCATTACTGCAATGAAATTTGTAGCATTAAAACTATAAAATGTGACATGATGTATTACTTAAAGTACATAAAAATTGATGTCCAAATCATTATAATTTTATGTGGATGCAGCATCTGCCTCACATATGTTTTTGGACTGTTTGTATGTTTTTAAGGCTCATTGTTTTCAGTTTTAACTGATTTATACCAAAGAATATGAAAAAAGGTAACCCCTGCACACTTACTCCATGCCACAAATGTTTAATAATTAATTCAATTCAGTTTTATTTATATAGCGCCAATTCATAACAGAAGTTATCTCATTGCACTACAACGTTTCAATCCTACTTGGATCTTCATCAGGTCAGAATGTTTGAAAAATAGAAACCACACCCATATTTAAACATCATGCACGCCAATAGGCTGACAAACTCTATGATGGCAGGTGTGGTTAACCATCCAAACCACCTGGGGTGAAAAACATCCAAAAACAATTAACAATTCAATATAGTACATGGAGAAAGGTACATGGAGAAAAACAATAATACAAAATCCATACTTCAAAATATCAAGCATACTGTATATCTTAGATACATACATTATATCAGATTCATCATCACATATATAAAAATCTACATTGCCTACGTTCAAAAGTATATTGTATTAAGTTAGAGGAAAAAGAGAAGAAATTTTAAATTCACATACAGAAATTGGGTCTTAACCCCATTCATAAAAACTTAGCTAGATCAAATCACAATGAGGAAAAAGAAAAAGACACACCTGTTGTATTTATAAAAATTAATTTTTTCAAATATGTGTGTCAGAGTTTAAAAAATATATACATATATACTGTACATAGGGAGAGCCATCATCATACTAATGTCATTTTTATTTTTTATTTGAGAGAAAATGTTTGATCTCATACTCTTGATTCAGACCTCTAGGTGTGAGTCTGGAAAGTGAAAATATAAAAACTTTCTCTTTGGAGGAAGAGGGTATTTAAATTGCCTCCTCTTTTCAGAGATCTGACTGGGTGATTTGCCTCTCTTAAATGCACTGCCACCGGGTTACCTTTTTTCATTGACGCTGTGATGTGCGTATAAGCCTATTTACTCTCCTTATACCAAAGAATAACCAGTTTTGTGAAGTAAATCAGGTTACACAGATTCAGTTGCAGCGTGTATTGCTGTCTCCCGCAGTGTCTTTTTTTATATTATCACAATGAGTCACCAAAGTCAGAAATTTTCAAATCCTACTCTGAGGGGCTTTAAATAAAAAAGTGAAACAAAAAATCTAGAATAGTTGTGCTGCAAAGAAAATAAAAAAATCTGATTTGCACACTTATGTTCGCTTTTTTTGGGTCTGGTTTTCACCCTTTCTAAACCAAAAATACAATATAAAGCACAAAATAATGAGTGTTTGATTGCTCTGGTTCGTTTTGTTCTCTGACTTCCTCTTTAGGTGTGGCGATCCTCTGTCTGGTGCCCCCACCCTGACCCAGGCCCGCCACAGGGTCCACCTGCAGCAGTGTTTTGCAGCCCTGGTCCAGTACCAGCGGTACCGTGACATCGACCTCGCTCTGGCAGCCGAGGGTGTCCGGTTGGCTCTCACCAGCCTAGGCCGGATCACTGGCCGGGTCGGGGCTGAGGAGATCCTGGATATCATCTTCAAAGACTTCTGCATTGGAAAATAGTCACATGAGTAGCAGTGAAAACATGAAATACACGTAATACTAGCCTGTTAGGAGAGGAAGGCTGCATTCTTGTTTGGAGTGTCTGTAAAGAAAATGGGACAAAAAGGGCACAGCTTCGGCATTGTGCCAGGCATCGAGGCACAGCAAGACTAAAACAAATGTAATTCTTGTTCTTGGCTACAGGATCACTCTGCTCCCAAGACACAGAAATGTTTGTTTTCTGTTAATGCTTTTTTAACAGATTGAAGTTGTTTTAACGTGATGACAGGTGCCTCAGAGGCCCCATATGCTGGACAAGTATTTGGCAAGTCTTGAGTCATAATTTTAAAATATTTTTTGCAAGCCTTTGATAGGTGAATATTGGGCTCTTGGGTCGCAACATAACAGCCAAGATCATTTAAAATAAAGCCAGCCCCAGACATCTGCAAGGTCATGGACAAGGTCAAGTTTGGATGTTTACTTGTACTGCAGGACAATGAAGATTTTTTTGGCGGGGAGAGCTGGTATCATTTCAGCTGTACCCCTTTGTGTGTGTATCCATATGTAGTAAATTCACACAGTGATGCCTGAAACTTGAGATAACTCAAATCCTTGTAACATTTTGATGAGAAATCGTATTACTTTAAATGGATTATTTGTTGTATTATACAGTATATGCAATTATGGGTCTTCTATGCATGCTTGTATGCAATATATACAGGCTGTCACATTTATTTCCATAGCAAAAAATGTACCTGTGACATTGTCCACATGACTTTAAAATTTAGACAGTTATTTCATACACATTTAATACATGGGATCTTTGATGTGGAATAAATAGGAAAAGGTGTTTTTGTAACAAATCAGGTTTATCTCCTGTATCAGACAGACAGAACAAATCTTAGAAAGAAGGGCAGATATTCTTTTGTTTGTTTTTTTTACAAGTACGGGGCAGCGCATTGCCATTATGACACATTGCCATTATTTAGCTGCTAAAGGCACCACTACTGAATGTTCACCGCTAACTTTATCTGTCTACTGTTGTCTACTACACACATGCTGTGTTGCATAGAGAGATTTTAAAAAGCATAGAGTAAACCAAAACAGTAAAGTTGTGGGCAGTAAAGCCACCAAGCTGAAAGACGATAAAATTCTCTGTAGAGCTGCGGAGTCGGTGATAATTCTCACTACAAGCATCCCGTCTCATATTTGATCCATTGCTAATATAGAAAATATTTATTAGTGCAGCTTTAAATTACAAAGTACAATAGAGTTTTACGTTATTGCACGTGTAAAGATACATCAGCTTGTTAGTCTTAGCAAAATTGTGTAAGGCTTTAGTAAAGGCACATCAAGCACATAATTGCATGCAGTTTAATGGTGTCACATACCACATTCACATGTTCATAATACCCTCATCACATGAAAGTTTTTTCCCTGAAATCAATATTACCCATTCTTACAAAGATTGAATTGGTGAGGTCTAATTTCTTGCTGCACTGTAGCTGATGTCACATTGAGTATAAGTTTGTACTCTATGGGTTCTGATTAATTCCAGTGTAAATTCCATTTTAGTCCAGCTCCCATCACAAAGCACAACATAATAGACATAGAGTATGTAAAGAAAGTCAGAGTTACCCAGCTCCCGACTGCTCTGTGGGAAAGGGATATTTTTCGAGGCGATGGTCTCTGTGCCCTTTGTTTCCCTGTCAATCTGGCCTCGATCAAATATTTATGTTTCCTTGTTGAACTCCTCACCCTTCTTCCCCAGTTGGTTTCATCTCTCCCAGTCTCTGACGACATTTACTCTGCTGTACACCAGCATAAGTGCCTGTCTCTCTGCCTTTTTGTCTCTCTCCACTCCGATTCTGCTACTTGACCTTTCCTCTTTCCGCACTGCTCTGTCAGCCTTTTTGTCCCCTTTCATGTTGTCCCTGATTAATTACAACACAGGGGTGTTTAAGCTAAAAGTGGGACTTGCTGTCATACAAATTAGAGGCAGTAAACAGCCTGGTTCGTCTTTGAAGTAGTGCCTGTGTGTGATACCCTTTGAATCATAATGTTTACCACAACTGTGAAAATGTGTTGGATATTGCACTATTACTTATATTATTATATTGTATTATACTGTACATACTTATCAACCACTAAAACCACTTTGGTACTTATTTTTAGCTTTTATACTTATATCCACTTTGTACTTAATTTATCTTATCTTACCTGTATTATAGCGTATTATATTTTGATTTGCTTAGTACCTCTATTCCTTCTATTCTCAAGTGTGCGTTGACGTGATAGTGAGCAGCTGTAATGAAAGAGTTTCCCCTCGGGGATCAAGAAGGTATTTCTAATTCTGATAGTATTTGCCAATACAATACTTGTTTTTTGTATAACAATACCAAAACAATACTTTAATACCTTTCTTGGAGAAAAATAAACATGTTTTGACGATCGCTGCACCACTTTGATCCAGACTGAAATATCTCAACAATATTATAAGGACTGCCATTAAATTTTGTACAGACAATGATGGTCCCCAGAGGATGTATCCTAATGACTTTGGTGATCCTCTGATATTTACTCTAGTGCCACCAGCAGGTAAACCTTTCACTTATCCAGTGAAATATCTACATCTACTAGATGGATTAGCACCACATTTTGTACAGACATTCAGGGTTTCCAGAGGATGTATTCTAATGTGATCCCCTGACTTTTGCTCTAGAGCGACCATGAGGTTCACATTTGTGATTTTGAACGAAATATCTCAACAAATATTGGATGGATTGCCAATAAAATTTTATTACAGATGTTCATGCAGAAGGAATTGTAATAACTCTGGTAATCCCTTAACTTTTATTTGAGCGCCATTGTCAGGTCGACATTTTGAACTGTCCAATACTACAAATCTAATGACATTCCCATCAGTCTCAGCTGTACCTTGTGTTTTGTGCTAATTAGCAAACATTAAGATGCTAACACGCTAAACTAAGATGGATAACATATAAATATAAACATTAAACCTGCTAAACATTAGCATTTAACTCAAAGCACCGCACCAGTTCAGCCTCACAGAGTCGCTAGAATCCTGTTTTAATTTAACAAGAAGAATTTAACTAAAGAAACACAAAGCAATATAAAAAGACAAATATAGAGTAAAAGAATAAAATAAGATAGAACATAAGTCAACTCAATTTTATTTATATAATCCAATATCACAAATCACACATTTGCTTCAGGGAGCTTTACAATCTGTACAGCATACGACACCCTCTGTCCTTAGACACTCGATTCGGATGAGGAAAAACAAACAAAAACAAACCCTTTTAACAGGAAAAAATTTAAGAAACCCCAGAATTTAGCCAGACGATCACCGAATTCAGCAGGTTTCATCTTCCGGAGAAGATGAATATCTGCACAAGATTTCATGGAAATCCATTTAATAGCTGTTGAGATATTTCAGTCTGCACCAAAGTGGGGAACAGACAGGTCGAGTTTGCCACTAGTGTGGTGAAAATAAGCTACAATGGAATGACACTGAATAAACGAGGAAAAAGTACAGCGCAGTGAGAGATGTGACTGAATAGGACCAAAATTAACCTGCTTTGGCTCAATTCTTAAATGAGAATTATTTTTTTTCAAAACAATAAGTTCAAATTTGCGAACAATTTGATTTCAATTTCTCATTCATTCAAGCAAATTGCACGTGCTTTGGCACATGTGCAAAAGAGTAAGTACAATTGTCTACAATTTGCACAATAACCACTTGCACATGGCTTGCTGATCAAAACTGATGAGTTGATTCTCAGTGAAATTGTCATACTCTTCACAACTTCTAAACATTCTTTCATCGTTTGAGTCATCACATGCAAAATGATCCATTCAATTATCAAAATCTGTCAGACATACATGTATATTCCATTAATATCTATGACATGGGATGTTTGTGATGTCGGCTAAATTGGCAAATTACCTACCAGGTGACAGACTTTACATGAAAGATCAAAAGTGAATTGCCTGTTTACAGTACATGTAACACATTGCTCTGTGTACTACAGTATTGTACAGTACTGACTTTTCCTAGTAAACTTTTACTTACTGTTGAAATCTGAATCTGAAAAGCTCAGCGCGATACACATTAGCATTCAGATAGACAAAACTGATATTCATGTATAGTATGGTAAGCAGTCAGTGTCAACAAAAAAGTAGAACAAAAGAGAGATTTGTGTATAAGAAACATTTCCAGGGTTGTCTGCTATGGTAAAAAACAAAACAAAAAAAAACATCTAAACATTTTGACCAGTACGGCTCACACGATGACAAAACAACTTTTCATTTTGGTGGCCAATTTACTGACACAATTTTTTAGGTTTTGAAGCATGAATGAAATGTTTTGGGTGAGTTACTACCTTTTGCAGACATGCAATAGAGTTGTGATGTCCCATGAAACAGTTGTGACAGTTACACTTACAGTTTAGAGAATGTTAAGACTGTTTTAAAGAAATGAGTGATTGAGGAAAAACTGTAATAACAAGCAGTGGCAAACACAAATGTTTTCAGATTCAAACAAAAGTAATACAATATTAATGGTTTGATCATAATAATCCTCAATTTGTACCTTTTAATTGAATAAATTAAATGGACAAAACTTTAAAGATGAGGTGCAGATTAATGCTCATCACTCATTCCATTCTCTTCTTAATTTTTGGAACACGACTCATCTACCTTTTGCGTCATAATTTGGTTCACAGCTGACTAATGAGCGGTACTTTTTGCTTTCAGTCAGCCAGTTTCCTGTGCTTTTGATTAATGGCTGTCCTGAGATGCGAGGTTGACGTAGCCAGATCCAGTACAGTCAGTTCCACCCTGTACCCATGTGACTTAAAGTCAGGGTGTGTGTTAATGCATTCAGGTCAATACATGGGATCATAAACACTTCATGTTAAACAAAGGATTTCCTGAGGACAGCAGCAGACTCACTCACCTGTAACACTCATATCCATCGGTGCAGTAAGCCTGGGAGTTTATCTTCATGGGTTTTCTTATGCAACATGGAATGAATCACAAATATTTGTTCTGTCTAAATGACGGTGTGATTTTTCAAAAAGACAAAAGACTGAACTCAGGAATTCTCAGCAATTATAAGATGTAATATAAGAAGGAAAATACAGCATCATTCTGATCTCAATAAAGAAAAGTTGTTGAAATAAAACTGTTGCAGATTAATTGCTGCAGTCTTCATGGAAACTTAAATTCTGTTCTTCAAATGATGCAAATTTATGAAATTATCTTTTGTTTTTTGTTATGATGAATCCACAAAATCCAGAGTGATGAAATGTTTGTCACAGTGTAAGAAATTAAACATTCAAATTACAACATAGTGAAATTTGGGGTCACAATAAAGTAATACATGAATCAAAGACAATGTATGTAAAACACCCTTACATATTGACATAGAGTAACTAAAAAAAGAGAAACAATAGAAATGAGTATAAGAAAGGCATTTGGTTTGAAATTTTGACTTTTGGGTAAAAAGTAATCATGAGTAGTAAGTAAATGTGTATATATAAATGTTCTATAAAGAAAATATGACATTTTAATTTAAAAACTAATTCCATTATTTAAATGTTGGAAAAGTCCAGATGACAGATATATTCATATTCTAATATGTCTCCTAAACCTTAATATCTGCATACTTTATCCTCAGACACTGTTGCTAAATGTAATATTATAACTGGGCTTACAATGTATTTTTAAATGATCTATTGCTTTATAAAGTATACAGTTTTAAGTAGTGGTAATGAGGCCGTCTTCCAGTCAGATGCTAAAAGCATTTTTCAGACCATATGAACTGACATCTGGAACAAGTGTATACACCCTCTTCTACTTCAATTTATTTTACTTCAGTATCTTCTTCTGTACCAAACTGAATCCACAATAATCATAAATAAGTTCAAAGAAAATGCCAGCTGTTTCCAGCGACAGTACTGTATGTGCTCATCGCCTTCTGCTTATGAAAGGAAAAGGAAGTAGTAAAGCTTGAGAACAGTTCATATAATAGCTCATTTACTGTACTTGTAAAATGCACCATAAAAATGGCAATTGATAGACTTACTTTTCTTTGTTGAGTTAGCCATAAAAACTACTACTTTCAGTAACATTTATGCCAAACTTCTTCCTTCTTATTTTTGACATACAGTGTTTAGAACTACTAATGACTGCAGATGTGATGATGTGTTTATGACGTGGTTGTTTAATGTGTTCTGAGCTGGAGTAGAACTTCAAACATGTGAATCACTAGGAAACATAAATGTAGCTATTTTAAGAGTATTCTGTTTATAGCAGACAAGTGAGAAGCTGCTGCCTGAAGTCCTGTCTGAGTCTTTGTTGTATTTTTACCAGAGAGACAAAAGAGACTGAGGAGTGAGTCAGTTTTTGGTTAATTTAATTTAAATTGCATGGTAAAGAAAAGATTTCCAAGTGTTGGTTTTCCTAACTACACAAATCACAGTGAGTGACACGCAATAAGAAATATTTACACCAGTGTCATGAAAATTTTTACATTTACCTGGGTAGATACCTAGGCTTTTCACAGAAAATGTTTAAACTCAAACACAAGTAAGACACATGACTCTTCTATTCCAAGTAGAGCTAAACAAAGCATGCACAGACCAACCACAGTAAATATGTCATTAATATGGACTCAGAGAGTATTTACAAGTTATGTTGAAGTGTGTTGTATCAGGCATATATACATGTCCTTAGAAAATCTTTAAAGGCAAAATGATGATGACTGTGGCGCAACACTGGTTCCTTCAGTTATTACTCTGCCGGTTCATTTCATCTCACCTGGAAGACAAACCATTGATAATTAGATTTAAATATCAATGGAATTAATGTTGATACAGTTTACAATGCAATTTTTGAAGAAGAGACAAAGAGAGAGGAGGATAATATGAAGATCAAGCATTGAAGACGTGAGCTAAATTTTGCCTGTTTTGTGCTATTTTCAGCCATGCTAGCGGCATAGTGGCTGCCGGTCTTTCCACCACTTTGGTCCAGACTGAAATATCTCCAATAGTTGTCTTGAGTGAAATATCTCGACAACTATTGGAAGCATTGCCATGAAATTTGATACAGACATGCATGCCCCCCTCAGGATGAATTGTAATTACTCCAGTGATCTTTTAACTTTTCATGTAGAGCTATCAACAGGTCAAAAACTGAAAACTCTGAAAAACTGATGACGTTTCCATCAGCCTCAGTTGCACTTTGTGTTTTGTGCTATTTATTTCAGGATTATTTAACATTACACACAGATACCACATTTTTAAAGCTTTTTCTGACTGTGCATGGACACCTACCCCACCATAAACTAATAACTAGAGTTAGAAATGGGGCATTATGTGAACTTATGACGCCATAAAATGGTTTTCCTTTGTTATTTTGCCTGTCCATCCTTCCTGCTGCCCTCAGATTCCTCTTTTCTGCTGAATCCACACTCACCACTGCAGTGCTGTCCATATAATCAGGGGAGTAAATTTAAAAGTACAGGGGTGGATGCTACTCTTGTGCATACACTCAGAAAGCCAAATGCAAGACATTATACAAGACATTTAGCCAGATGGTCTTTTGAGAGCAGCAATGGCCTCAAGGTTTAACAAGAGGAATTTCTAACTAGTTGGTTGCCAGCTTGAATCCCTTTACTGACTTGGATAATCTGGAGGTGCCTAGATGAATGCTTTACATGTGCACAAAAATGAATATCTGCCCCGAGTGAATGAAGGTTTGAAACCATTTGTGGGCACTGACTTTCCTAATTTCCTTTCATATGTCTGTACAGAGCAAATGGCTGGTCTTCTTTATTCATTTTACCTTACTATTGGTCTGAGCAGAGAGCTTTTGCTGGAGGATCTGTAGCTCTCTCTCTCTCAGGGCCAAACTGTCTTCCTGCAGCTTCTTCTCTTCTCTCAGCCGGTTCTGCTCAATCAGTAATTTCTCCACCTGAACAAAATATGCATGTGTTATTTTAAATGAAAAACAAAAAACTGTTCCTTTTATAACTTCATCTCTCTTATGTTACTGTATGATATAGGTTATTGTTTAAACAGATAAAAACAGGAGTATATTATCACAAACAGTACATTTTACAATTTTTATAACTAAATACTGAGGAAATCAGCTTGTTCCATGGATCTCTCCCTTGGTTCCCATTTCTCACCCACACACATACATCTATGGACAAATATAAGTTACCTGGTCATCATGAGTCTTTTGTTTGAGCTGTAGCTGCTTGGCAGCCTCTGTGACCATCTCACTGTGATTGCGTTCACACTGCTGCAGATCAGAGGTCAAACGTGAGTTTTGCACCTCCAGACGACTAGACAGGGCTTGGATCTCAGCCACCTGGAAGAAGAAAATGATTGTATTTTAAATAAATGTGATATAATTCTCATTTGATGCAATGTTTTTCCTTTTAAATATAATATCTGCTTTTTTTTTTACTTGTGCGTGATGACAGACAAAGGTAGAGAGAGTCACTCAGAGATAATGGGCTGTGGTTGAAGAATGTGTCATACTCAACTGTACCAAATGTGTTTCCAGATCCTGTTTTTGTCTATTTCTATCAATGTGAGTGTTTTTTAATGTACATTTTCCTCAACGTCACAATGGAGTACATGCTGCACAGCTGACGTAGGACTTCAATCTATACTGAATGATGTCTCCCTGAGGGACACAGTGCATAGGTTAATGTTGCTCTGAATCAACAGTTGGCCAAGAGGGTCTGTCACACAAATTTATGCTAATTATGTTTTACCAAATATGGAGCTGAATCAGTGGAATGTAGCCACATAACGAAAAAAGGTAAAGTTTCGTAAGTTTGATTAATTTGACTGCGAGTGTTTAGCACTCAACATAAAGAAAACTGTGTCAATTTGCCTTTCTTCCAGAGCTCGACCCCTGTCAGAAGTTCACAATGTCGGAGAGGTATTCATCTAACTAAATGTTTATTATTGAGGTAGTTTGCAGTGGTGTTGTACTGGACTGCATTATATTGAGAGGTGTTTCTAATGTTTTGTCCGCCCCAGTACAACACCACTACTTCAACCTCATAAACTAATAATAAACATATAGCTGAATAAACGCTTCTCTGAATGTTTTAACATAAACTGGCCATTATAAGCTTTGTAAAGGTTAAATATGTGGCAGTGCTGTTGTACTGTATTGCATTAGATTGTACAGGTGTACCTAAAAAAGCGTCCAGGGAGTGTGTAATCGTGCAATTAAAATTTTGGACACAAAGCCGATAAGATGTCACCATTGCTATATTCTTAAGAAAGTAAATATGTTAAGTTTTAAAAATTTCAGCAAATGTTTCTAATATTAAGCTCATCCATAAATGCCTATGTAACCAGACTCCTAAGGTGCTCAGTGACATGGTGGTATCTCTCAGGGTTTCTGGCTCAGTAACATGTCTATGGGGCACTGTAAGGCAGTCAAGTGTCCTTTCATAAAATCTCATTTGGACAGACGTCTTTTCCAATTTGAAGGATCAAAATTAGAGCTGCAACAATTGGTCGATTAATCGATTAAGTCATTTTTTAAGAAAAAAAATCAATATTCTCTGGTTCTAGCTTCTCCAATATGAGGATTTGCTGTTTTTCTCTGATTTATATTATTGTTGTATCTGAAAGAAATATTGCTTTAAAGAGTAAAGACAGATATTTGCTGAGGGCATGTTTTTGTTGTCCTGCACAGTGCTGCTGTATCAGCAGAGCCACATGCTTCACCTCTGCTTTGACCTTGAGTTCGCCACAGAGGACGTCTGTCTCCTTAGCTAGATTTGTCATGAATGATTCAGCGGATAGACTTCCTCCCTTGAGAAACTGGTTTCCCATCCAGTTTGTTCTTTGGAATATTCCATCAGCTTTACAAATGCAGACCATTACTTAATTACTGTACTTAAGTACAATTCTGAGGTACTTTATTTTAGAAATTCCATTTAATGCTACTTTATACTTCCACTCCACTACATTTGATGGGGAAATATTGTACTTTTTACTCAACTACATTTATTTGACAGCTTAAATTACAAATTACTTTTCAAATTAAGATTTTACATAAAAAAAACATAGGATAAGCTTATAAAACACAATGTATTGATAAAGATTAAATCAGTGGTTTTGACTTGTGACCCCTTACAAAAAAGCCTTGTCTAGTTGGGTCCCCTTGTCACATTTCAGGTGTCTATGAGTTGTTAGCAGTTCCACCAAAGAGAGATTTTCCCTCTAAACTGGTCAGCTGGTTTCATTTAAATAACTTTTCCAGTTTTTCCACAGAGTTAAAAGTATCCATTTAACAAAAAAAGCTCCATAAAACAAAAAAGATTAGAGTGAAGTCTGAAAACTGAATACAAATTTGTGCAGCAGAACTTTTTTCTTCTCTCCTATCTGATAGATTTATCGTGTGTTCCTTTCGACAAGTTACGAGTCCATCCATCTGTCATTTTAAATACTAACGTCAAGTCAGAGAAGAGAATCACACACACCTCCTAGAATCACAAAATATGTTGCACACACCTTGTTGCCCACTTTGTCTAAATACAGCTGGAACTTATTCTCCACGTCTCTGGACAGGTTCGTGCAGCTGTTTCTTATCTTCTCCATTTGCTCCTGCTGGCTGTCACAGGTGAGGTGAAAGGTCAGCTGGTGGGGAAACAAGTTGTTGATCCTGTTCAGGAAATCCCTGGTCACCGTTTTGATCCCGTCCAAAGAATGAGCAAAGTCCTCTTTGCACTTCCTGGATAAAAAAAATAAAGAAAAAAAAAAAATCAAAGAAAAACTTTAATGTGTTTAATCATAAATATTTTCCGTTACACACATGGAGCAGACATACAAACCTTGTGTAGGTGGTCAGCTGCTCCTTCAGCATGGTGTTCTCCCTGCGCAGGGTGATGGCATCCTGGTGGTGTGTGTCTCGGTCTTTGAGAGCGGTGTCTCTCTCCTGGCTCAGGTACTGAACCGTCTGGGTGAAGTTTGCCTCAATGAGCTTTATCATAGCTTTCTGCTGGGCATTGAGGCTATGCAGAGTTTTCACTTCACCTGGAGAGTTCAGTGAAAAACAGTTTTATCACAGGAAAACTTCAACAAACAGTTATACTTTTATTAACACTGCCATTTTCTGTGTTTATTAACATTCTGGTACCACTTTCTAAAACGTCACCCTTTACTAAGTGTGACCTTGCCTTATTAATGTTTTGTAAATAATTTAGTAGTGCTTTGTATATCACTTATTAGTCAGAACATTTGGGTTGCTGGGTTGTGAAAAAGCTGTTTAGCTGGTGAGTCACTAATAGTGAGCTAATGAGTTTCTCACTGTCTAATATTTTCTACCAAATCTACCGTTATAAATGTTAATAAGTCATTAATAAAGAGTAATAAACTATCAAGTAAACCATCAATTAAATACCAGCCAGAGATTTTTCATAACCCTGCAAGCTAAAATTTGTTCTTATTACTAATCTATTCAGCATTAGTAAAGTATTTATTAACCATTAATAAAGCCATTAATTACAACTGTAATTACTGAAAAAACCCTGTATAAAGGGTGCCTGATTAGGAAGGGGTACCAATATTATTTTTACTTAACTGTATCTGAAAACTAATGGCTTTACTTGCAAAGTCTAAACAGTCTTAGTCTCCCAAAAAGTATAGTATTGGAGTACATACTGCTTGTAGTGACCACAGCAGGAGGCTGGATTGGAGGGGTGGGACGTCGAGCCATTGTGCTAAATGTTGCTGCGCTCACTTTCTCACAGTTAGCCTATAAATGGAAAAAAAAGAACAATTTACAGGATGATTAATAATTTGTGGGTTCTATTTTTTTACCATGGTGACCAGTAGTGTTGGAATGTAACTAAATATATTTATTCAAATACTGTACTTAAGTACAAATTTAAGGTACTTTTCATTTTCTGCTACTTTATACTTCTACTCCACTACATTTTAAAAGGCATTCATAAACTTTTTACTCTACATTTAGTTGACAGCCTTAGTTACTAGTTATTATATAAATTAAGATTTTACATACAGAGCTTATAAAATACGATGCTCTGATATAGATTACGTATCCAACAGTATAGACAATTAGAGCTTAAACGATTAGTTGATCAATCAATTAGTCAATTGACAAAATAAATCAATTGAGAAATTATTTTGATGATCATTTAAGTAATTTTTCATGTAAAAATGCTAAACATTTCATGGTTCCAGTTTCTCCAATGTGACATTGTTTGCTGCTTATTTAGGACTTTTACTTGTACTGGAGAAATGGTGTTGCTACTTTTACTTAAGTAGAAGGATCTGAATACTTCCTCCCCCACTGGTGACCAATAGGAAAACTACAACAATACCGAAGGAAATATTCAAGTTGTATAATTTGCACATTGTAAAAACCTTACTTTTAACCTTGGTGTGTTTTCTTAATGTAAAGACAATTTTTCAAAGAAAATTAAGAGGCAAAAACCACTTAACAGCTGCACAAAATAACCTGCTTCTTAGTACATCTTAGCAAAATATTAATCAAGACATCGACTTACTAATTTGCCTTTTAGCACATGTTCTGTGTTGTTGGCATCAGTCTTCAGCTTTGTCAACTCTTTCTCCAGAGCACCTTTCTCAGCAGTGCGAACTCCCAGCTGAGCTCCCAACTCGCCTTTCTCCTTTCTCAGCTGGATGTTGATTTCACTCAGCCTGTTGAAGTTCAGCTCCAGCTCCTTCAGAATAACAATCAGATCACTCAGCAGCATCATCCCTGTATTTTACAGCTCTGAACAAGTTAATATAATGCTGTGAAATGAAAAGATAATAGTAATATGCCAATAAAACATTCTTAGGTTTAACATGTTGTGTCAGAAACATTACAGGCTGGTGATTGATGCTGTCTGCACTAACACTGAGTTTGATCAAAAGCTGCTGCAGAAATAAGTCCATCTAATTTTTTAAGTCCCCTTCCACTAAAAAATGAGTTTTGCTTATTGTTACTTCACTTGGAAATGGAGAACGGAGAAACTATATCAGACACAACTTATTATTCAAAGCCGAGTATTTTTATATGTCTTAAAACATGTCAGGAGGGGGGTCTGACAAAATAAACTAAAGGTTATTATACTAGAAGAAATCACTGACCTTGAGCCTCTTCTCCTCTGCAGACTTCTCTGGCTGTCCATAGATGAGGAAGAGCACCAGGCTGACAATGATCAGAGACTGGATCAGAGAGGAAAAGAAGAAGACGATCCTCATGTAGTAGCCGCAGCTCTTCCCTTTGGGTTTGTGCAGGGGCTCCCTTGCCTCCAGGCCAAACTTGGCCCGGGAGTAGCTGGAGCTGTACATGGCTGTTGGAGGTGAAATGGTGGCAGCAGGTTTCGGAAGATCTAAACAGGAATTATTTTGCTAAAATCCACAAGGTTTCCCCGTCTGATGTGATCTTCCTCTGTAGAACAGGTGCTGAGGCTTCAAGCTGAACACTGTCAAGCAGAAATGTTTATTTCTCTTGTCTTCTACAGCAGTCAGGGTGCCGAAATGGCATGTATGGATGCATGTAAACAACAACCCTTAGGTGTGTAAAGGGGCCATGTTTATACATGCTGCTGAAGGCACACTTCCAGGCCATCCTGGCCAAGCCCTCCCTGTCCCCTCCCTCCCACCTCCTCTCTTCCCTTATCAACCTCTGTCACAGCTACTAGCTACACCCAAATGATCACACATTTTCCTAGTAGTTCAGACAAAAGGAGATTGCTGTGACAGGAAGATTAAATAATGTTTAAAGATCCCCTCCAGACACGTTTTAAGACATATAAAAAAAATACTCTGCTTGGAATAATAATTTGTGCCTGCTGTGGTTTTTCTACTACTACTACTATCCACTCCAGACTCTTTGACTATGCAAATATTTTTTCTTTAAAAGGTTTAAGTAATGGACAAAAAATGTCTCCTACTTCTCAGTGTATGTGCACTAAGGGTGGGTGGATAGTTTCCCAAAGTACCAATATTACTGGTAGGCTACTAGTCTCGTTTTGAGTATCGATAATAGGATATATTAAAAAAATGGATCCGTCTTATGTTACTTTAGATCACATTCCTGGCTCATGAATATTCTTGTTGCAGGATTTGCTTCTCTACTTCTGGTGTGTGCATTCGAGCAGCAGCATCACCTTATTATTTCACAGAATTCACATAATAAACATTTATTTATCATTATGTAATGGTCTTGTGTTTTAATATGCATGTAATTAAAGGATAGGTTCACTTCACATTTTGTCAGATCAGTCGTTGTATATGTGTACACTGAAACAGGTTTTGCTTGCTATAATCATTCCTCCTGTTCATACTGGTTATTAAGAGATCCCTTCTTGATGTACTTCTAATTTAAGTGATGGGGGACAAAATCCACAGTCCTCGTTCTGTGCAAAAATGTATTCAAAACTTTATATGAAGCTAACTCTGAACCCCAAGCAGCAGGTAAACTTAATCAAACTGCGACCATTTTGAGGGCATATCAAGTAGTGGGTGTGTCCTGTAGTACTGTGCACCCGCAGATACTCGGAAAACACAGCGTGCACTTCAGTCTAACTGGCTGAATTGTTGTTGTGATTGTTGATCTCAGACGAGTCATTCAAAGCTTCCCAGATGCGCTGAAGAGCACAGCTTCTGGCTATGATAAAGGGCAATTTTTTAAAAGAAAAGGAGCTAATATGGGGCTTCAGCAGTCTGACTTAGTCAAATCAAGTGGTTATCTTCCAAAGTTACAGTCCTTTTAGCATGAAATTTCCTCTTTGTGTTTCCATGCTGTGCTGTTGTGGAGAGATAGTAACACAAACAGTGAATAATTATTATTACTGATACATTAACATAGAAGAATTTCAATGTTGAAGTTGGTCAAGATAGAGCTTACTCTAACTAAATTGTACTTATATACTTTCGGGCAAGACTGGATTACCAACCAGCAAAGAGGACAACTGCCCAGGGGACCCAGACCCCAGTGGCCCCAAGTTCACTGTTTGTCAATTGGTTATATGTAATTTGATTAATTGTACCTTTTTTTTTTTAAAACAATTTGCATCACTAACATACAACATCAACTAAGGTGAGTCCTGCATAATTACCTAATCTTTATGGCCCTGGTTTTGTGGCGGGGTCCTGCGTCAAAATCTAGTTTTCAGACTAAATTGTAGTTTATACTTAGCTCACATGGGGCCAGGTAGTACTCAAGTATGAGTGCTGGTTGGTCTCTGGGTCTTGGGCATACAATGAAGGACGGGGGCAATAGGGGCCCAGAAACAAATGTTTGCCCCTGTGCCCCCTCATAGTAGCATTTTAACCTATAATAATGCATCATATTTTGTAGATAATGATGTTGTAAATGTAAAATCTTGACCTGAAGAGTAATTAGTTACTATAGCCATCAGATAATTGTAGTTGAGTAAAAAGTACAATATTACCCTCTGAAATTAAAGTAATAAAATGTAGTAGAGTAGAAGTATAAAGTAGCACCAAATATAATACTCAAGTAAAGTACAAGTATCTCAAAACTGTACTTAAGTATAGTTTGAGTAAATGTACTTTTCCACCACGTGATATAAAATAAACAAGGAAAGATCACCTATCAGTGCCACATTTAAATATAGCTACTACAGATTGGTCATATTCCCCTGGTGGTGGATGAACAATGTAAACCATGTAAGGAGTAAAATCAGAAAATACCAAACAAAAAACTAAATAATTCCACCATATCCTGTTCCAAGCAAGCACGGAAAGGAGTCATGGCAGTGGAGGAGTGAAAGAATGAAAACAATAGGGACCTGTCATTCTTCAGGGATGAGGGAATAACAAACTCTCCCTGCAGTACAGGCACACTGGATACCCCCCATGCTGTTATCTGCGGAGATGACGTGAGGAACAGTCGGCTCTTCTTGGGAAGCGTATGTGAAAGGGGAAAGGTCCTCTGAGCCCAGGGTTTTCCTGCTCCCCATTGTCTTCCTGACAACCTGTCCTCACCGGAAAAAAATGTAATTTATGAAGATAAATGAAGAAAATGAGTGACAATCAGAAGTCAAGATACATTGGATCCACTTCTGAACAAAAACAGGAAGACAAACGGTTGAAGACTGAGATAAAAACACCTCTTAAGATAACTGACCAGACACCTTGGGTGAAAGGAAAATATATCTTTACTATTGAAGTAATATTCATGCCAAAAGTGGATAACAGATAAGGTTTTCAACAGAAGCTGCAGTAACTGCTTAATCAAGCTGTCATATAGGCCTGCAGATTCAGAAATGAGAGTGACGCTGATTATGAAGCTTAACAATGAAGATGTCTGGAGATCTAAGCAGAAAAGTTTAACCAAACAGAAAGCTGATCAAATCAAGAAAAAATGACGGAAATTGATGGAACATAGTTTGAAGTACCTATAAAAAAGATTTGACTATTCTCTACTCTCATGGACGACAGTAGCTTTTTGTCAAGGCCTTTGAATTTAGTTATCTCTAGAGAGAATTTGCTGCCATCTCCTGACAAAAACGTGGAAAGCAAATATGAACATGAAAAACATGATTAAACATGCCTTTTTTAATATCCAGAAACAGCTTCAAAAAGCTCATCTGTACAAGTGCAGTTAGACTGGCAGTACGAGGGGCCTTTTTTTTTTTTTTTTTTTTTTTTTTTTTTTTTTTTTTACAATCGATCCATCAATGCCATAGAGATCATTAACAAAAGAAGGGCCACGTCTACATTACTGTACATTCTTTCTTGGTCTGTGTAACATACAAGGGTGACAAATGAACAAATGATTGAGCAAGTAGAAAATACATTAAAACAGGCAACAAGAGGTGGAAATGACCAACTAAAAGGAAAGGCAATGTTACAGAAGTTGTGACCTCCATGATACAGAAGTCATATTTCAGTTCATCACTTCTAAGTCTCAAAAGGCCAGCCATGGAAAACTGTCACAGGTTTGCACTGATTTTACCCTTTAAGACTTACAGACAGATCATTGTGGTCTAATATTTAAAAGAAAAAACAAATGGTAAGGGAGTTAATTTAATAAAGCCTGATGATTTAACCATGACGTCTTCCTTTTTTTATTCTTTCTTTATCTTCTCCTTCTACTTGTGTCCTGTTCCTGGACTCTCTGACATCTGCTTCATCATCTCATCCTCAGGAGACCTCCTGCAGTTTTAGAGCTAACAACCAGATCATTTTATTACTTCCCCAGCTTAGATCAATCGATGACTCATTCATTATTTTATGGAAACACAATTATTATTAGTTAATAGTAACCTGCTGAAACCCTTTCACTCTTTCTTTAGCAGTATGCCTGTTTTCCAGCCATACTTCTTTTAAAGGAAAACCCCTCAGTAAAAAGGTATACTTGGAAACCCCTGCTCTTTTCTGATAAACTACAGTGTGTGAATTTCACAGAGAAACAGGGCTTTAGGAGTGCGTGCCGTTTTACACCGTTGCCTCAATGTCCTGGGGGTCTTCCCCCTCCAGCAGACTGTATGACACATGGCTCTGGAAAGGTCTTTGTAAAGGGTGAGCCAGAAGTTTGGCCATGCAGTTGTGCAGCTCGATGGCGGGTCCACTCAGGGCAACCTCAAAACGATAGCACATGCCCTTTGTGTCCAGGTTGCAGAAAGAGGTGTAGTTGTCCTGGAGACAGAAAACATACCACATATTTATATGTTATATTTAAGTAGGTTTTCACAACATCCTTCCACACTCTTCAAGCTTAGTAAGATGGACAGAAGTACTTAAATGAATTCACTGCAAAAACAGGAAGGTACGGAGCCACCGAGGGGTCACGTGGGAATTTTTGTTTCTGAACTACGCATTCCCTCGCAATACTTTTGTGATACCTTGCAATTCCCCCAGATCCATAGGAACAGTTAGTGTGCTCATCCAGTCCAGTTATAAAATACTGCAAGTTCAGGGAAATGCTCTGCAGATACTACAGAAAGGAGAGATTATGTGACACTTCACATTATGCATTTATTGCTCATTACTCCGTTTCAAAAGGCGAGGCTCCAACAGTATACAGCCACTGACTGTGAGCAACGCTGCAGCTGCTCTGCCTGGCTGTGGACCTGGTTATTACTCAGAATACAGCTTGCAAAATTTCAAGAATCATGCAAGTACATTAACTTCAGTAAATATGCCGAACTGCTTCAAGTGGTACATTTTTAAACAATAAGAGCAAGAGAGAGTTTTTGTTTTTTGGGGGGGGGGTGTTTATGTGCCAAGCTGCAGTCTGAACAGAGTTCAGTCTGCAACAGAAGATGTGTAGAGTTTCTGCTCTACACCGGTAGCCAGTGCAGGGTGTGGAGGAGCGGTGTAGTGTGGGAGAACTGGGTAGGTTGAAGACCAGTCGGGATGTTGCATTCTGGATAAGCTGCAGAGGTCGAATGGCACATGCAGGAAGACGAGTGCGAGCGAGTGGCAGTAGCGTATGTAGTTAGTGTTACACACATTATAAACTAATGTGTCACAGCCATAATCATAACAACCAAAGCACAGCCGTGGCTACAGCCACAATCACAGTCGCTCCTCTAGTTATCTATGTAGCTGCAATGATACAGACTTGCGTCTAAGCCACTCAGGGAGCACCCACTCATGCTGTGGTCACAACCAGCGGAGGTCTACTACATAATACATAATATTATATCATAATACAGCTCAGCATTTCTCTATGGAGGGAATGCAAAATACTGCAAAGGAATGCAAAAGAATTTCAGAAAATAAATTCCCACTGTGACCTTTCAGGGGCTTCATAGGAAGGTCTCTCAAACAGGCAAGACACAAGTTAGAACTGAAATATACCACACAAAACAAATTTGAGCCACATTACAGCATACATCCTGGTACACATCAAAACTGATCATTGTCCCTTTATCAGCTTATTCACTCACCCTCCAGCTGGTCTCATCCCCCTGCTCCTCCACTCCGTTGTGTAGGTAGACCACATCAAAGAAAAAATATGGAGACTGCAGCATTTTCTGTGGCAGGACATAAGAACAAGCAAGACTTTCACTTTCTGTGTAAAGTTAGTGCACTGATCAAAGCAGCCAACAACATACTAAGAGAAAAAAAAAATCAGGAGGGAAATCAAATTCACATTAAAAAGACTGGAAGAGGGATATCTCTGCAGTTCTCATACTTACACTAACAGCCTCGGAGGGGTTTAACTGAAGCTGTCCTGCATGACGGCTGTAAATGAGCACAGTCCGCACCACATATGGAGGAGGGATGGTCTGAACATTCTCCATCAACGGGAGCTCGATCTTCTGACGACTACAAGAACAACAGAAGAAGAGACGACTTTCAGTAAACACTTCTATTTAAGTTTCACGTATTTTAAGAAACCAAAGTCAAACAGTACTTACATTACATTAAGAAGATCTTCCAGGTCTACAGAGGACAGTTAAGGCTAAAGTTAAACAACTAGAATGTATTTAATGTCCTATGTATCGCTTCATAGTAGGACATTTATTTTCATTGTTCAAGGGTTAGTTTTGAATGAAAGGATACTGAAGGACTCGCACACATTGGTCTCAAGGTCATACAGACAGCTGCACAGCTCCCTGGGGTCAGAGGTGAAGCCTGACAACTGAGGCACATAAACATATACATAAGAAAAGGAAAAAGAAGACAATGTTCTAGGAAAATGGGAGACATGTTTCATAGATTAATTGCATAGGCACTGTATGTAACGTTTGGAGCAGATTAAAACATTCCTGTGCTCACCCACAGAGCGTCATCATTGACTACTACCAGGGCAAACTCATGGCGTTTGTCAATCTTGTGTTTAGTTCTGACAAACATTTCAATCATCTTCTGGCATATGTTCAGGGCATTCGTTTTAGTCCTAAATGGAAAGACAGTCAATTTAGGCAGTGATGATAAATAAGACACTAGCACTGGGAGATAAAGGTTTACTTTACTGTAGCTTACCCATTAAAAGACTCCAACTTTGGCAAAGACATCTCTTCGGAAAGGTCTAAGCAGATGATCTGCCATGAGGAAGACAACACCAGATATGATAAAAGCAAGTCTTAATTTTCATGTGAAACATAAATCAGAACTGTAATGTGGACCTACCACTTTCTCTGGACAGTTGACACGGGGAACTCTGAGCTGGTATTCTGCTGGTGGAGGGATGGAGGTTGTCAATGTGGGCTGCTGCTGTGTGGGCTTTGGCCTCTCTTTTGCTGCAACAGCAGCAGTGGATAGTGGCACCGTGGAGCTGGCTGCTGCTGCTGCTGCTGCTGTTGCAGGGGGTACAGTCTGAGCTGCAGCTGCTGAGACGGTTGTGGTAGTGGAACTCGGAGGACTGTCGCTGGTTGAAGCCTCGCCCTCCCCCTCAACACGACTTCCCACAGCGGGCTGAGATATGTTAGGGTTACTGCTTCCTCCAAGGCTACCCGTGCTGCTGCGACGGTCCTCAGCACCTTCAGGGTTGGAGCGCGTCCGAGGTCGCAGCTCCACCAGACGCTCCTCTCCATCTGCTGGGCCCGGCTCTGGCGTCTCCATGGATACACAGGTTGCTAAGGAAGTGGAGATGATGAGTTTGGCTGGGTGGCAAGTTAGTTTAGCCATGAAGAGAAACTATTAACACATTTTTTACCTGTGGTTGGCGTCAACCGATATTAAAATGTACATAAAATTAAAATTCACCAAGTGGTCTTTCTACCTGCCTCTCAAAAAATACCAGCAACAATTGCAAGTACAAGACAGCTGTCTATAAATCCTAAAAAATCTAAACAAGAGCTACTTTAAAAAGTCAACACAGATCCTACAATAGTCAAAAGAAAGCTGCATGAATCTGACATTTACCCCCACTGTCTATACTAACTTTAAAATCGTTTTTCTACTTTCAAAATCATGCCATTACACAATAAAGCTACAATTGTGTCCTTTTGAACGCCAAGTGCAGTGTGTAGCTAACTGGAATAACAAAAACGGAGGTGTTTTAGCTTTACAGAATGGCTGGTCTAGTTAGAAATGCATCAATCAATGCGTCCAGAAAGCCAGACAGTGAGTCCATGTAGCTAACAGGCAGGTAGAGCAAGGTGATGTTGGATGACAGCGCAGTAGCAATGTGAGCTGTTAGCATTAGCTTCAAGAGAAATTAGAGCAAAGCAGAAGACAAGAGACGTATGAAATGTTTTATGTTAAAATGTGCAAATAGACTTACGTGATAAGTAATTGCGAAACTTCTAGGATTCAAATAAAGTGAAACTCATTGAAAGCTGCAACGACGAGCTAACATTTGTTTTGGTCGGACAGCTTCCTTACCGGAAATGATCAAATCCGGAACTGCGAAGTGTCATAGCATTATGGGTAGTGGAGTTTAATGAGAAGGTTACATTTTTCTGCCTCTTCCGCTTCTCCCTGTGGAGATTGTCATGGTAATTATAGTTTTAAAAGCAGCAGTCGTTGCAGTACCAAAATGAGTAAATATAAAAACTAAAGCACCCCATGACTGATAAGCCATTTTGTGAATCAGTCCTATAGAAGTGATTCATTTACACATCTTCAGGCAGTAAATATGTATTGCTTTCTGTCAGTGCTGGAAGAAGTACCAAGATCTTTTACCAAAGTAAAAGTAGCAATACCACAGTGCAGACATACTCTGTTCCAAGTTCTGCATTCAAAATTTTACTTAAGTATCAGCATCAAAATATACTTAAAGTACTAAAAGTAAAAGTACTCATTATGCAGAATGTCCCATTAAAGAATAATGCATGTTATATATTGGATTATAATTATTGATGCATTAATGTGTTCATTACTTTAATGTTGCAGCTGGTAAAGGTGGGGCAAATGTTTTACTATATATACTGCCAGGTAGCTTGTGAATTTCACCAAAGTATCAATAAAGTCTTATCTTTATCCATAATAATGCATCATCATTTATTTGTTGATTATATTTCGTATTATTAATCTGAATCTGCAAAGTAAATAGTAACTTAAGGTATCAAATAAATGTAGTTATTAAAAACACATTCCTGCATTAAAAGGAAATTTAGCACTTAGTTTAGCATTTAGTCTGGAGCAGCCAGCTCCATGGCTTAATACTTTTAGTTGAGGTAAATTAATACTAATACTCTTTGCCGTAAACAGAGACATAGAAAACCATAACACTTTAACACATCTATTAAGTCAGTGTCATGGTCCAAATTCATTGTAACTTTATGTATTTTTCTAACATCATAGTAAATACTTCTATCAGTGTTTTGCTGAGTAGCTACAGAATGTAACTAAGAACATTTACAAGTACTGAACTTACATAGTTACTATAGTTACTAGTTACTTTACAAATCAAGATTTTTGTATAAAAACATTTGAAGAGCTTAAAATAAAAAAATATGATGTTTTGTTATAAATTAAACTACCCAACAGTTTAACAAGCACAGCTGAAACGATTAGTTGCTTAATCAATTTGTCAATTCATCAGAAAATTTATTAGCAACTGATAATTGTTTACGTCATTTCATGGTTCCAGCTTCTTAATTGTGAGGATTTACTGCTACTCTGAATTTTTACAAACCAAACAATCAATCAATAGATTAATTGAGAAAATAATCAGCAGATTAATCCATAATGAAAATAATCATTAGTTGCATGCCTTTACAAAATAGTTAAAAAATAACTCCAACTCAACCAACTACAACATGAGTAATAATAATCTGGTGATATGGTGATATCTGGTCGCCATTTTTCTGCATTGAGTACTTTTACTTTTAATACTTTAAGTATATTTTCCTGATTATACGTACATACTTCTGCTTAAGTAAAATGTTCAATGCAGGACTTTTACTTGTAATTTCAGTATTTTTAGTACATTAGTACTTGTACTAGGCATGGAAACTAACTGTGGACAAAACAGGAAAGGACACAAGGTGACGGGGAATGGGTGGGGATGACTTTCTGAGTGTTTTCCACTTACTTCATTCATCACACTAAACACTGTTTGGCAGACATGCAGAGAGCAGACTGCAGTAGTGGCTGACTAACTATTGGAAAATATGCTGACACAAAACAGCAGGACTGAAGAAAACATGGTCTCATTTTGTCAAATGTTTAATTGTAGGCAGTGAACGACCACAACAGGAACTAAATCACTGCTGCACACATCAGGATCAAGAAGTATGGAGGTAAGTATGGAGGTACAAACTGAATGATTATACAAAATTACAGCATCTTGCATTGACATGAAACCTGATCTGACTATTGTGAATTCGGCGCAGAATGTTTAATGAGTAATATTGCTGACTGAGTGGTATCAATGCATTATATATATGCATCACATGAGTGGTGTCCTTCCCACATTCAAATACTCAGGTGAATTTGAGACTCTAAATTGCCAGAAATTGTAAATGTGAGTGTTTGTCTGGTGACCTTATGACCTTATTGCCCAGTGCATGCTTGCTAGCCTTTCTGTGACTGAATAGTAATAGGTGGGTAAAGTGGATGTATTACCGGCTGGATAAGGAATTTAAAGTATGTCACCAACTATTGCCTGCACAATATATGTTAAAATTCATGTGATTCAAAGATAAGCATTGCAAATTGTATCATTTTGACATATTGGCAGGCATCATATGTAAAGAAAAGAGAAACACTTTGTTCTAATTTAATGTTTTAGGCCTTTAGCCAACATTCTTTGAGCACAACAAAAGATGGTTTGGTCCACAAATATTTGCTAGGCAGGAAGTTGGATCTCAGGATGTTTGAGTTTCCTCCTTTTCCGCTGCTTAAAACAATAGCCGCTAAATAGTGCGGCAACAATGTCTGGTTCAAGAACATAACAGATTTTTAATGTGGATGCATACTGAGGGATTATTTTGCTAAGTTAATTATGAGCCACTCTTCACTGGAGGATGATTATTCACAGGCAGCAAGAACATACATGTTATGTGTGTTATAATTATACACATGAATAGAACTGAAGGGAAAAAAGAAGAAATTTGCTTTAATATCCAGTAAAAAAAAATTAAAATAATGACTCAAATAAGGCCCACCAAGTTATTTTCTTACAATCCAAATACAACTTCCTGTTTCTGCAGGATTCCAGCCTGGTCAGATGTGACAGCCTGGATACTGGGTCAGGGTGTGATGGGGAGGTGATGACCCTGATCGACCATATGACCCTTGACCCTGAGGATTCTGACCCCACAGCAAATCTCGAGCCTTCACCAGCAGAACTGGCTCAGTGTGAGGCTGAAGTGGGCACGCTGCTCAGCATCATTGCTGAACTGAACAAGAAAATGGGGTCATTAAAGGCACCAAGGTAACGTTAGTGAAAAGAGCAATTAGATGTGGATTTGCCTGTGTGATTTTTGAAACTGTGGCACTGATATGAGCCATAAAATGGATCTGAATGAATGGATTTGGGTTCATCCCAAATTTTGGTGGAACCATGTTTGTGTTTGTTCTTACATATTTTCCCAACAATAAATGATTGCTTGATGGTCTGCTTATAGCTTGTCTCAAAATAAACACAGTGGAACTTACTAGCAAAAATGCTACTGGTATTCTGCAGTGAACAAGGGGACCTGAGACCACCACGACCATCCAGGCCTCTGGTTCCAGACCTGCTGTCCCACAGGCTGGCAAGAAGCAGCCCAGAGAGGAACACTGCCTCTGTTGCCACATCTAAACCTCCAATGACTGGCCGAGGTTGGCACTGACACAGAATAACTTTGCCTATATTTAGTAGAACGCATCTTTTAGATGCTGTGCACCTGTACTGTATGTAGGCGATCTTTACTCCAACTAGGCCGGACAAGAAATGTTGTGTCCAAAAGAACAACTGATGTATTATTTAAAATATTTATTCTGCAAAAGAGGAGAAGCAAGCAATACAAACACAGTAAGCTAAAAAGGTTAAAAGAAACTTTTATATCTATTACCATATCCATGTTTTTTCATTCATAGAGAGGGGCTATTCTAGTCTGGTAGAAGACAAAACTTCATCTAACATGATTAATTGTACCTCTACTTTTCTTCCACTAGGAGGCAGTGGGGTAGTGTGGACTAAACTCCAGGAGGTTTTATCATCAGTGGAGGACTCCATCAGCTGTAAAAGGTCCTGGGCAGCCCCCATCACAGCTTCTGACCAGGACAAGCACAAAGAGCATCTGAGAGCAGCCCAGGAGAGCTGTGTTAAGGCCACTCAGGTATTAAAATGGTAACAAATTCTCATGATTCTTTGATGTTAATTTTTCTCATTAAGGCTGCAAATTCCAATTCCAACAAAAAGTAACGTTAGGTCAAATTTACTGACAAATTTCGCAAAACTAACTTGATAATACTATAAATTCCAAAAATGTCATAGAGAGACCAAGCATTGCTGTGTCTGTCTGAGTTATAATTTAGGAGAAAAATATGTCATTGCTCAGGCTATCTTTAGACTCCCATCAGCCCCTTAAGTGATTTTGGCTCACTGGTTGCAGATATTAGAGGACATGGAAAGAGAGTTTGGGATTTCATGCCCATCAGGCCTGCCAAAGGACCAGTCTCAGGAAGACATCCTGGATCTGGAGAAGTGTGACTCTGCTCTCAGAAGCACCTTGCAGAGTCACCGGAAGGAGCTGGAAAGAGCACAAAGCGCCATCAGCCAGTTGGACGAGGAGAAGAACAAGGTGGGAAATGCTCTGCTATCAGTGTTGTTCATGACAAGGGTAAAGTGAAATATAAAAATGACAAAAACAAGAATCAATTTAAGAAGTGTGAGTAAATTTCAAGAAGAAAACTCCTTCTGAGATGTCTTGGTGACAACAACTAATGGCGAGAGTTTATAATAATTCAGTATGAACGACCTGTGTTTATTGGTGGCTATGAGGTCTGATCATAGTGATGCTAGAAATACATACCAATGTGGTTGATTCTGCATGTTATCAGAACATGGAGATAAACTAGCACGCCTTCTCTTATCTTTCAGCTGGTTTGTCTCCATAAGGACTGGAGGTCAGACAGTCGCTCTCCTTCCTACCGGCCCACTTCTGGAGCTCTCAGTCCAGACTGGGCCTCTCCTCCCTTCCCTGGTTCGCCTTTATTCCACAGAAGAACAGCCAGAGCTGTAACACCTCTGTCTGTGGGTGGGGATGGTTCTCCACTGGGCTCTGTTAACTCTTGCAGTTCTTGTCCTAGCCCCATCAGCCTGGAGTCTGAGACAGATCGACTGAACAGGTAAGTCTGAGGAGCAGCTCAGGATGTTTCAAAGTAACAAAAAGCTATGTTCTGGTCAAGTAACCTTTTTTAGGCATTACAGATTGTAAATAAGCCATAAAGACAGTGTATAGGAGCTGATTTCGGTTTCTTTGTTACTGACTCATCATCTGTATACAGGTGTTCTTGCATGACTAGCTCGAGATTTTTAAAAACTGTATTTTTATAACTGAAAAGTTAACCTGAGATACTGAACAGGCATATTGACTCTATATTGGTATATTGACCTATTTTATTCCATTTATACCAAGACAAAGACAAAGGTGCAGACAAGACACTCACACTGTGTAGAGCATATGAACAGGATTGTGAATTATGCAGATACAACAGGTCCTCTGGCTGAGTATATTTAATCGCTACTTTGACCTTTGAAGAGCAGGTAGGCAAGATAACTAATGTAGGTAAGTTGGCATGGTTACATTGATTATCTGAATAGCTATAAACCAGTAATTATTTGGCAGATTATTTGGTGGAGGCTTAACTCAACCAATACAGTAAAACTGTTTATTCATCCATAGAAGCTTTCCTATTTGTATAATTAAAACTCTTTATAAAACAAAGGTGTTCCCTCCAGTTTTTGCTGTTAACCCTCTTCCTCTTCTCCCTCATTATCCCAGGTGCATTGAGAGGCTGAGGGCCAGAAATGAACGGCTGACTGCAGCTCTGGAGCGAAGGAAGGGAGAGTCAGAACAGATCAGCATTACACTCAACAGACTTGAGGCTGACTGCTCTGCCCTGCAGATGGCTCTCAGATACTGGTACACACATAAATCACACCTGACACACAAGTACAAAGTCCTGTCTGCACACATATGCATAATCTTTGTCAGTAACGTTCTTTGATGTGTGTCAAAATAATGAATGTGCACAAGTCAGCAATCTAACAGTATTAATGTAGGTTCTTCTCATCTAGTGGGGTCGTATTTTGTCTTTGTGGTTGTGATTGACAGTGAGGAGTGTGAAGAGGCCTACAGCGAGCTGCTGTCACTTTATGACGCCAAGAAGCAGCAAAGCATTCCTCTGCAGACAGACTCAGCAGGTGTTTGAATACCATGTTTTAATACTGCTTACAACTCACTGCATGCATTCACTTACATATACAGTAGCTATGCATGGCATTCACACACACACAAATACACAGTCAGGCTCACAGTTTTTCCTCCCATCAGAGGCAGTCAGTGACAGGCAGCAGCCTGACAGTCCATCAGCTCAGCTCAGGAAAATGGGAACTGAAGAGCTATCCACCTCCTTCTCAACAGCAGGGGTCACAGAGGAGACGGAAACACAGAGTCATGCAGGGCAGAGGTGACGTTTTAAAGTACTCTTTGTACATTCAAGCACAGTAATAGGAGTGGGTGGACAGCGAAATATGTGTCAGTGATGACTGTAGATCAGATTGACAGACTGAAATTGCAAATAGAAAGGATAAAAGTTCAAATATTGCATATATCATTCTGTCTCACCACCAAATATCTACATGCTATTGACTAAATATTTCAAAAGCTGTCACTCAATGAAGCGTGAAAATAATTCACTACCTGTAACCCCACAGGAGATATGAGCTAGTGGAGCGAGAGGCTGTTCTCCGTCAGCAAATTGAGCGCCTGAAGAGGGACCGGGCAGCCATTTGTCTACCTAAGCCGAGCTCAGGAGTTGAGGGCAAAATTAATGCCGAAACTGGTCACCTGGCTGGATCAAGAGGGGGACATGTGACTAAAGATTATGCAAAACCTCCTGATACCAAGAAAGAGAAGGCTTCCCTCTTCTATGAACTCATCTCTGTCAGGGTAGGAGCTGTGGGCCTTAATTTATGATAACGTCCAGATAATAAAGACAACAGAAAAAAGTAGCATAAACCTTCCATGCAAAGAGATGATGCTTTTGTCCTAATGTCATAGTTCTCTATATATTTATATCTCTATTGTAATACATAACAGCTCACAATGCCAAAACACAGTGTTTGGAGTGTACATACAGTATGTGTACAGGACATTGCTGGTAAACTGGTAAAGCATTAATTAAAGGAATACTTTACAACATTTTAAATATGAAGACCAGAAACAGGGAAACAGCAAGCCTGGCTCTGTCTAAAGGTAACAAAATCCACCTATCAGCACCTCTAAAGCTCACTAATTAACATGTTATAACTGGTTAGTTTAAATTGTTTAAAAACCGAAGTGTGGGTATCCTGATAGTCGAATTGTTAAGGCGCATACAACATAAACCCATTATCCACAGTTTGATTCCAGCTGAGGGACTCTTAATCGCACGTCATAACCCTCTCTCTCTCCCTTTGTTTCCTGTCTGACTCTATACTGTCCCGTCCAGTAAAAGTGAAAATGCCAAAAGAAGAAATCTTAAAAACTTTCCTGGAGTCCTTGTTGTCATCATGAGATTGCCAGTCAACCAGCAAGACTCCAGGAATTGCTTCTTCTGGCCCAGAAATAGTCTCACATATAACACCCCACAAAACCACAACTTGCTGTTTTTGGTTTCACACCTGTATTGCTCAAACAAACGAGATATAACGTGTTAATTAGAGAGCTTTAAAGGTGCTGGTAAGTGGAATTTTTTACCTTTGGACAGAGCCAGGCTCGCTGTTTCCTCCTGTTTCCAGTCTTTATGCTAAGCTAAGATAACCAGCGTCTGGCTGAATCTTCACATTTAACAGACAGATATGAGAGTGGCATTAATCTTCTCATCTAACTCTCGGCAAGAAAGCGAATAAGCATATTTCTCAAAATATCAAACTACTCCTTCAACACCTGACTTGTTACGACTGGGCTCACTATTGATTGAACTACTCATTCTATTAGGGAGAAGTGAATGAGTGAACCAGGGAGTGACTAAAATCATACAGCACTACGAACAAACAACACCAACAACACAAGACAGAAATCCATGAATTTACATATATTATTAAAAACTTGGGGAGACCAATACAAGACTTAAAACATTTCTGACAATCATACAAAAATTCTACACACACATAGATGCTTTATCCCACAACAGTATCAACAATGGAGGTAAAAACCTGCTAGTTGTGATAAAATGTCTACATCTTGTGCTTATGGCAATGATGTGGAAAGTCTTCCACCACAGCTATACTTTACTATGCCGTATCTGCGTTCAGCTCTTTATATACTGTGATAAATGATTTAACTGTTTATGTTCAGGAGGAGATGTCAGATCTGCGCTCTCTAATCCGCCTCAAGGAGAAAGAGCTGAGGTGTCTGGAGTGGAGTTTAATGGCCCAGAAGGCCCAGGAAGCAGTTGGAGCTTTTGTTCCAGAAAGCCTCAGAGAGGAGCTGGAGGATCGTAAGACCGAACAACAGGTAGGACAGACTCCTACAGCAGCAACAGAGACTTTTTTTTAAATTTTCAAATAATAAAAAGTCAAGGTGAAATGAGCAAGAGGGAGCAGGACGTTGGTCTATTGTGGCAGACCCGATTCAAATCTGGGTGTCCCACATGGGAAATCACACATCTACCAAAGCAGAATCCCTCCAGGCCAAGAGGGATATTTTGGTTCTACAAGGTCTTCTGCTGGGCTGTCCTGTCGCTGAAGCAGATTCATGCCACACACCTCTGTCATTGTCAAATGAGAAAGAACTGAACAGCTACTTTAGCTTAACACAGCTTTCTGTCTATTACTTTAGACAAAAGGCTTCAGAAACAATGGCAGCACAGACTGTTGCGCCTTAAAGGCTAAAACTGTCCTCTAACATTGGCTTCTTTTCTTTTTCAATATTTCTTTTTAATGGTTTAAAAGAAATATAGATTTATCTAGATGCACATGGTCAGACCAAGCATCCCTTGGACCTTACAAACTTTATCCTGTTAACTATTTCAACCAAAATCGCAATGTCTTCTAGCAGCACAATAAATGTTATTCTGTCCTGCACTGTTTACACCTTTAGATCAGTGGTTCCCAACCTAGGGGCCGGGTCCCCACAAAGATATATAAATCTGAGGGGTTGCAAGGTGTTTAACAAAATGTGAAATTAGAAAAAAAAAACACATTTCTGATCCACAACAGTAGATTTTTTCTAACTTTTCTTTAATCTTCTGCTTTTTTATTGTAACGTATTGGATACTTTTACTCCTTCAGGCCTTTAAAAGTAATTCAAATGAAACAATCTGTGTGGGGAAATATCAAGTTGACCTGCTCACAACACTGTGACAAAGGGTCGTGAGCAACATCGCTTTGCTTCAGGTGGTCACAAGCTAAAAAGGTTGGGAACCACTGCTTTATCGTAGAAAAGGTTTCAGTCGTAGTCATTCTCGTCATTCCAGAATGACTTCCGGATGGGAGCCGAAACGTCTTGATTCTGAAAACAGTGTCCAGATGACTATGACTGAAACCTTTTCTACAATAGAACACTCCTGGACGAATAAGGGACTACACCGTCTTAACCACTGCTTTAGATAACTGTGTATACCATGTAACACAAAATCGAATGGGAAGGGATTTCTGAGCTTTAAAGATAATCTTAATTGAACGTCATGTTTCAGAGGCGCTGTGAAAATGCAGCTCAACTGGGTAGTGATGGGGACATCGCTAGGTCTCGAACCAGACCCATTCTGAAAGAGCTGCAGGCCGTTCTGCAAAGGTGAGACAATGTCATTTCTCTCTAGTCCAATGTTTAAAGCATGGCACTAACACTGCAAAAATTAGGGGCAGATTTTGTCTGGCCCATGCATGACAAAAAGCATACCCCCTTACTATAAAATAGTATCAGTAAGCACCTATTACAAGGCTTACCTGTAATACATTTCTATATTAGCCTGTGACACTTTTTAAAGTGTCTTAACAAGTAAAACCTGGCAAATCAATTAATCTAATGTCACTTGGAGAAATCTCGGTATTCACAGATTTTTAAAAAAAATGTACCTGATGAATGTAGTCAGTGCAGAAGATGAATCATTCAGACATCTGTTGCCTGGTTTTATCTGTTGCTTAGGAACACTATCAGCAGAAATGCAGGCTTTGGACATAAAGGGCTTCTAGGTCTTTCCATCAGGTGCTTTAGAGAGCATCCTTTTGAATACTTCTAAATAAACCTCCGCCATTCAGACTTCACATCACATTCAAGTGAAGGACATATCACACAGACATTTATGATTCTTTACATAGATTTTATATGGTTTTTGTAAAGCATAATGAACAGACTAAGATGATGCTCTCCCTTCTGTTTCTTCTGATCTTACTTTTGTTTTCAGGGAACAAGCCCTAAAGAAGAGACTGGCTTTAGTCCATGACTCCCTAAACACAGCTCTGTCAGATAGCACCTCCCACAGAAGGGACAACGGAGAGCAGATTGCTCGGCTCACACAAGCTCACAGGTAAGCATCACAACAAAGGTATTTAATAGACTGCGTGTTTTTGTCTTTGTTCATCATCATCTTTCTACATCTACAATCAAAGCTAAAAAAGTAGTAGTTTTGTAGTGTCAGTGTTAATGTGAGTGTAGTAAATCGTATCTTGGTGGGTTTCTTCCATTCCAGTAAAGCCTTGAGTTCGTACCGGCAGATTCGCAGGAAGTACCGGGAGCAGGTGTGGAGGCTGGAGCAGAAAGTGGCAGCCATGACGGAGAGTCACCACCACCAGAGTGGAGCACCGAAAGCTGCAGGGGAGGCCTTGGAGTGGAGGAGGGAAGAGACTGTTCTGTGATCCTGTGATCCTTCAATCAGATAATCAGTCTTCTTAATTTTGCCACATCAACTACAATGTACAGCCCTGCTGAATTCAAGTCACTCATGTGTTTTTTTTTATTTGTGAAGTTATTGCACCACACAGATTAAAGTTTCATCACTGCAGAATTACATTTTAAAGCCATGCTCGGAGCTTAACTATATGGATGGTAATGTCGGTCGGTTGGCTGGTCAGGCCACCACTTCGGTCGAGACTGAAATACCTCAACAACTGTTGTCTGGATTGTTGTGAAATTTAGTACAGATATACATTGCGCCCAGAGGATAGATCCTAATGACTTTGGTGATCCCCTGATTTTTCCTCTAGCGCCACCATGAGGTTGACATTTGTGGCTTTGAGTGAAATGTCCCAACAAATATTAGATGGATTGCCATGAAATTTGGTACATACACTCATGTCCTACTCAGGATGAACTGTAATAACTTTGTAGATCCCCTGACTTTTCATCTGGTGTCATCATCAGGTCAAACTCAGTTTGTCCAGTTCTTTGGTTGATTATTACTTATTATTATTATTTATTTTACCAATTTCCTGCTAAACTAATAACATTTAGTGTTTAGTGCTAATTAGCAAATGTTAGTATGCCAAAATGCTAAACTAAAATGGTGAACATGGTAAACATTATACCTGCTTAATATCAACATGTTAGCATTGTCATTGTGAGCATGTTAGCATGCCGACATTAGCATTTATCTCAAAGCACCGCTCTGCCAAAGTACAGTCTACTAGCCTACGCAGAGCTACTAGCATGGCTGACTGTTAGTCTTGTTAATAAGATATGTTAAGAAAATATAGTTGTACTTACTTTATTTACTTTCTATCCTTGTAAAGAGATATTTATCTATCTATTTATCTTTCAACCCATCAATGACAACTACAGCAGTCTGTCATTAGCTCTTGAGAAGTAAATAAGTATTTAGGGCCGTAGAGCATGGAAAGCACAGCCTGCTCTGCCTTTTCAAACCTTGTGAGAGTTACCAATAAACTGAACAGGATTCCAAAGCATTACAGGTCTAACAGGACTCACGCATCACAAGACACATGCCAGAGAAACAGCTGTCATGTAGTCATGAATGTGTTAGGCTGACTCAAGAACTGAACCCGAGAGCGCACATGTCCTTTTTCTCGTACAATTTAACTCTATAAAGCCACTCCCGGCCGACCGTGCTGTCCCGACAAAGCTCCGAGAAGGGGGAGGGGGGCCAGGACAATGGCACACATGATGTGCACACAAAATGTACGGCCAGCCCATTTGTCTTCTAGCACTTTCATGGTTCTCTCTCTCTCTCTCTCTCTCTCTCTCTCTCTGCCTTTCACTATGTCCACTTCTCTTAAACTGTCAGTTTACCCTAATTACACTGAAAACATTTTCATACTTATTTCTAGTAGCCATGCAAATAGTTTAAGATTTCTCAGATACTAGGTGACATCTTCTTTCATCACGATGAACATGGGCACTTATTTTGAGTCAATCCCACATACACCATTCTACTGCTGTAAGTATTATCTAGAACTCAAAAGGTGTTTTTATTTGAGTGCAAAATATGTGCAGTTCCCCTTTAAAGGAAATATTTTGGACAGAAATTGGGGGAAAGTGGGTCATTTGCATAAAACACACTTTTAAAATAATTATTTTTCTCAAATCTGGAAACAACAAAATGTGACAGTAGTACAAATAAAACATGATATAGAACAAAACATTGTCAAGGAGAACTCATATATACATATACTTTCTTATTTCCAGTTATTACATATTTAAACAGTTAATTGATAATACAGTATTTTAATTGATTATTAATATTGAGACATTAACACATTTTGGTTTTGGTCATTTCATTGGATTTGTTGCCAGTGGGAAGAATATTAAATAATGCCAGCCTTATCCTTTATATGCTGTGAGCACAACAAATATAAAAATTCCTTTCAACTTGATTGTATTATTCAGTATATGGAGGTAGAAGTCCCAAAGACGGATATTTCAAAACCTGTACAAATAAAAACTATCTGTACAGACAGATACAACTGTAGGTATTGAGAAAATATATTTTCATTATAATTTGGGTGAACCGACCCTTTAAAAACCCAGCTTACTCTTACCTTCTCTTCATCCTTTGCTCTTTACCTCTCACTCATACCTAAATTTTCCTACCTTTAACCTTCATTTCCTCTCCCTCCATATTCTCTCCTCACTCATCTCTCAATCATCTCTACGCCCTCTCCCCCTTCCAGCCGACCCTGAGCCCTGACCTACCCAAGCCAGTCAGCTGCAGCTGTGACCGGCGGTCAGGAGGTTAAGGCAAAGGTTGAGTGTCACACCCACAGGGTCACAGTGATGCCTGGCTGTTGTGTTAGCTTGTGAATGGAGGGTTCAGCGTGCCAGACGAGGTGGCGAGCCCCTGACGCCCTGACTCTTGCCTGAGCTTGCCCTTTCCCGAGCAGAGGTCACCGCAGAGGGCCTGTCCTTGCCACTCCCCCCAAACCTCCAGGTCACCATCGCCGTTGTTGTAATAGCTGCCTTTAGAGCAGATGATACAATTATCCTTCTATTTTGTGTTCGCTCTCTCTAAGATCTATGTTAAGCTTCTGAGTTCATCAAAGGTTTTTTAGACGACATGATTGTTGTAACCTCTGGGTGACTCTTGTATCGAAGAGGCCACATTACACCAAAATGTCCAATGGAAAGAAAAAGGTATTTTTATCATGCATGGCTCAATATATGTACATATATACAGAAGTGGAAGAAGTATTCAGACCCTTTACTTAAGTAAAAGTAACAATACAACAATGTAAAAATGCTCCTGCATTCAAAATCTTACTTACGTAAAAGTACAGAAGTATTACCAGCAAAATGTATTTAAATTATCAAAGTAAAAGTAGTCTTTCTACAAAAATGGATCTGGTTAGTGATTTATTATATACTACAATATAATTTTGTTAATTAATACTGATGCATCAATACATATGTTGCATTTTACTGTTGTAGTTGGTTGAGATGGAGCTAATTTTGACCAATTCATATATCGTCAAGTAGTTTAATTTATACCAGTGAATTGTATTTTATAAGCTCATCATATGATTTTTTTATGTAAAATCCTAATATGCTAAGTAACTAATTACTATACATGTAGTGAAAAGTATAATATTTGCCTCTGAAATGTAACAGAGTAGTATAAAGTAGCATAGCATGGAAATAGTCAAGTAAATGCAAGTACCTCAAAATTGTACTTTAGTACATTACTTGAGCAATCGTACTTTCCACTTCTGCATCTCTCTCAGTATTACAGCCTCAGGACTTGTATATATTATTACTTCTCATTCTCTCACCACACTGTGGGAAAAGTACATAAGTATTATTAGCAAAATGTACTTAAAGTACCAAATCTAAACATACACAGGGCAGAAAAATTAACCCTGTGAGTGATGTATTATTATATCTTATTTTATTGGATTATTATTATTGATCCATTAATGTGTACGTTGCATTTTGCTATTGTAGCTGGTTGAGGCTGAACTAATTTTTATTTAGTTTTTTGTTTAAAGATATAAGATTTATTGTATATGGGTTTTTTTTTTGCTATATAATTTTTTATTGTATCCACAAAAACAGAACAAACAAACAAACAAATGCACTCCTAATAAAATCACAATAAAAGAGCAAATACATAGAGTTGATATAAAGTTATAAAATTACCATCAGGGGTTGACAAATTCAGGCAGAATAATTTTTACAGTCAATCCAATAACTATAATATACATATATATATATATATATATAACAGCACAACAGACAATAATATTATCATTTTCATCCTCACTATTATTGAACTACATTAAAATTCTAATTTATATACTGTTAGGTAGTTTAATCTAAAATCTATATACTACTCTATGTATCATGTTTAATAAGATCCTTGTATGTTTTGTATGTAAAATGTAAATTTGTAAAGTAACTATTTTGTATGGAGTATGTCAGTGGAGAACTGGTGTAAAAGAACAATATTTCCCTTCTGAAATGTAGTGGAGTATAAGTATAAACTATCAAATAAAAACTATCACTTAGAAATTGTACAATACAGTATTGAGTATGTGCACTTGGTATCATGCCCCCACTGGAACTCATTGAACTGCTGGAGGTTTTTAACAGCTTTTAAATAAATGTTATTCAAACATATTTCAAAATTTCTCTGTTGAATTAATAAAGCCTTGTTTTAACCTTGATCCAACATGAAAGTGTGAAAGGTCTAATCTAATCTTGCTCATGATAAAATTATTGTAGGTATAGGTGTGTGATGAAATATGCCTCGAAATACCATTTTGTAAAAGGTCACTAATGAACAAGTGAGATAAGAAAGTCAAACAAAGCACATGAGAACAGATAGATTTTTGTATTTACACAGTCATTGTCTGGACAGTGTAGAGGTTGTAACACTCATCTGGTAACATTTAAGATCCACATTTCTAGGCACATTTCTACCCCCACATGTAACAGCCAGCATTCGAGCCTGTGGATAGGGGAGTTTTTCAGTGCCTGAGAAAAATACTCAAACCATTATTAAACAACAACAGAGGCTGTCAGTCAGTGTGGGGGATGGATGCAATCACACACATACATCCACAAGAAGGGGGCAGTGACCTAGGGGTTTTAGGTCAACTCATTTACTCTCTGCATCCGTTCCTCATTTTAATAAGATGTCCCTCTATAAGCTGTATAAAGAGATCACAGCCTGCACCCTCATCCCCACTGCCCTTTCTTTCTCAAAGCCATTAGCTCACCTGTCACAACCACTACATATCCCCACTCATCTCCTCCTCCTCGCTATATCTCTCTATTCTCTGTTCGGTGCTCTGGGGACTTTGCCATGCTGACCTGACACCTCTGTCCCTGGCTTTGGGACACCAACCAGCTCATGGAGAGATCAGGAGGATGGGGTGCTATTGGCACAGAGAAGTGCAAAAGAGTTTTGACCTCAATCAAACGGCCAATCACATCCGCTTTGTCCTCCCCCCCTCAGATAATGACAGCAAACAGCTCAGACCAACAGGCCGCCTCACCACCACAACCACCAGATAAAGGGTGAAATCTTGTTGCTGGTGAAACTGAGTTCAGTTATGGGGATTCTCATGCTAAAGCTCCTATTAAAGGATTGCATGCCTGCTTTGTCTACAGGTTGAGGAAGTTGTTTGATGCCTGAAATTCATTCTGGATCCTTGGATCAATTAATGAGTGTCAAGCTATAAACTAATTGTTTGTAGTTCCTGAGACCTCGACATTTTAAAGGTTTACACTGACTGTAAACTATGTGGCTAGATGACATGGAAAGGTTTTGTTTTATTTTGTTCTTTATATCATGATTTTTGTTGGAAGACACTAAAATAAAGAAAAGACATTTTTCATTTGGAATAAGCAAGCACTATTACAAAACTAAGTGACAATGGATGAGGTAGCCCCTCCACAAGCCAGAATGAATACTCTAAAGAAAACAGGGCTTATATAGTTTTTGACAAGAATGTAGTGGGAAAGTGTATTATTTTATATTGTATTTGTAGACTGGATAGTTATTAAGAAAAATATGTTTGTGATCCATTGTTTTGTTATTGTGTTTCTAGTCAGTGGTATTTCTGTGTAAAATATGTTTTACTTTCTGTTCCTTGGTTCAGGAACCATGTGGTTTGCAGCAATGATTTGTTTTTCTTTGGAGTATGAATCAAGTATATGTGGTATTATTATATGTCATGTTATCCCATGTGGGTATGGATCATTTTAAATAATGGTATAACACAAAACAAATTCATTAATCCATACAAATTAGCAACAAATTAAAGAAAAATCAGAATAAATCAATGGAGAAAGGTAACACATGGAGATATAAGAAAGCATTTGGATGTGAATAATATGCTATGGCCTTCACAGTCACCAGATCTCAACCCAACTGAACACCTGCAGGAGATTTCTGACTGACATGTGTGCTCTCCACCACCATCAACAAAAGCCAAATGAGAGAATATCTTTTGAAGGAATGGTTTCATCCCTCCAGTGGAGTTCCAGAGGCTCGTAGCATCAGACTGCGAAGTAGGACAAAGAAAGCCTTCTTCAGTGTGCGGTAGTCCTTCAGTTTCATGGCTGAGTCCTTTTAACCTTTCACTAATAATGAGTGTCACCACTTCCCTCACTGCCCCTGGATGTGTGAACGCTTTTTGGACTTTTTAGAATCAAACTGTCACCCATCTGTACAGTGACATAAAAATAAAGGTAGTTTTCTTCAAAGGACCATGCCACTCTTTGAAGGTTTTCAAGTAAAGGGTACTTTTTAGCTTTCTGCTGACATTTTACACCTTTGTCATAGAGTCTGACAGTAGAGAGATGACAGGAAAGAAGGGTAGACAGAGAGATGGGGAATGACATGCAACAAAGGTCCCAGGCCGGACTTGAACTGGGGTTGTTGCAGTTCATTTTCAACACCATAAAGGCCACCAGGGCACCCCTAACTTTTTCGGAGGAATTTATGTTTTTCCATCTTAAATGCAGCCACTGGTTTCCTTTTTCCTTTCCATTGATTGCAGTATGAAAATAAATTTGCAGAGACTTGGCGCTTACTTGAGAGAGGCAAGAGATTTTTTACAATTGCCAAAGTTGTGTTCTTATCATATGGTTATGCAGTTACAAGGTGCAGATTGTTTTGTTTTGTGATGGATTAACTATATCAAATACACTCAGTTATCAGTTCATCAGGTACACCAAGCTAAAACTAATGCAGTCTAATACAACACTCCAGCAATACATCCTTCTTTCATGAAGGTTATAATGTTCAGTTTTTGTTGTTTAGAAAGGTGTTGATTCAACTGTATGATCATTTTGGGGGATGTTGTTTATGGTGCTAACAGGTCTTTCTATTATTTAGTCTACACTTGTTGATATAAATGTGGTGGACAGTATGGTAAGCATTGGAAAAGTCTCACATTAATGCCTTACTGTAAAGTTAATGTGAGTTGTTCTAAATAAACTAAAACATAAAAAACATTGGTTTGCTGTACTGAACTTGGTGGCCTGATTTCTCACCTGAATGAAGCTTAACACTATTGTGATGTTTTTTAGTCTGAGCTGAACACACCTCAGATCAGTGTCCAGACCAACAACAGAGCAGATGAGCTAAAGAGGTCAGTTAGCTCGTCAGTTTGTCAGCGGTAGATTACAGCAATAAAGTGTTTAGAGGGGAAAGATGGCAGGGGGAGTGGCCTCGTCCTAATCCTGTTAAAGCATTTGAGTCGCCTTCACTGAACCAATTAGGTTAATTTTCTGTAATCCTAAGCACCTTAGTTGACCTATAGGCAAAGTCTTGCCGGTAGCATATGGAAGCAAATTAGGGTCCTTAATATTATGAGCTTGCGAAATGATGTTCACAAATAATTTCACAGCCTGCAGTTCTATCACCTTTTGTGTGCATGTAAAAAAAATTGCATGCACATACCTGAATGTGTGACTTTGTAAAAAAGTTTTGCAGCTGTAGAAATATTTTGTGTATGTGTAATTAAAATATGTGCAGGAATATTTTCAACAGTGAGGTTTCACACAGTCTGAGAGACGGATACACAAATGTCCTATCTTTGTATGCAACACTGAAGTTACAAGCTACAAGCTGTTAATTGCAAGCACGAATTTTGGCCCTATTTTAACACCTGTGCTGACTAGCCAATCAGCATGTTTCCCATTGACCATCCAATCAGAAGAAGTCAAACTGTCCAATCAGGGGGCAAAAGGTTCTAGCATGTTCTGGTTACTTTGTCCATCTGTCAAGACAGCTGTGCATGCATCCCAGAGTTACTTAATTTGCATATTAGCTAATGTCTTAGCTAGCTACAGCGTGTTGGCTAACATTTGTTGTTGTGCCGTCTGAACAAGTAAGGTTAATATTAAGGAAAGTAATGCTATTGTTTAACAGGTGCTTCAAGACATAATGCTGCAGGCATTTAATGTGAAAAGGAAGGTAGGTAGCTAAAGGTCGAGAAGGTTCAGTTTGCAATCCAACTTGTACATACATGTTCACGTCAGCTGGAAAATAAACCAAGTGAACAGAAAAGTAACAGTAGTAATCAAACACACAGGAGCAGAACTCCTTAATAGAGAGAGCTGTTCGCAGCTTTGTGGACATCTTGTCAAATGCAAAGCCAAAAATTCAAGTTTCAAGTAGCCATAACAGCAACCTGAGGAGACATGCAAAGGTATGATATGACAGGCATAAGTATTATTATTATAATATAATAATGTATTTATTGCTCATTATTGTCACTCAATGTAACTTTGAACACGCACAAGGCAGGAACACACACCAAGATTAGTGAGGTACCGACTCCAGAGGATCGTGTACAAACAAATGACTGGAGGTCGCACACTCACGCTCTCATTCAAAGTCATCATGCTGATCAGAGCGTGAGTTCATGATTCATGCTTGCAACTCACAGCTTGTAGCTTGTAACTTCAGTGTCGCATACAAAGATAGGACATTTGTGTGTCTGTCTCTCAGACTGTGTGAAACCTCACTGTTATTCCTGCACATTTCTTAATTACACATACACAAAATTTTTCATTTAACATACACATATACGTTTTTACACATGTACAAAATACTACAACAGCTGCAAAACTTTTTTTACAAAGTCACACATTCAGATACGTGCATGCAATTTTTTTTCACATGCACACAAAAGGTGATATACAACTGCAGGCTATGAAATTATTTGTGAACCTCATTTCACAAGCTCAAAATATTTATGACCCTAATTTGCTTCCGTAGCAGAGAGCACAATCAGGGAGCAACAGATTGGACTTACAAAAGACTGACGTTGGGGATTGGAAACATAATCAAATTGTTGTGGCTATGGAGAGCGTTAGGTTAATGCTGAAAGTTCATCTTTCAAATGGGCTAGCCGCTGGCAACATATTGACAACCTGTCAATGGTAATAACTTTACATCTAAAGTAAAACATTTAGCTAAATCATTTTTTAAGTAATGTTAGTTTGACAGCCTCTTCAACACCACAGATCTTTCAATGGGCCCATCATTACAAACTTATATTGTCTGCACAATCACAGCTCAAATCATAAGAGTTTTATTTTAAAATCAAGTCGAGATCCAAGATTTCCAGAGATACCACATGTCGCGTTGAATGTGCTGAAAGATATGAAGGTCATGGGTGTAGTTATTTTTATGCTTTCTTCATGATAACAAGAAAACAAAGCATAAAAGAAATCATAACCATTGTGGTGTTCCATATAAATCAAGGAAAATGTGTATAAATTATACACAAGTGACCCAAATGTTTTGCATGTACTCATAAAGCCATAAAGAAATCTGCATTTTAATATTCAAAACTTTATGTGATAAGTTGGAACAATAGCATCACAGAAGGTCAGTATTTGCAACAGGAGCCTGTTGAACTATCAGTGATGTTATAGACAGCAAGGATGTGTGCCCTGGTGATGATTCATTCTGCTGTACAAGTCAACTACAATACTGGTAAAATTTAAAGCTGCACTATTTTTATATTAACAATGGGTCAAATGGGTAATGTGAAAGGTGTTGCTTGTAGTGACAAACCTGCAGTTCCCCTCAGCTCTACTGAGTGTTTCAGCATCTTTCAGCTCATTGTTTTGGTTTTACAGCCCACAACTACACTATTTAAGTTCACTGTCATCGCTCGTCAGCCTTGTTTCCAGCTGCAGCAGACAGCTGTTTTCCTCAAAAAAGTCTCTGATAAACTCACTGTACGCTACCTGCTCAGCACCAAACAGCAGACAGATACAGTTAGAGAATAACTAGTGAACATAGTTGAGCATTTAGCAGCTAAAGAGCCAGATATTTCGCACAAGAAACGAGATTGTGAAGGCCAAACCAAAGCTAATAGGAGAGTTGTACCGTATATATAATAAGGGACTACTTTATGTTTTAGTAACACAACGTTTCATATGCTATTAGGCAAGTATTGATCTGTATGTGTTGTGTTACATTTGGATTCAACCAGTAAAGTTCCATTCTCCCGTGTTTTTATTAATAACAGTTGTGTAAATAGGTCACATACACAACTCCAAATGAGTGCCTATGTTAGTCCGTGTCTATGTGAATGTGCAACTGTTTGCTAACACATTCAAAGTAACAACTTCATAATATGATAATATGTCGTCAATGTTGTTCTGCTGCTTTAAAAGTAAAAGTTATTTTTACTATTTTTAAAGTCATCTCGGGACTTCCTCATGGCTAAGTGGTCTAAGAAGTGTACCATGTAACCGCCATGTCTCTGGTTTGATTTTGGCTGGGAACCTTTGTTGCATGTAAAGCTTAGCTTAGCATACAGACAAGAGCATGGGGGAAATAGCAAGCTTGGCGTTGCCAAAGTTCAAAAATAGGACTACCAGCACCACTAAAGCTTACTAATTAACATGTTGTATCTCTTTAGTCTACACACAACCATGGAAAAAAGACACGGAATGACGAAAATTACTATAAATTGTTTTACATGGACATGTGCTGAAACTATTTCTTGGTGAACACCAGAAGTGTTGGAGTTTTAGTACAGATTAAACAAACAAGATACAATGTTAATAAGTGAGCTTTAGAGGTGCTGGTGGTCATGTTTTTTTTTAACTTTGGATGTAGCCAGGCTAGCTGTTTCCCCCTGCTTCCAGTCTTAATGCTTTGCTAAGCAAATTTCTTCCTGGCTCTAGCTCCATACTCAGCACACAAACATGAGAGTGGTTTTAATCTTCTCATCTAACCATCGGCCATTATTCACCTAAATGTAAATGTTCCTAAAGTGAGATATATTTTCTTATGGAAAAAAAATCTACAGCACTTAAGTGACATTTCCAGAAAGTGTGGAAAGATGCTTTATGTAACTTTGAAGCTGTTGAAAAATAAAACAGGAATATCGTTAACATCAGACTTCAAGTGGTTGAGCCAGAGTAAAGCGAAGGCTTATTTTCAGTTTAAACTCAGTTTAACATCAGCTACATTCAATCTTATCTTTACAGCGGGCACGTTACAGTAAACAATTCTATTGACTCCTCTACAAACAACAGGTTGATACCTTGTTCACAGTAAACACAAGATAGCTGATTTAAATGACAACAAAGCAACACCGAATGGGAAGTTTCCCACCATCTCCAGCAGGTTCTGGTCAGGGAGGAGGGCAAATATTGATTGGACACCGTGTGTTGCTCCAGAGTCAACCCAGCAGATGTTTTTCCTTGGCAGGTTCCACTGCCCTGTGTATTTTAAACCGCTCCGTCATTTGCTCGAGGTCAAAGGCCCAAGGATGGAGAGAGTGTTGTGAGAAGGGAGAGAGAGAGGGGGAGAGAGGAGAAGATGATTTGCTCCTCTGGCCTCTGGGCCAAAGGGCAGTGGGGCTAATGAGGAAGGAGCAGGGAGTCATGTGCGCTTGCTTGTTTACCCAGAGTTACTCCAGAGTTAAAGTTTAACCCCAGTTCTCAAATTCCTCTGCACTTTAACTAATGCAGATAACACACTTCCAGACTAATATTCAGGCCACCAATTGCAGAGAATTGCCTTAATTGTGTCAAACTAGGGTCACACTTAGTAAATGTACAAACAAACAAAAACACACAAAATGGCTGTGGAATACTACTACTGTTGTATTGGTTGTATTTTTCTGTCATTTATCAAACACATTCTCTAAAAAACAACAAGTAGTGAGCTATTGCAACAGTTACATTTTAGCATGAATTATCATTTTATAAACTATGTAGTTTAAATACGATCTTCTGATACACTGACACAAGCCTCCTATGATCAGGTGAGGAGATTATAGAAGCAGAAATGTGAATATTTGCTAAGCAGGGGATCACAGCTCAGCAGCTCATACAGACTACAGGGTTTCAACTGGTTAAATCTGTGTGTGTGTGTGTGTGTGTGTGTGTGTGTGTGTGTGTGTGTGTGTGTGTGTGTGTGTGTGTGTGTGTGTGTGTGTGTGTGATACCACCAATGCCAAAACACTGATGGACCAACAACAGTTGATGGCAAATATGGATTATTTTCATTTTAAAAATGACTGCACATTGTAAATGTGCAGCCATGTTTGAATATTTAGTGTAAGCATCATGTACTCTGGCTTCAATGGAGCACTTTTCAAATAAAAAAAATGACAGAGAGACTTAAGGAGAGCATTTGGATTACATTGGGGGTGTCTATTCATGTCCCAGTGCATGTCAGTGTGTGCAGTGTTCAGGTGAGTGTACTGAAGGTTTGTCTGCTTCGCTCTGATGACTCTGGACTGCTGACTGTGTTAAGAATGCGCAGACTCCCCCCACAGTCAACTTCACGCTGAGAGCAGCTGCATTCCTGACCTGCAGTTCAAAGAGCAAAGAACACACACACATACACACACACACACACACTAACTCCAGATATGCAAGGTATATGTACTTATAGAAGTGTCACTGTGCGTTGAAATGCATGTGCCCTTGTGCATAACTGCTACAACACATATGCACACTCAAACATACATACAGTAAATGCACTGTGTCTATTTCCTCACACACAAACACACTAGTTGCAAACATGACACTCCGGTTTTAACCTCAAACCGGTGAAACATGTGAAGTCAGAAAGGTCAGTGGTTCAACCTCCCACATGTGTTCTGCATTTTATTGTGACAAACTGATAATAGACTTCGCCACAATTATTATTTGCAATCATTTGTCTTGCTTTTTGAATTATTTTATTGTACTTTTCTATGACCAAATCCAGTATATATTAATTTGTTCCACATGTCTCAAAGCTTCAGAAGCACTTTTCCTTATGCTCACATTTAAAAAGGCTGAATTAACCTCGCTGACAAAAATGGCGTACGAGAAATTCTTCCCCTTCCTGCCAGCCTTTCGATCAACTTTAACTTCTTTGCTCCTAAGAGACAAAATGCTCTTTTAAAGATCACAGGGACAAAATGTTTTGTCATTCTGGGGGAATTTCTGTAAAACCATGTGATAAGCAAATACTTTTAGCACATAGAGGTTCTTTTAAGCAGGCATGCAGCGGTGAATACCTCCTCTGTGGGTTTTTTTCTCCTGGGTTTGGAGGCTGTTATTGGAAACCTTGGTTGCAGGCTCTGATTGTTTATTTTGTCCTCCCTTTTTCGTGGAGACCTTCACATGACAATGCTGTTTGTATGACAGACAAAGCAGGCCAAAAATTCCACAGGAGCACTGTCAACTGCCAAGACGATGGATGCAAGTTATACTTTCTCTTTGTAAAACAGAAGCATGTGAACCCCGATCAAAGACCTGCGCTTTGTACGGCCATCATCCACCCCGAACGCCTCCCGATGACTTGCATGTGCTTCAAAAATGTAGCACCTCCTTCACAGGAAAAAAGTTGCCAAGGAACATGGTTAAGGAAAGATCATGACTGTTTTCGAAACCGCTTACTATACTAGCAACAACTGATTTGGCCAGAATGTAGCATGTAGTATGCAGTATGCAAATAAAAGCAAACCTACAGTATGCCAAAAATACTGACAACTTGCTAACGTTGCTGTCTTCGTGATATCAAACATTAGCTTAGCAGGCTTAACTTAAATGTTATGCTTGGTCATGGGTAACATTAGAAGGACTGAGGAAATGTAGCAATGCGTTTGTTACAGACAGGCTGTAGCCTAGTTACAATTGTGAATTTTTCTTGCACAATATTAAATTTGAAAAAAAATTTGTATAAGTGGTATTTACATGTATATTCCTCCTATTGTTTACTTCTACTTTCCAAAACCGGAAACCGGCTAAGCCTGGCCTAGCATACTGCAAAATAAATCAATTGAACAGTTTACTACTATGAAAAGCAGTAAGCAGTATGTGGTACATACTGCTTACTGCATTTGTCTGCAGTATATAGTAGGCGGTTCCGGATACAGCCCATGTTTATGGAAAATAAAATATGTTTTTTCTATGACTAGGCATTAACATTTGGTAAAGGTTGGGGAAACAGTGGTTACAGTAAATAAAAACAAAACTGTTGATTACCAATCTGTAGTGGGAGGTGAACTCTGTTCTCCTGCATGAAAGTTGGGTGTGCTATATGCACCCACCCACCTATGCACCCTGACCTTCACAACCATATTTTCTACCGCACTGCATATAGAGCACACTACTACAGTATACTTCCTGAGTGGGCATTGGACGTAAATGCAGAATCGTCTAGTATGGACATAATTCCTAGGGACACCGTGTAAGTCAGAATATCTCAACTTTTCTTCATCAATTTTGACATTTCTTTTTTTAACCTGTCTTTGCACACAAAAACATAACCAGTATTATCCAGGACACAGCAGTTCACAGACCTGTGAGTGTGAGCAGTCCAAGCAGGTGTTAAAAGGAGCTGGTGGTGTATCATATAACCTTTTGACAAGTTGCTCAACAACAACAGGCCCTCCCTGTTATTGTTGGGTCAACAAAGTTGGAGGAATTCTTTAGGATTAGAGTGGAGTGGAGAACATGAGTGTGAGTGCCATGCGCTCGCTGTGTGTTGACCCAATGTCCCCCTCTTTGTGTTACGGCAGTGTTGGGGTTAACTCCCCTTTGCTCCCAGGCTGGCCCGGGGTCAGGGGGGAAACAGGCAGCCAGTCAGGCAGCCAGGCATTCTTTCTGTGTGTGTGTGTGGCTGCAGCCCACTCTGTGCTCTTTGACTCCGCTGGCCTTATAAGGCATTCAGTGCCATGGCAACGGCAGGGCTTGAATAGCAGTGTCAAATCCCTCAGCACACAGACACAAGCTCACTCTCCCTAAAGGAGGGAGTGAGGCAGAGACACAGAGAGGGGATTGAGAGGAACAGGAGAGGAGGCTATCTCTGGGCTGCTCTCGTCTGCAGCGTCTGGCTTTCACTTAAAGGTCTATGACTGTGTTTTTCCTGTGCTTGTTTGCCTAATTTATTCCTGCCGGGGCCAGCAGAAAGAAAGGCGGAAAAGGAAGAAAAAAAAAAAAGGACGGGCAGTATAGTAAAGAGTGCAACAGTACACCCTGACTTGCTGACAGGGAATGCAGAGAGGTTCTGGCCTCTGGTTGTTACTGCTGGATGGACAAGCACTGACAAAACAAGAGAAGGAAGAGCGAGACAACACTTTGTGGAGCTGAGAGTGGAGGCGCAACTGCGACTAAGGAGATTTCTCAACTCTGCTTTTGGCTTGTTTTTTCTGTGACATTTGAGCCTCTGACACCACAGACTCTGAAGAGTTGGAGGACCCACAAGAAAACATAATTTCACCACTGACACAAAAGAGGAGGATTTATTTGATTAACTTTGTTGCTGCAGAGACCACAGAGACATTGTTCTAGGAGTGAAAGAAGTGTATTGTCTTTCTCACCACTTCTTATTTTAATATCAAGTGTGGAATCAGTTTCAGCTGGAACTGTTTGGTTATTTATAAGGCACAAAGGTGTTCCTGATCTAAAATACTTATTGTATATAAAAGCTGAAGGGGCACTGTGGCCATCTCCTCTCAGAATACCAAAGAAAGAAAATCCAATTTCCAAAACTCCCCATAAGTCTTGTTTTTCTTTTGGGACATAAATGAGCATTTCCAGACCAAAATCTTATCCTATTTTTCCTCTTCATCACTATCACCTCTGCTTCTGTAACAGCCTCGACAAGTCAAGAGTGAGTCTGGACTAGAACTGTCTCAGATCACCAGATAACTCTTCTGCATGGCAGGAACTGGTTGGACTAGTTTATAAGTTGGAGGAGAGGGCAGGGCAGTTTAACCCTGCCTGAAGGAGAGCTGTGTTTTATTTTCCTCCCACTTGCTTGTCCTTCTGGGAGAAAGTCGTGCACTGAGAGAGGGGCAGAGCTTCTTGTTCATTTGAAAGCGACTCTGTTTTGTCCCTCGTCACTATGCTTAGGGATAGGTGAGGTGTTTTTTTTTTTATTATTTCTTCCAGGAGGCAAACGGAGAGAGAAAGTGACAGGGAGTGAGAAACAGTCTAAGTGTAATTTATTGTTTCCTGTGAAAAGAGCAAGGCTGCACCCTTTTCTTCTGCCTGAACTCTGAACCACTCCACTCTGAAGTTTTCTCAGACCTTGGGAGCCATTGATCGGAGGTCAGGGCAGAGAACACAGGGGTGAAAGACAAGAACAGAGAGAGCAGAGGGATTAAAGTAGAGAGAAAGAAAACAGCACTGGGAAGGACCTCCAGGTCATTACAACCAGACGGCAAAGGGGAGAAAGGTCAACACAGTCCGGGACAACTTTTTATCCCACTTTTAGATCTTCTTGAACAAAACCTGCCTTTAATACAAGCCTGGAGTCACTGTTTTCTTGTCTGGAATCAGTTTTTAGACTTTGAGGGTAGTTGGAAGCTGCGGGACAGGGCGGGTCTGTGTATGATCCACTCACAGGGCAGCGTGTCTCAGAGAATATGGCCATGGTGAGCGGGGGATGGGGCAACCCCAACGGGGACACTAATGGACTGGGGGAGAAGGCTTACCTGAGAAGGGAAGAAGAGGAGAGCTCGCCTCAGGCCGGGAGCAGCGATGTGGACGTCGGGGACGAGGACAAGGCCTGCGTGGTGGACTGTGTGGTGTGCGGGGACAAGTCCAGTGGGAAGCACTACGGCGTGTTCACCTGCGAGGGGTGCAAGAGCTTCTTTAAGAGGAGCATCAGACGAAACCTCAACTACTCCTGCAGGTAAGGGCTGCTGGGAGATTCAGATTGATGTCTTATTTTGCTTCAAGTTTGAACAGTAAATGTAGAGTTAAAAAAAACACATTTCATTTATTTTGCTCACTCTTCTTGTTACTACATTTACACACAACACTATAATGTAGTTATAAGCAGATAGCAGATATCAGTGTTTATGAATGTATTTGTCAACAACCTTAACTCCTGCTGTGGGCACCCGTAAGTGCAGGCTGGTGTTTAAACAGATAATGGATGACAATATAGTAAAACACAGTTGTAATAATAGAAAATATGTCTTTATAGGAGAAGTCCTAATTGTTGACAAATACTGTACATTAATAAATGCTTAAAAATGTCCTTATATCTGCTTACAGCTAGAGTGTGTTATAAACCATTTATTAAATATTTACTGCGTATAAATGCAAAATGTGTGTGTGTGTGTGGGGGGGGGGGGTTAAGTAAAGTGTTACTGTCTTTTTTTATTAGTCATTTTATAGTCCTTCACATTCTTGAAGGAGAGAGCAGATTAGTCCATTTCTCACTCCAGAATGATATGTTCCAACCTTGGATACGTCTCACAAACAGCCCTAGTAAAAAAAAAAAAGAAAGAAATGAAAGCCCTGAAGGTCAGTCATGTGAGGATGGATTGCCTCAGAAGGTCAACATTCCCATTATTCTTCACCACAGGAACACAATGTTGCAACTCAATTCTCTGCTCTTACTAAGACTACTCTATGCCTCTGAATATAGTTATTTCTTCCACATAATAATGCATTCTGCAACTCTGAATGGAAGGTGTTTTTTTACTCAGTTAGTTTGTCTTGTCCAGAGATGAAAAGGGCTCTCTGTGAAATGTTGGCAGACCTCGTCCTGCTGCTAAAGGCAACACAAGGGCGTGTAGGGCCGATGATTTACAAAGGTCACAGCCTTGATAGCTTTTCAGCCACGCCAGCTCACACAGTTCACTCATCACAGGGGTCAGCAAGAGAGAGAGAGAGAGAAAGGGGGGAGACAAGGATGTAAATGCAAATTTCTTTTCCTTATTGGAAACTCACTTAATGTTTAAAGCTTTTTGAAGTATTTCTTGTTTGCTATCAGGGAACATCTGTGAATAGCCAATATTTTTTGCTCTTCACATCACACAAGTGTTTTATTGTTTGTTTCCTTTGTGCAGATCAAATCGAGAATGCCAAATCGACCAGCATCACCGCAACCAGTGCCAATACTGTCGTCTGAAGAAATGTTTCCGTGTTGGAATGCGCAAAGAAGGTATCAAAGCTCTGTCATCAATGTGCACAGCAGGTTAAAGGGTTTTTTTTAGGATTAGTAGACACTTTTTTAACAGATAGAGGTGAAAAATATAAGACTGAACCATATCTTAATTTCTGAGATTATTGTTGTACTTTCAGTTTTACAGTGGTGGACTCTGTAGTTCCCCTCAGCTCTGTGGACCATTTTAGCATCTTTCAGTTCAATGTTTTGGTTTTACAGCCCACAACTTTACTGTTTTGGTTCGCTCTCATTAGCCATGTTTCCAGAAGCAACAGGCAGCTGTTTTCAGCTCTGATAAACTCACTGTAAACTGCCTGGCAAACACCAAACAGCAGACAGACACAGTTAGCGACTAGCTGGTGAACATAGTGGAGCATTTAGCAGCTAAAACGGCAGATATTTCCCTCAAGGGTTGGTGGAGACCAAAACTGAGCTAAAAAAAGTGTGAAAATTGGACTTACATTCATCAGGTGGACAGAAATTCAAATGCAAATGAATAGTGATGTTGCTCTGTAACTACTGGATGTTTAAATAAGCAACTCCTTGCTAACACATTTGCCATATCAACTTAAAAGGTGATAATGATGCATGTCAGTGTTAAGTTTACAGCTTATTGCGCTGCCCCCAAGTGGCCAAAGAAATCAATGAATGCATGTTTAAGTAAAAGTAGAAACAGTGTAAACAAACTCCATTAAAAGTATTAAAAGTAAAAGTACTTGCTTTGTAGAATGAACCCTTTCATAGTTATTATTATTACTGTAATGTGTAAGCAGCCTTTTAATGTTGTAGTTGGTCGAGGTGGACCCAATCTATTTTAAATACTGTTGGATAGTTTAATATTTAATCATTTATCATATTTATATATTATATATTTATATATATTATAGCATAATCATATATATGTTTTATATAATATCTTGATCTTTAAAGTAAGTGCAGCTGTCAAACAAATGTAGCAGAGTACAAAAAGTGAAACAGAAAAGTCACATTTCCCCCTGAAATGTAGTGAAGTAGAAGTATAAAGTAGCATAAAATGGAAGTCAAGTAAAGTACAATTACCTCAAAAGTACACTACTTGAGTAAATGTACATGGTCACCTTCCAGCACTGAGGTTTAAACCAGTTATATCCTCTCCTTTACATACCAACAAACACCCTGATTCATGTACAAACACCCTTAAGCAAAGCAAACCCACACAAGCACAAATACCCAGAAACACACATGCAAATTCATGAATATCAGAATTGGGTCATTCGCAGAGAAAGCGCCTACTTCGACAGAAACAGCCACTGACATTTGCCAGTGATCCAAACACAATATTTATACTGTCAACCAAAGCATGTTTTCACCCCAGTGCTCTACTCCCTGCAGCTGTTTAGCTTCAGGGACGAGGTTGCAACTGGAGGCAACAACGTTTGATTTGCATAACATAAAAAAACGACAGGAAATTGACAAGTTCACTCTGCTTCATCTTCTTCTCTGTTAAAACTCACTGAGATGTCTGTGTCTCTATTGAAAATTATACCTATATATGTATCTATTTCATTAGTTATGATTTGCTTAATTTCTGCAAGGTCAAGTTGTAGTAAGAAGAGATGATTCCCATTTCCCCTGGTGTAATTATTTTCATTTCACCGATCCTACCCTCATTATCACATCACAAACTATTTCAAACCCATTTGTAATTGTATTCTAGTTGCCTATAACCTAACCGTACGTGTATTTCAGTCTCAGTGTCAGTGGATACCGCAAGCTGTCCCATACATAATGTGTTCTGAGGTGACAGTGTGCCAGAGGATATATTGGGTCTGGTTATTAATGACCCATGCTGACCGTGGCTGTGACGCAGGTTGCAGTGTTTCCACATTACCTGGAAATGTCTGTTTCACTTTTAACCCAGTCAGGGAAGCACACACTCACTGCTGAGATTTTGGCATTACAATTGTAACTACTGTATATTCACTACAATTTAAAACAGCCAGTAGTGTTCATTGAAGTTTGGTGCAGGGAGGGCAGTTGTGCATTAACCTCAGACGAAGTAGTTACAGTAGGATTGGCATTAGATTATAATCACTAAGGACTTCTCAGTATTAGACTGCTATCAGTACCTCATGATTATAATATTAAAAGGTTGGTGATGAAAGCAACAGTATTTCATACTATTACTAGGTATTACTAAGCTTGATGCTGTTAAAAGTTCACTCAGGAATCTATTTAAACATCTCATTTTTGGTTATAGTATAGCACATATCGTGATGTGGACCATTTTAGCATCTTTCAGCTCTATGTTTTGGTTTTACAACTTTACTGTTTTGGTTGTAGTGGAGCACTTAGCAGTTAAAAAGCCAGATATTTGCCTCAGGTGAAGACCAAAACAGAGCTAAAAAAGAGTGAATACTGAACTTACGTTCATATCATTGCAGTCTAAAGACAACCATGTATCTCAAATTTGATGATTTTTAATTTTAGTATGTTCCTTTAAGGGTTGAGAAAATGTTCCTACTTCTTAAGCTAAATAAATCATTTAAAATCCAGCATACATTTTGACTTGACACATGGCTTTCACAGAACAGTGTAGACATGTCCTTTAAGAGTTTGAATGATGATGAGAAAAAAATCTTTCAGTTGTGTTACTTGAAATGTAATTTCATTTTCCATAACCTTCAAATCACTATTCAAACTAAAAGCTGTAATTTACTGAGTGCTTAAATAAAAAGAGTAGAAAACCACAAAACACTCAGAGGAGATGAGGACTTGTTGCTCAGAGAGTACATATGTCTACCAAAGCTGCACAATCCACAAAATGTAATATTTCTTTTAATAATGAAGGATGTTTAGACATTTAGACACCTGGATCTTCATCAAAATCCAATTAGTGGAAGACAATCTTGGGATACACGTGCCATGTGTCATTCAGGTTGGTGCAGTAGTTCAGGAAATAATAGTGAAAATGTGTAGAAAAAATGCGTGGAAAGATAACAAATCCTTTAAAAATTATTTGTGGGACCAATGGTCGAGGATATGTATCCAGTACTTGCAACGTTCCCCGTTCGATTCCTGCTTAGGGCCTATATGAAAGTTTTTCGAGGGGAATTTTTTCTCACCCCATGTTCATTTATTCAGCGGCAGTAATAATTGTATATTCAGCAGGTTTGTATTAAAAAATTGACAGTATTTGCCATTAAGGGAACCAAGTGGAAGGTCCAAAGAAAATATTAATAATGCTGGGGAGGGTCTTCCTTTTTAAAAAAAATAAAATACAAGATTCAGCCCCCCTCCTCACCCCAGTAATTTTCGTACAATCCCTCAGGACCTTTGCTGGAAGACATTCTCCTCTCTCTCTCCATATTTCCTGTCTATCTCAAAACCTTTTGCAGCAGAGAAAGTTGTTCAACACCTTCCATACATCAAGAAACATCAAGAAACATTTTTTAGTCACTGTATCTGATTCTCATTCTGTTTTCTTGCTGTCTCTCTTCACTCTCTTTCTGCAGCAGTCCAGAGGGGTCGAATCCCTCCATCTCACCCAGGTATCAGTCCAAACTCCCTGGCAGGTGGGATTGGAGGTGCAATTCCAGGTCACATTGGGGCGGACTACTTCAACGGGCAGCCGGTGTCAGAGCTCATCTCCCAGCTCCTTCGGGCCGAGCCGTACCCCAATAGCCGCTACGGGGCCCCGTATAGTCAGGCACAGATGCAGGCATCTGCGAGCGGAGCCTCTGTCATGGGCATCGACAGCATCTGTGAGCTGGCCGCCAGGCTGCTTTTCAGCACCATTGAGTGGGCCAGAAACATCCCATACTTCCCAGATCTACCAGTCTCAGAGCAGGTCAGTCAAGACATGCCTGGTGAGCCAGAGTAGATTTTAAAAGTCAGGTGTTACCTCTTACTATTGCTGAAGCAACACCATGCAACATTTTAATGTAAAATTAAACCGGTATTTTCAGCCTAAACCACTATAGACTTATAATCTTCAAATCAAATCAAGTTTATTTATAAAGCACATTTTAAAACAAGCAAAGTTGATCAAAGTGCTGTACAATAACTTAACATAGACAAAATAAAATCACATAACATGGTAGCCAGCCATAAAAATACTATACCATACACAAATAAATAGGTATAGGAGAATTTTAAAACACAGAGGAGTAAAAGCGAGGCATAAAACCATAAAACTTAATCTTATCTCATATAACTGAGAACCCATAGATTTATCCATATGCCCAAATTAAATTCAAGTGGGAGATGTCAACAAAATCCAGAAAAATACCCTTGAGTTTATGTAAACACAGACAATTCAAGTTGATGAACGCACTAAACACTCTAAAATTCAAAGTTGCCTGCAGTATAGCAGCTTCAAATAGTCATTGTTTTAAAGGATATAAAGAAATGCTCATTTACTCTAAAGTCAGTGGTTCCCAATAATTTTCACTTGTGACCCCTTAAAATGAATCGATAACTACACAGGTTATGTGGACTTGAGTTGTGAGCAGTTCTACCATTGTTTCCAAGAAAAAAATCAAAGCTCGAAAAACACAATTTTGTGTAAAAGAATTTTTCTTATTCTTCCTTATTTCTTTAATCATCTCGTGACCCCCCAGATTTACTTTGGCGGTCCTGACCTCGAGATGGTGGAGATCGAGGTTTTTTTCACAGACGACATTTTGACATGTCACAGTAGGAAAAACACAGGTGTAAATAATAAAATGAATGATGGCTGAATTCCATTCAGCTTCAGTTTCAGGGTCCTTATATTGTACTTATCATGACTTATACTTATAACTTGTTATAAGTAAAACCTGAGCTTTTCCTACTATGACAAGTCAAAATTTATTCTGTGAAAAAGTTTGATTGGGACCCAATACTACAAGTGACTCATTCTAAAATTCCAATCGACCCTACAGGTGGCGTTGCTGAGGCTGAGCTGGAGCGAGCTGTTTATCCTGAACGCAGCTCAGTCTGCTTTGCCTATACATATGGCTCCTCTGCTGGCAGCTGCCGGGTTTCACTCGTCGCCCATGTCTGCTGAGCGTGTTGTGTCCTTCATGGACCAGGTCAGAGTTTTCCAGGACCAGGTGGACAAGCTGAACAGGTTGCAGGTGGATACAGCTGAGTACAGCTGCCTCAAAGCCATTGCACTCTTTTCACCTGGTAAGTTTGGTAGATTTTTACAAAGTTATCCGTATGTAACCGTATGTCTTTACTGTAAACTGATCCCAACGTGTTTTTATAGAAAAACAAAACAAAACTGTCTGTATGAAGTTTTAGGTAGGGTTCAGGTTTCTGAGCCAGTAAGACATTAAATCCCTAACAGCTCAAGGGATCCTTTGATTTGACGGAATGTGACCTCTGACCTCACTGAAGGGGGACAATCGATTGATGCCACTTCCATGTCCATTAAATATGACGCTACAGCCAGGAGATGCTAAGCTTAGCTTAGCATAAAAACTGGAAACAGGGGAAAAAAAGCTAGCCTGGCTCTGTACAAAGATAACAACATCCACCTACCAGCACCTCTAAAGATCACTAACTAACAGGTTATATCTTGTTTGTTTAATCTGTATAAAAACCAGAGTCTAAGATAGACAAATTGTTGTTTTACGGGGGGGCTATGTGACTATTTCTTGGCCGGGCATAGTGAATTTTTTAGAGGTGCTGGTAGGCAGATTTTTGCTACCTTTGGATAGAGCCAGGCTAGCTGTTTCCCCCGTTTCCAGTTTTTGTGCTAAGCTAACTAGCTAGTGACTGTAGCTTCATATTCATCATACAGATATGAGTGGTATCGATCTTCTCATCTAATTCTCAGCAAGTAAGCAAATAAGTATATTTTTCCAAAAAATTTCAAACTATTCCTTAAAGGGACCAAAAATATATTCATAATATACATTTACATAGGAGTAAAGAAGCCACAAATAGAAAATATGCAAAAATGGAGCAGAACATAAAAAATTAAATAGTGACCTATGTTTCTTTGCCTTACAGATGCATGTGGTCTGACAGACCCAGCCCATGTGGAGTCCCTGCAGGAGAAGGCCCAGGTCGCCCTAACAGAGTACGAGAGGTTGCAGTACCCCAACCAGCCTCAGCGCTTCGGCCGTTTACTGCTGCGCCTCCCTGCTCTCCGTGCCGTGCCAGCCAATCTCATCTCCCAGCTCTTCTTTATGCGCCTTGTGGGCAAGACACCCATCGAGACACTGATCCGAGACATGCAGCTATCAGGGAGCTCCATCAGCTGGCCCTACGCACCGGGACAGTGAACCCAGCTGAGTGAGACGGACTGAGATCAGATTGGGAGGAATCAGAGCTCACAAAGATTACATACAAGTTCAAACTGAATGTTATGAATGCAAACTGGGACCTCAGAAGTTTAAGGCCCTGTTTGTGAGTGTAGAGGTCAGCTTTTCCCACATTAGCTCTGTAAAGTTTGGTGGAAGTCACACCAAAGCTGCTTTCAGGGAAGCAAAAAATGTGTAATTGTCTTTATATGTGTTTGCAGCACTTGTCAGTTTAGCTCTGACCTCCGTCTGATCTCTCTCTGTCTCATTCAACATGAGGCCATGTGCCTGTACTACCTCCTCCCATATCACCCCTCATGTGACTCAGTTTGAACCCAGGCTCTGTGTGTTTTCCCTCTTCTTCATTTTCTAAGTCAAAATGAAGCCATAGCAGTGCCACTTTTATAGTTCAGAGCTGGCCTACAGTGGCAGATTCAGAGCTTTATATCGTCACAGCTGGGAAATGTTGTGGAGATCATATCCAAGTTGTGTCATGTTTTATATGTGGGATGACTGCATAGTATCACCTTGTACAGCATTAAAACAAAGAAGAGGCATGGGCATTGTAGTGTATATTGTACTACATAAAGTACTGTATATACAAGACATATTTTGTATGTTATAAGGAATAGTTCAACATTTTGGGGAATATGCTTATTTGCTTTCTTGCAGAGTTAGATGAGAGGATTGATTCCATGTACACGTCTGTATGGTAAATATGAAGTTACAGCCAGCAGCTGGTTAGCTTAGCTTAGCATAAGGATAGGGGGAAACATCTAGTCTGTCCAAAGGTAACAAAATCCACCTGCCAACACCTCCAAAGCTCACTTATTAACAAGTTGTATCTCCTTTGTTTAATCCATACAAAAACTAAAGTGTAAAAACAACATGTTTTGGAATATACATGGAATATTTCTTGCCCGGGACCGGTAACTTCCTGGAGTCTCCACTGATTGCAACGGATTCAACAAATGAAATATAATTAGTTAATTAGTAAGTTTTAGAGGCCCTGGTAGGCAGATTTTGTTACCGTTTGACAAAGCCAGGCTAGCTGTTACCCCTGTTCCGAGTCTTTATGCTAAGCTAAGCTAACCAGCTGCTGGTTCCAGATTCATGTTTACTGGACTCTCGGCAAGAAAGTGAATAAGCGTATTTCCAAAATGTTGACCTATTCCTTTAATATAGTATATAGTACATTAATGTTCTTGTAATAGTAATCGACAGGAAGTGGAGGTGAATGTATGTAAACACACCCTGGCTCCTCAGACAGTCACATCCCTGTCAAACATTATTACCTCGTGTTTTATACATCAAAGACAAAGATTGTTTATTCATGTGTGTGCTAAAGATAAATATAAAGGGATCAAGGTATCTTTATCACATAAACTATGAACAGTAATATTCCCCTACAGACCTGCCTGTCCACCAGACTGGCCAAAATATATTTGAGAATGTTGTTTGAATGTTTTGAAATGTTATGCTTGATGTAAACTTTGGGTGTCAAGTTTGACATATCCAGAAAGCTACACTGAGTCGAGTGACCTTTGCTTTTCTGATTAATCTCTGCAAACTAGAGACCGTTTCCTTTGGTAGTTCTTTTTTTTTTCATATTTGTGGTCCCCTTTTAAAAGCAGTTTGTTAAAGCACAGCCCAATGGACAGAGGTCACTTTCAGATAATTATTGTGCTTATGCAAGGTACTCTAAGTGTTGTAAAGGTTATGGTGTTTGTTGGTACTGAGATAAAGGGTACTAAGTGGTCACATTCATGCATGTTATTGTCATTGCAGCTCAATGTGACAAATGTTTTTCTTGCAAAATTAAGTGACTGAAAGAAAAGACAATGTAGGGATAAACATGTGTTTTTGGAATGTATTTTTGTATTACCTGTTATTATATATAAAAAAAGGCAACAATGGTCATGATCCCTGAGGCTGTCAAACAACTTCATCAACAGCTCATCATGCTGTCTGTGAATCACTTTGTGTTATTTGTTGGAATATAGTGATTTGACTGTGTAGCTTTACTTTCAAAAGAAGCATATTTCTATGATAATGTCAAACCTAAAAATGCAGAAGTTCATATGGCTGACTGGTAATTTTTGCATTACTAGAAATAAAAGTATGCACATTCCTTCTGTGGTTGACTTGAGTATCTGAGACATTAAGACACTGCACACATCTGTAAAAATCACTAATTTGAATGTCAAAGTTCCTGATTGGAGCTGAAGTAATCAATCAGTTAATCACTTAGTCAATTAACTTGCAATTAAACAATTAATTTGCTTGATCAAACAAAAAAAATTCTACTTTTCTGTGTTTTATGTAATTTTAAATTGTATATGTTTGAGTTTTGGTCTGTTGGCCAGACAAAACAAGACATTTGAATACGTCACCTCTCTGAACTTGCCTCTTTCACTATTCGTGACATTTTATAGACTGAATGATTAATTAATTAATCACAGAAACAAAAGACAGATTAACTGATATTGAAAGTAGTCATTAGTTGCAGCTCTATTTCTGATACTGGACGTGCATATTTGCATTAAACATAAAAGTTCACAGGCAGTTGCATTACTTCTGAATTAATTTCTTTCAAATTTTCTTTCCAAAAACATCTATAACATCATATTTACTATCAAATACTTATACTGTGTGTGTTCTTCAATTACAGACTCTATAGCAACATGCTGTTATTGTTTATTTAAACTTGACAGTAGCAGAGCCAGCTATTATTACTTATTGATCAAATTCCTGTTTCCCAGATTGGCAGAAAAACCTCTGTTGATTAGCATTATCTCTTCTGGTCTCATCAAATGGAGAAAAACTATTGTCCCACAATGCAATGCACAAATCAAACAGAGGTACTACACACAGCTGAAAACATTTTTAACAAATAGCAGATGGTGGTGAAACAGTGACACAAAGATCTAGGACATATGAAACAAAATATAAATATTACATCTTTTATTCTGCTTTCTCTTTGTGAAGTTTAATTTAATCCAACATTACACTGTGATTGATTTTTGTATAATTTCCTGCAAGGATAAAATGAAAAAAGTTTATTATTTTTGTAAACTGCAGTATAGAGTATACAATGAGAATTACAAGCACATACTGTATACAATGAGGGTGTGGTATGGAATTGGGACACAGCAAACAGCTCTAGTAAAAGGTTTTCAAAGTAGTTTACCAAAAGAGGGCAGCAACAGCTTACGCTGAGCCAACTGTGATTGGATCAACAGTGTTCCCTGACAGAAAGTCTTCCTGCTCTCCCTGCTGGACGCTCGCTGCAGATGCACAGGGCTGCAGATATCTCCAAACCAGGAGGGTCAGCAAAACATGGAAGAAGTAAAAATATAAGATATGGGCTTAACACATTTTTAGATAATTAGAAATGTTTATTACTTACTGAATTCAATACTTTTTAGACATCATACCTTATGGAAGTTTACAGTTACAAAAAATGGTCTTATAATAGCATCAACGAAAATAAATTCATATAAAAATAAATGGCTTGCAAATGGTTTGTAAAACGACAACATGTTCTTCATAAAAAATAAAAATGCATGACAAATCAAAAGTGTGTCTAAACAATTTTATAACTTACACTAGATCGTAACACTTTGAACAATAAGTGGATTAATACAACAAATATTAACACACATGGAATCAGCAGATGATCATTTTCACTTTTGCTTATAGACAATGACAGAAACAGTGTTTTCCAGTTTGTTGAGGAGTGTGTATGATAAGAAATATAAAAATAGTCTGGATGTTTTTACTAACTGGCATAGCTTAAGCACATTTTGAGTGACCAAAGATTAAAAAACAAGCCACTATGGGTCTTTAGTATGTACAAATAACAGATAATATCATCACAAATGCTAAGATATCTGGTGAATCTAATAGACAGATACAAACTGTAAATTTGTTCTTGGTGCATAGTATGATAAGGATTCATTAAAAGTATATACAGTATAACAATGCAACACTTATCTACCCTTTTTGGTCTCACTGGATCTATGATAATCAGTATCAAAATCTTAGTTTTGACAAAAAGCCAGCACATAGGAAAAACATACACGGCCCCCGGCAGAAAACGGTTAACTGCACTGACGTTGAAGTTAGTTACAAACACTGATGCAGAAGATGAGAAACTAAAGCTCATTTGTGACAAAGATAACGCTATGCCAAGGGTTAAAAGAAACTGCGTATTTGCTCGCAAACAATCCCAGCAACCCGTCTCACCCATTACTACATTCTCTACAATACTGTTCCTCCTCTTATCTGTGGAGATAAATAAAGAAAAGTTGCCAATCTGGAGAGCAAACAGAGCCACAGAAACTGAGCACAGTGTTACCACAGGTGACTGAAGGTGAGGTGACTTTCAAACACACCCTCTGATCGTCACAAGTGGCTGACAACTGCAAGCAATGAGCTGGACCTTTCAGAAAAAAATGGCAGTGTGGAAGTGGCTACAGCTGAGGGTCCTGCTTCCATTTTCTTACAAAAAAAGTAGTTATTTATACATAACTGATCAGAGTGAATGAAGGAAAACACAAGATCATTATTATTAACATACAGTATGGTCCCTATGTGTGTGTGTGAGTGTGTATCCAGTGTGTGTTGGTTCTGTACAGGTAACTTTGGTCCACACGTCACAGAGTCTTTGTAGTATTTTGGAGTGTATCTTGGCCTCTGTCTGTGAGTGTTTGCTGTGTAGACCACAGAGCTGAGTGTCAGGACTCAGTGGATTCATGAGTGGTTCTTGTCGTAGTTCTTCACCATGCGTTTGATGTGGAACAGTTTGTGTCTCAGCCTGCGACACTGTTTCTTCTTAGACTGGTAGTCTGGTGTCTACAGAGCAGAGAGAGCACAGATGAGTCATCTAATACTACAAAACAGTGAAAATGTTCTTCTGCTTTTTAAAAAAAAGTAATAAAAGCTATGAGAGACTAGGAAAAAGGTTAGAGAGAACAGAAAGCAATTACAGAAATTTTATGTGCAAAAGAATACTACGAAAAATAAATTAGCTGGTTGTTAGAAACTACATCTGTAATACTTCCATAAATAACTGCAATATATCTTTTATAAAGTCGTTATGGAGTTTAGTTTATAAAATGTATCATCAGAGATTTCTCCTCACCTGCTTCAGATCCTTCAACTGATTATATTCCTCTGCTACAGCCTGTGGAAACATGAGGAAAAAACATTTGTTACGATCACGTGCCTGTCACTTACAAACTGAAGGTTGAAGGAATGTTGTTTTTTCCTGTTTGTGCATATGGGACCTTGATGATCACCAATGGAGTCTCTCTTAGATTATCTTCAAATCTTTGTGTGTCTATCTGAGTCTTTGCGATGTAAACTTGCATCTATTCGCCAGCATTAAGAATTGTGGCACGTAGCAGGAGATTGAGGACTGAGATATTCCAACGATATCCTAAAGCACTCAGTTGTGTGGTCAAAGAGGGAACATTTTATTTGAAGCAAAGTCAAATATGTTGGATATGCGATCTGGTTGAACTAATCTATGCAGTGACTCAACAACTGAGAATCTAATTGTGCAAATGCTCAAAGTTATGGGTGTTAAACTCTTATTTTAATGATTCCCTTTGTTCCTTCTGTGCACCATATTAGCACAATTTCCTTTATCGATTCTTAAAACTTCAGGAAATTCAGTACATGAAAAGATTTCTTATGCCTAAATGTGAACTGTGGAGGTGGCAAATTTGCTTTCAGACTGATCAGCACTGCAAGGTGTTTTATTACTCAACAATTAAACTCCTTTTTGTCTTTATCATTAATGCAGAGTTCTTGCTTGGAAGCCCCTGTTTGGTGCGCAAGAAAACAACAACAACAAATGAAGTGTGTGGGAAAAGAAGGAGGCAGCATACCCCCACACGTGGCACAAATGTAACAGCTTCAGCACAATACTGTTGTAAACCATAAAATGTTCATTTAAATTTTGGCAATTGTAAGAGAGAAGATCAGCGTTTTGGCAGAATCTTTTTGCAGCAAGATCATCGTTTGTTGGGAAATCTCTGCTGTTTAGAATAAAATCGTCAGTATATAATTTGGATTTGTCACTTTCTTGTGTTCATACCCTACACAAGTATTTAATTTTCTTTATTCATGTGTCTTATTTTTCACTGTTTGAGTTACAGTGGAAGGGGATGATCTTTCCTATTGCAATTTGTAATTTAGCCTCATCTTTCATCCATTACCAGTATGTTTGTTCAGATATGTCTTTCTCATGAGTTTAGGAGGTGAGTACTGTGTATGACCTGGTATTTGGCAGAGGTTTCATCCAGTGTGTCCAGCTGCCGGCTGAGTTTGTTCAACTGATCGTTAATGTCGTCCATCTCAGCACACAGGCGCTTGTATTCCCTAAGGTCGGCATCAAACTCTCTCTTATAGTCATGACGCTCAGCATCAGATGTTATCTCTGGGTACGTACTGGAGGAGGAGAAGGAGGGGCGAAAGATCAGCATCAGAGATAAACCTGCATCAGTCACTAGAAAGACTTCCAAACACTTTCAACGTTCCTGCACAAGAACATCACACCGTACAACCTTCGACGAGGCTTACTACTAACAGGGGGCACCCTTTCTGGGTCAGAGCCATTGGTTGGCTTTATGTCTACCAGCAACTTTCTTTATAAAGAAAAAGAAATAAAAGGATTCGCAGGGCCCAAAGCAATTGCGTATTCAGCGTATAGGGTGGGCTGGTGCTGTATGCTAAGTCAGTAAGTGCTGGTTTCAATAATGGTGTGTTAGGCTTTAAATGTCTCTCAGGGATATTCCTTGAAGTCTGGGCGGATCGAACCACAGCCAAATATAACTACTTTCTCATAAACTACATTGACTCCCATGTGTTGTACCTTTGGCCCAATTCTCTCATTATGCCTGAGTACAACCCATGTGAAGTGGCATGCCTCAGAGGATTAACTCCTCTCCTGGACAGAGTGAAGCATATACTGAATGTAGAGCCTTTTCTATGCTTTGCTGTTTAAGCAACTCTTTATTTACTATTCTATACTTGCAGTTTCTATACAAAAGATATTCTAACTGCATTTTCCTGTAAATCATGTCACTCTCCCATGAGCTTGATTTTATGAGCTTACAGTTATTCATTGAAATCAAAGAATTTAGGTCTGGTCCTGAGGGATCGACGGTATTTAACTGCAATCTACATTCTGTGTTTTTAGATAATGACATTTCCATCTTTAATCCAGACAGTGTGAGCTGCGCGCAGATACAACAGTCGTAGAAGCTAAATTCTCACCTCTCCCACTCTTCTCCGTCGAGTTCATTGCCAGTTTCTCCTCCTGTGGTGTACTCTGTCTCATACTGAGACTCATCCAGCTCGGGGTTACGTCTGCGTCTCTTGCCCCTGTTGGCAGAGGGTTTGCGGCCCCCGCTGGTCTCCTCTGAAGGGCTGGAGCTGGTTCGTCCACCGTGGGAGAAGGCTTCTGACGGTCGGCTGGTGGTCCTCTCTGAGTACCTGCAGGACAGCAACAAAAACATGAAAACATTTGTAATAACTGGCTTCTGCTGGAACCACTAGAAAAGTTGATAATAATCAGAAAGTCTTGTTCACAGGAATAGCATTTGGACCACGGTTTTGTTAGAGAAATATTATTGAAAATAAGACCTTAAAGAAGTTAAAGACATGACTGAAAGCAGAATGTGTATTTGTGTTTTGTGTCGTCCACTGTTCCTTCGCTGTCTACTAGCAGTGCGCTTCTATACAGAATACAGTGATTCTCACAGTATTGTCAAGTACAGTCAAATTAAAAGTACAGTTCTAACAGACTAGATAATAATTAATTACCTAGACTTAATTTGCAAGCGCGTAAGTTTGGTTTCAGAAGTAGAAGTGATACAGTTAAGTCAGAGGTACTTCAACTTGCCCAAAAAGTGAACTTTTCTGCATCTATACACATTTATATTTTGTTATATTTATATCAGTCCAGCAAATAATATTATGACAAAAACTGGTTATTGTACTTTTCATATTAATGGTAGTATAACAAAAAATAAAAATGATATGTATTCCAAATTGCTATATTAATAATACACTAACCCCGATAAAAATCACATCTAGGTTTCTTGATAGAGACCTGATGCTTTCTGATAAATAATGCTGTATTTGCATCTTTACTACAAAGCTTCACTATCTATTTTCAACCTCGATTCTTGCCTTCAGTCATCCTCTCAGACTGCCTACAGACCCAACAATATACAAGTAGCCTGTATGCAGCCTGAGAGGCAAAACCCAGGTCCAACTCTCTCTCAATCTCTTCTACTCATAAAACGTATTGCTGTGAGGGCACTGTAAATCAAACTGAAACTCTCAAGGTGCCCATCCCCAGTGGAAATTATGCCCTTGACTATATAAAACAAATTAAGCAAAATGGAAAATTACACAAAGAAAATCATGACCCAAATAACACCAGGAACTTAAGGAGTGGTCTAATGTGACACTGTGTCTAAAGAAAACACATATTTACTGATATGGCCCAGACAGATACAGTATGTAGGAAGGTAAGCACCTTGAACCACTAATGATTATTGTTGCTCACACCCTACAATTTGACTCTGTGCCATGCGGAGGGCCCTCAGTGACCAGGAAGCAGGTACAGCTCTTTAATAACGGGAAAGAGGAAACATGCTAAATTTTGTAGGTTTGTAGGGATTTGTAGAGGAATGCAGATATTACAAGTTCTTACAAATAAGGCTGCGTTATGTCAACAACAGAGCACACCGCAGGTCTTCAGGCTAACATTCTTCTGCTTATGAGAATGCCAGCTATGTTTACTTTGTGAGAGAAGAAATCATCAAAATAATAATATTCGGTGCTTTGAACCAAATCAAAATCCTTTGATCCTTATTTTGTCCTAACGTCTGTTAAGTCCACACTAAGCAGGTCATTCAGAGTATATTTTTGAGCATATTAAGACAAAAACAAGGTGCTTGAGAAATCATTTCTAGATTTGAAAAAAAGCAAATACATTTGTTCACAAACAAGGGAAAGTTAATCCAACTAGGGCTCAAAGGTTACACACAGAGCTCTTTTTGTGGGTAGGGCAATATGTTTTCATGGGCTTTAAAACAGAGCAGTGATTAGATATTGCTTGCGTGAGTCACATGTTTGAAGGTTCATTGTTTGTGTGGAATCTTTACAGTGTACACAGACTCAAATGTTGCAGCTACTATCTCAATAGAAATGTATTATTTAGAAAATACTGCTACTGGACATTTCCACACATCTGTGTGACTGAAAAGACATTGACAGCTGAAGTATTTCTTAAAAAACACATTTCAGTTCTAATTCTGCATCCTTACGTCACTTGGTCAGTTGTCTCTTGTTATAAGCCACATATATATCAACAAATCGTATTTTTATATAGCTTGTTGGTCCTAGTAGCTAACAAAGTGATACCATGGGTCAGAGATATCAGTTGGTTTGTTTACATTCTCAAAAGAGCGTCGTTGAGGTCTAATTTCTTCCCTCGTCCTCCTGATCTAACAACATGTATGAGGGAGTTTTGGGTGGAGGCCAACAGTCACATTACAGAAGATAAAGACACTCTAACTTCCGTTTCACTGTGACTTCAAGAAATCAGCCAAAATATGCTTCATCTGATTTGTATGTAGAATTGTAGACTCTGAGCTAAAAGGGGGCTGAGTAAACAGGGTCACCCACTCTTTGTTGTCGTATTCGTCCCCATTATAGGAGCTGCTGTCCACCTTGGCTGGGGGGTAGGAGATGACACTGTTCGCTGAGGCGTTGAGCAGACCAGCTCCCTTCTCTGACACCAGCAGAGTAGGGGCGTCTTGAACACTGCGGCTTTCCTCCACATTGTTCACCTACAGCAGGCAGGAAAAAACAGAAGGAACAGACTCAGCAAACACAAACAAACAACTAAAGCACTCACAAAGACCAGGCCACGCTACAGGCTCATTTTCTGACTGACATCCTGTAAAAGAAACCATTATTTTTCTCCTCTTTTCCTTAGGTCTTAACTTGAGAAGAAAAGGTAACTCTACTCCAGAGACAAAAGTATGGTAATTACTGCTTAAAGTTTGAAAGAGCAGTCAGGCATGTAATTGGACAGCACAATCCAACTGCTCAGTGAAATGAGAGTTATCTGCTTTTCAAGCACGGGGAACCTAAAGGCTAATTGTTAAATAAATCAAACACTAATAAATAAATAAACCAAAACCTTTGAGATTGTAATGTAATACCACTGATGGTATATACACAGAAACCATCTGACAATAATTCCAGCTTTGCTTTCACTTCTTTCTACTGTCTTACTGTATGTCTTTATAAACACTTGGAACAGAAGTGCTCCTCCTTTCTTTCTTCAAACAAAAGGAAACAGTGTCTCTCATGTAAATAAGTTTGCCTTAATCTGTTTTTCCAAGTCCTTCCTGTGAGGTCAGACAGCCTGCATGAGGGCATTCCTCACAATGAAGCCCTCAGGGGTGGTCAGGCACTGCTTCTTCCACTTCCACTGGGTCCAATAATTGTATCAATCATTAGATGCCTTTTACACAACCTCTACACAAAGCAGTTGAGTCTAAACTTTAAACGGGTCTTACTGTTTCTCTGATACCTGGAAGGCTAACTGGCTTAATGTTAGCAGAAACCCTTTGGTTATTTTTCAAATGTAGCAACACAAAGAGGATGTGAGGCCAATAAAAGCACAACAAAAAGGAGACTAAAACTACAATAATTCACTGTATAAGTAAGTAAGCAGGTTTTGAATTAAGCTTAAAATATAGCCGCACAAATGCCTTTGTACATGAAATAGCACTGAAAATGGTTGTAGTGATGTTACTTTTAAAAATGCAGATTTCTGTGAGGAGCAGGAGTATGTAGGAGTAGGAGATCATGTTCCCCTGGAGTAAGACATCTGACAACTACTGCACCTGCACAAGTAGGCATAAATATTTGCTGTATTTGTCTATAATGTATTTCAGCACCAGTCCCTGGGGAACGGCTTACAGGTGAGAATTTACTATTTCCCAACTATATAAAACCCTTATAAAACATCCACCCTCCTGCTTTCTTGGGTGGTTCACTACTGAGCAAATTCCTCACAGAGCCTAACATCAGCCAAGCCCCCAAAAAACAATAATCAAGGTGGGTGGAGTGCCTGGGCGGGGGGAGAGTTGCCATTCTTGCAGCTGCAGGAGAATCCTATTTGAAGACTGCATTTCATGTAAGAATCCCAACAACAATGCCCTCGCAGTGTGCTACTGGGCTGCGAGCAGAGTATGTAAGCACAGTGAAGAAAAGCATGAAGGCAAAGATGGAGAGGGACAGAGAGAGGCAGACAGGCAAAGCGGTGGGTGTTGATGAGGGAAGAAAGAGCAAAGGGAAGAGTAGAAAAGGTAAAGAGCGGGAGAAGTGCATGTGCGATAAAAGATGAAGGAGAAGCAGAGCAGTGGCAGTCATGATGGAAAAGGGAGAGATTTATGTAAGTTGTAAAATTACTACTTGAATCCTAATTTCAGGCATGTGCTTCACCAAAGATGATGACACTTGTGCTTTGCAAAACTAGTGAGAACGCTTTTACAGCAAGTTTTATTGAGCAGCAGTGACTGACATATTTAAAAGATAAAATACAGTGAATTCTGTCATTTTAAGCCACCATCTGAAGACAACTGTAGCCATCAAATGAAGTCAGCTGCAGCTTAGCAGGTTAACTAGTTCAGTTTACCTAAGCTGTCTTTTCACTAAAAGACGGGGTTTGAAAAAAAAAATAGAACCCTATTTTTGTTTGTTTTTTAGAAATTATTTTAGTTTAAATATATGTAGCTAACCAATACATGCCTGAGTTTATTTTGAACACAATTTCACACAATTTATATCTATTGTACTATTGGTCATTATTGCAATTAGATATTTTCCCCAAATCGTTCAGTCTCACTCTACACTCCTTGAAGAGATGTCAGACAAGGGATACCACTTTGGAAGAAATAATTACAAAATCTTTGTCATCCAGGGTTCAGCAACATGTTGTTTCTTAATGTCTAGACCATATTATGCTATACAGTATAATGTTATGTCCACGTCTACGAAACCTGCACAGGATGCTTTCTCTCTACATCTGTGCAGCACTTCAGCACACAGACAGCCCTGCAGAAACTAACTCTGATGACCTCATGCAGCAGACACAATGCATACACCCCCCCCCCCGGGCGAGCTGAATGAGGTCAGTGTGTGAGGTCATCAGAGTATGCCAGGCCTCCCCGCACTCAGCAACAGAGATGGGTCCAATTGCAAACCAACCACAGCCTTAGACTGTCACTGGCCTTGTGTTTAAAGGAGCCAAACAAGCCTGATGACTCATTTTGTGACACAGATACGTAGTATGCAGGTAGCACAGCAACAATGGAAATAAATAGCTGCAGTGTGGAACATTGGACATATGTAAATATACAATAACAGCACACTTTGGCTTACCTGCTTTTGTAGAGAATAAAGTCTTCAGGGAGCAAAGTATATGTTTCCCAACCTGCATACATGTTTTAATCTTTGAGAGTGACTAGCTTGAATAAATAATGATCTGACTGCAATGACAGTCATCAAATCTTCTACTTTTTCTAACAGCAATATTTACCTCAAAAATCTCCAGAATTGTGAAATTTCTAAGTGCAGTAGCAGTGTACACTTCGTTACTGTACCGAAGCCCGATGACACAAGGGAGCATGGCTCCATTATCAGACACTAGCACTAGTCATAGGATTCACTCTGGGCTTGTCTTGTCTGCTCTGCTCTGCCTGTACACCTCTGTGTACATGATGGCATGTTCCAGGCAATGACAACCACTCTCAAAAACAAACAGCTCTATATAATCCAATATAACACATAAAGAATGACTCACAGCACTTTCTGCATCCTTCATTGACACATCTGATCAAATGATAGAGCTAAGCTAGTACTTTTTTTTAGTCCTCTAAGTGTACAGATATGCATTACACACTGCAGTATGTGCTTATGCATGGCCAGAGGAGGTATCTTGGCCTTTCAACCCCATACTGAAATAAAACAATTAGCACTCCCTTTAAATAAGTTATGGTTGCAAAACTTATCACTGGCAGTTAGCAGGGTAACTTGAAATTCACCTGCACGATGTTTGAACAAACACTGGATGTGGACATTATGTATGGAGAAGAGTGCTGACTACAGTATGTACTGTAGCAGACAGAAAGGAAATGTTCTTCAGACCCACATTTCATTTAGTTTTAAGACACAAAACATAGAAAATTGCTTTAAAAAAGTGTACAAATACCCTGGTGTTTCAAACCTAGCTTACCAAATGTCAAGTTAACCTATTAGTGCCATTTATGACCATCTATTCAATGTTCAAACCTGAGCCTTTGATGTAAACTCATTGTCATTCGCTGTACAAAACAAGCTTCATTTGAAAAGTGGCAGGTCAAGTCAATAATCAACCCACATCTCAGGTAACAGTCCCATATGACTAGCGTAATGTTGACGTTTAAAAAGGCAGGCTCTATAGAAACCACCTGCCTGCTTACTATCTTCTCAGGTGGTTAATGATTACTCAGAGTGAAACCAGGTAGTAGACCATGAGCAAACAATCGCTAACTGCTATCAGCCCTGTCCCTGAACAAAGTGACTCAGTCAGGACGCACTGTTACGGTAGTGTGACCGTTTCCCTGTAGAATCCTATATACTGATAAAGACCTATATATGAAGCTCCTTTTGGACTTTCGACTCATAAAAGACAATCGATGAAAACACATGAGATTTAAAATGGTGAGCAACATTGCAAAGTGTCATATTGTGCAACTATGTTAAAAACCTTGGGAATATACAAGTCTCAGCTTGGCTATTTACTGCCACAATCACCACAATCACCTAACCTGTCTTTATAGCAGATGACTACCTTAGCAGGATGACTACCTCACTGGTGACCTACCTGCTTACCTACTTTACATTGTAGAAACGGATGGAAACTTATTTGCCACACATCAGTTTTGGTGGCTGAACCTACTATGCCGAAAAAACACCGTAGTTGATCATTTCATCATCGAATCAAATCCGTCGGTGAACATTGTGTTCTATCAACTTTCCTTAGGCCGGATTTAAACTCTCTGTGACCCTGTTCATTTGACTGCAAGCTGTGCATGCACAAACTCAGGGTCAGTTCAGGTCGAAATATGATTTTTCTTTGTAAATCCCTTGTAAACCTGTTCTTATTAAACTGTGACTACCATCCTGTTGTCTCTCACCCAGTCCTCTACATCTCTGCCCTCTGAGGCCTTCCCGCCAACAAGAGGCTCATCCCAGTAGATGTTTGGTTTCCCGTAGCGCCAGATCTTCCCTCTTGTTTTGTGTGCAAAGAAAGCTGCAACACCCAAGGCGATGACAACCAGGAATCCACACACCATGGCAACTCCCTAGAAAAGCAAGAACAGGAGAATAAAATCTGGAAGGTTGTCAAGGAGATAAGCTGTAAGATAAAGCTGGTCTATGCTGCTACATGAAGAACATAAATACACATGTGTGATGTCAATAGGAGAAATACATTTCACAGTTTGTGGTTCCATGTACCCAAAAAGTGCAACAATGCTTCATGATAACAGATATCATTACAAAACAGTACAGGGCTGATTCAGTCCAGATTTATCTCACTTTTAACACATTTCTTACATCTTTATACACAACTGTTTCACAAAAACAGATGGTGTATGATACACAAGTAAACCCAAAGCATTTCAATTATATTAATTCTAGTGCTGATACAATTTGTAAATTAACTGATTAGTCTTTAAACACAAAACTAATCATAAACAAGTCTGACAATGAATTAATAGGTCATTTAATGACAAAATGTGCCAAACATTTACTGGTCCCAGCTTCTAAAATGTGAGGATTTGCTGATTTTCTTTGTTTTATAATATTGTAGAGTGAATATATTTTGAGTTTTGGGATTCTGTTCAGACAAAATAAACAAAGGCAATGTAAAGACATCACTTAGTTATTTTCTGCCAATTTATAGACTAAACAGTTCATGGACTTATTTTTAAAAAGCAGATATGTTGATGAGATTGTTACTTGCAGCCCTAATGTATTTATTTGTAGTCACATTTTACATGTTGCAGTCTGAAATGAAAATATATTTTAGGGCCTTCACTGCTCATCCAACTCAAAATAACTTCCACAGAAACTATTATAGTTACAACTGTAGCCCAATCAATTTAAAAGCATGTTATAAATATTTAAATTAGACTACTGCATCTACTTGAAATTATCCTGAAGGGGCAAAACCTGCAGTGTCACATCAAACACTGACTTAACCCTTGAAATATCTACAAAATATCTACAAGAAAAGCTACAAACCTCCTGTGGGTCCACATAGCAGTAATGGTAAAGATACTGGTTGTACATGGGGAAGCCTCCCACTCCTCCCATCTGTGAGTAGCTGGTCTGGTAGAGGTTCTGGCACATCATAAGCATTGGATTATACATCATACTGGAGGAGCCCTGGGCCATGGGGTTCACGCCAACAATGTAGACAATGTTTATGATGCCCTGAAAAAAAAACAACCTGAAGTTAGTACACTGACAGTCGCCTTGATATTTACAATTATAACATCCGTTAGTCTCTCATTGAAAAAGACTTCTAGTAGCACTCCTCACTACTCAATTCAAATATGACTAAGACAACAGTGTCAGATCATGTCACATCATCAAGACCCACATTCAGCACCAATCATATCATCCCAGTAATTTGCTGAACATCCTGTAAGTACAAAGAGTACATTACAAGAAGGGGACAACTTTTATGTTGGGCTAAAAAAAACCTTTGATGATTCTCTTGTGTTCTCTGGTTTGTCTGTAACAATACTTTGTTGGAGCTTAATCAGCTGGAAACATCCACATTTTTATTTGAAATTTTTATGGATGCTTGGTATGATACATTTTCTGCCTGTTTCTACACTGAATTCGATAATGTGCTGAGCACAAATGAACTTTAACACCCCTACAGATGTAAGAAAATCATATAAACTCTGCTTGAATCAGAACTTGCCCATTATCTGGAATTATTTAAGAGCAGCAGAAAAGAAAGCCCTCAGATGTAAAAACAATAACCAGAGAGTTTAGGATTTAATTTAAAGAGAAAGTCTAGCCAACTTATATACACTTACTTTAACTGAAGGCGCTCTTTCCATATTGAACATCTAGACACTTTATTACAGCTCCAGCAGGATGGAGTAAAATTAACAGATTGGATCCCAGAGAGACTAGTGTCTCTTCATTTTTGGATCTACAGTATTATTACACTGTATACAGAGCAGCGTAAACATCTTGGTGTGATCTTGGATGAACATCTGTATGAACATGTTTTTTAAACGACTCAGCATGTAGAACAGTGGGATGTGAAAAGAGCTCAACTGTGTACACACAGTCCTGTTCCAGATTATACTTCTGGTATTTAGGGTTTTCGAAAACCCAACATTTAAATACCGCACATAACAGTGTTTACAAAACATGTCCAAGTTTCCACTGTTAGTTGGGATGTGGGATGGGAACCTCCAAATATTCCAGATATGTCATTCACATTTCATGTTTTTACACCTACAATGTTAACCATATATAAGGCAGCAGAACTAAACAGAGGTCAACAATCTATTTGTGTTTGATTAAGACTGATTTTAGTATATTGTCCTCCATCTTAGTTTCTTTTAGCTGGATGATGATAAAAGACTTGACCTGTTTTAGCTGGGGGGGGGGCTTAGAGCCATTAGAGGAGAATATTTTGTCCAGAACGTGACGTTTGTGTAGTATAGTTTGTGTAGTATAGTTTCGCTTTAAAGATAGTTTATCTGTCTTCTACTTTATAGACCATTGTGATTTCTACAATACTTTGCTCTCTTGTTGCTCTACAGAGAAATCTTGTGCTTCTAATGAATCAATCACCCATCACCAGTGTCATATTTTATAGTTTCCTCCACACAGGGTGACTGGAGACAGAGAAGTGGAACAGCATAAACAAAAGGAAACCACAAAACGTGAATGAGTCTTACCTGCAGGACAGCCATGATGATGCTGGCTATCAGGAGGGCCAGAAAGAACTTCCTACTGCGGACAGTGTTGGATTTAGAGAAGCTGGTGATGAAGAAGGCCAACGCCCCTATGAAGTTAATGGCTGCCATGGCGATCATGGCGGTTTTGGCTGAGTAAGGTGAGATGTAGGAGCCGTAGCTGTTGCCGTAGCCTCCATAGCCTCCGTAACCTCCATAGCCTCCATAACCACCGTATCCTGAACCGTAGCTGCCGCCGCCATATCCGCTGCCGTAGCCCAGTCCCATTCCCATTCCCATTCCATACTGCATGTCCCACATGAGAGTGGAGGCCACGCAGGCAAATATCGCCACACACAACAGGATCACCGTAGCCATCATGGCCTTGATGATCCCCGGAGGCGACAGCCATTTGTAGAAGTGCTGTGGTTTCTCCTCGATGTAGTAAGATCCCGGTGGAGGTGGGTATGCGTTGTAATCGCTCTGAGGGGCATGGAAGCTGCCTGGGGAGCCAAAGCCGTTGTTGGATGGCGAGGTGAAAGGAGGACTGTAGACAGGTGGGCTCTCGTAGCGCTGCTTGTCAAACATTGCTCAAAGATGTCTCCGAACTGTAAAGAAAAACAACAAAACAAAAAGAGTTTGTGGATAGTCGAGAGAGCAAAGTGCACCGCACAAAGCTAGGAAGAGTTGTCCGGCTCTGTTTTTCAGCAGCACTGATATGAGTAATGCTACGTGGAGATATGGGAAAGTTAGGCGTGACTGTCTTTGGTAATGAGGCTTAGTAACTGAACAGTGTAAATGTTTTACCATTTCCAAGGGGTTGTGATTTATGAGGTTAGCCTTGTTTGTGCAATTTTCTCTTTCTGTCAGGTTGAGTAAATTAGGTTTTACAGAGAGCAGAAAGTTTATCACTTATCATAAACTAGATCGGACCTGCTTTCCCACATTGACAGAAATAAAAAGTATTAGTGGAATGACCTTAGCTTTGAGGTCTTACGAACCAGCAAAGTCAGAATCCGTGTGGAGATGTCGGTACCAGGACGGGGAGCGCAGCCAAACAACAATACTTCCCTTTTTGCGTCTTCACAGGCTGTGGGAGTCTCTCTCCAGCTCCCACAATGTCCAACCAGACTTTGAACATTTCACATCCCACCCTCCAGCTAAAATTTTTTGTTTTCTTTCTGCTACAAATCTTAGAGAGAAACATCCAAGGCCACAGTGTATAACAATACCTATTCTTCTACACAGAGCCCTACAGGGAGTGGGCTGCCTACATGTTTGAGTGAAAAGGCATGTAAACAGCCGGACAAAGCTACTGTAGAGGACAGAAAATGAGAACATTAATGCCTCTTTTACTTTTTTCTTATTTGCCAACTCTAATCTCAGCCTGATATGAACTCAATGCTGAGTGCAAGCCATGGGTTCCTTTTGTTATCGATTCATCTATTCTTTTTTTGATGAACTGATTGTTTAGTCTATAAAATGTCATAAAATAGTGAAAAATGCCCAGCACATGTTCCCAGAGCCCAAGACAAGTCTTATAATTACATGCTTTGTCAGATCAACAGTCCAAAATGCAAAGATGTGAAGTTTTTCAAGATATAAAACAGAAAAGCAGCAAATTCTCACTTTAGAGAAGCTTCAAGCTGGAGAATATTTTGGGACAAATGTGGAGATTGAATGCTTTCTTTTGTCGTGTGTGATAGTAAACTGAATATCTTTTAGTTTTGGACTGTTAGTTGAACAAATCACGTAATTTGAATAGCTCTGGGAAATTGTGATGGGCATTTGTTTACTATTTACTTACATTTTATATGCAAAATAAATCAATTTATTGAGAAAATAATCAACAACTTCACTGATAATGAAAATAATCAGCCCTTGATGAAGTCATTATCAAGGGATATTTGCAAAAACAACAAGAAAATCTCTTTCACGTACACTTTTCTCCTGTTCAGGCATCTTGGTGGGATTGTGAGGGAGGCAACGGCCATTCAGAAAATTAGACACACACAGAGACGGACAGAGACACAGTCCCTGGCACTGCCCAAAGTCTACAGTCCTCAGTAATAACTCTCCTCTCTTTATGGGACTCTGGCACACACGGCAGAAGAGGTCTCGCCTCAGAGCCTCCATCCCAGACACCTTCCCATTATTCCCTCCCTCATTCCTCCATATCCTTCATCCCCCTCACAATTCGCCTGTCCCCCAACTCTCCTCCCCCCTTCTCTCTCTCCCTCCCTCCATAACTTCTTGCCTTTGTTTTGGGAGCAGGAGGGGCAAAAGTCAAGGCTGCTCGTCACAGGAACAGTGTTGCCATGGAGTCGGGGTAAAAAAATAAAAGAACAAGAAAATTGGGGCACTGTCAAAGGAGGATCAAACAAGGGCTCCTCTGTGCTGCTGCTGAGTGGAGTGAGGCAGGAGAAAGGAGGGGAGTACAGGTGGATGGGTATGATTTGCGCAGCGGTGTCAGGTGTCCTTTATTGTTGATCAACAGGCTGTCTCGTAAACCAGTGGGTCTTAGTTTATTCTCTACTGCAGTGTCTGATTATATTGATAACTGGCAGGAAATAATCTGAGGCTCAAGCCCTTTTTCCGTGCAATGAAATTACACTGAGAAGAACCAAACAACTGTGAGTTCTACCTACCAAAGGCCTCACAACACTGTTATAAAGTCAATTTTCTACTTTATTACTTTAGGAAAAGTACAACATTTTGAGCCCAAACTAGCTCTTTGTCAGGTGCAAAGGCTTTAAAATCGTCAAAATCTAAATCTTAAACTTCTCTAAACCTGCCAAAGAGCCAATTTGGGCTCAAAACATGGTAGTTTTCCTAAAGTAATAAAGTAGGGATTTTCTAAAGGGAGTGTATAACAGTAGTGCAAATCTTTGGGAGGCAGCTGGAGCTGCAGTGATTAATGGTTAAATCATTTGACAAGCAAAATGCTGAACATTTGATGGTTCCAGCTTCTCAAATGTAAGAATTTGCTGCTTGTTCTTCTTAACATTATAGTAAACAGAATATTTTTGGTTAGTCAGACAAAACAATTCATTTGGTGACATTAACTTGGGCTATTGGAAAATTACGATGGGCATTTTCCACTATTCTTTGACATTTTATTGTCTTTTTAGTTGTTTGCTGTAGACTCGGCACCTGTACAAGAAAGATGTGATTGTGAGGCCCACAAAATCACAATGACTTATCTGGGACATTTGCTCATTAAGGGGGAAACAGCCGGACAAAGTTACTGTACTTTATTTAAAAGCAAATTCCCTGAATACAGCGTAGTGACTTTCACTCAAAGAATGTGCTGTAGCAACAGCGGCATGGCAGCTGCACAGTAGCATCAGTCGTAGTAGTAGTTGTACAATGGTGTTTGTCCAAAACTGGCTCACAAATCTCATTTTCAAGCTGGACAGAAAACACAGCATTTGTGCCGCAGTCACAGGTCAGGTCAGACACCCACCAGCCGCAGCATGAGCTCCACTACAACACAGAGACTCTATCATCTGCTGCTGATAATGGAATTCCAGTCATACAGTCACATGTTTCACATCTGTCAGAAACGATTAGGCCCCTGCCCAATGTAGGCTGGGACCCACTGGCACACACACAGGAGTCTGCTAAGACTTCCTGACCAAAAGCACCCCACTGAAAAATGGGCCATAAAAAAAAAAACTCAGTAAAACCTGTGGATATGCATTCAGTTGCAAATGTTTTAGGTCCACCTATCTAAAACGAATGCACACTAATACAAAAACCGTTTGAGAGAGATGTTGATTCAACTTGAATTGTCATTCTGGAGACTGCGGTGTGGTTGCAGTGTACTACATTATACTGAGGGGGGTTTCTAATATTTTGTCCACCCCAGTTATATCAATGAGGGTAGACTAAATGCTGTTCAATCCACACAAAACCTGAACAAAAACATGCTCCACTGTGTTTTATTATATGTTTTATTATTTTATTTTATGCATATTCTTTTTACTTCAGTGGTGTTCAGTTTACATGTTTGTTATAGGGCTCTATGTTTTATGTTGTGGTAAGCTAAAGACAAGTTTCCACTCTGGGAGCCAATAAAGTAGTTTTCTATTCTATAACCTTCATGAAGGTAGGGTTTTCTGCAGGGCTGCTGTTTTAACTGGGTGTACCTAATAAACTGACCCCTGTCTATAATTAATAAGTCATTAGCTAGTACTCCACAACACAAAGCTAAATAAATCCCTCCTAATTAGTGATTTTTCTAACCATATAAATTACAGTTATATTAAAGTAAATCTTTGAGTTATACCTGGATGATTCACGTGTCTCTGCTCCTGAGCTTACTGTGCCATCAGTTAACATGTAAACACACATTTAACATCATTATCATCAGAAAAATAAAAACATCAAACTGAACAGACAGCAGGTTGTGAAACTGCTGTGGTTTTTGGTGGTGATGTTACTTTGCTGTTTGTTATTGATCACGGTTTGGATAACGTGTATAATTCAAGCCACAGTTATCTTAAATCAAACGGCCATTATCGACAGATTTTATACTAGCTAACACCGGCTAACGTTACCGTTATGGAGATAAATATAGTGCGATTTTCTTTCTGTTTTGTCCCGGTAGATTAAATCGTTTTAAACGGATTCCTTTATGATCGATAACAAAACGTAGCTTAACTCAATATTGTTGTTAGCTAACAAACGTTAAGTGACTTGAATCCCACCTGTCGTTAGTTACAAATCTACCGTTACTAATGCTGCTCACTCACAACTTAATTTACTTTAATCTGACAGAATAGCTTTACATAGAGTTATTAAAATCACCTTTAACCGCCGTCATGTTGTCTTACCTGAGGATCGCTTAAGGGGAATAAAAACTTAACACACTTCCAGTCCCTGTTTCCTGTCAAAACTCTTCTTCTGAAAGTTTGGAGCAAAAAAAAAATAATAATAATAATAATGTGTCCGACAGATGAACCTGTTTCTGAGAGTTAATGTTAAAGTGGACCTCTTTTTGTTCGAGGCTCACTTCAAAACTGCTGTCCCAGGCGGAGACAGAGACCACGGCTCCTTCGCAGACTGCAGCCTCTGAACAAGTGCTTTGTCCCGCCTGTCCGCGGTGAGGAGGCCCCCCGCACCGCACCGCTGCACCGCCGGCTTCAACCGCCAGAGGTCGGGCTTCCTGCGGTTTACAGCAGCCACACGACAGACTACAACCAGGCTCCAGTACATTCACTCAAGTGCTGTGCTTAAGTACAGTTTTGAGCTACTTGTACTTTACTTGAGTATTTCCATTTTCTGCTACTTCATATTTCTACTCCACTACAATTCAGAGAAAAATTTTGTATTTTTTACTCGACTACATTTATTTGATACCTTTAGTTACTGTTACTTTTGCAGATTCATATTAATTGTACTTTACCCTTATTTTAATTTTATACTTATACCCACTTGGTACTTAATTAATCTGACCTGTATTATAGTGTATTATATTTTTTGCTTAGTACTTCTATTCCTGTGTGCACTGATGTGACAGCGAGCTGCTGTAACAAAAGAGTTTCCCCGCGGGGATCAATAAGTATTTCTGATTCTGATTCTGATCTGATAATACAAAGTATAAAATCAACAAATACATTATGATGTATTATTATGGATAAAGATAAGACTTTATTAGTGAAATTCACAAGCTACCTGACAGTACAGTAGCCTATAGTAAAAAATAAATAAAAAATAAGCCCCACCTTTACCAGCTGCAACATAAAAGTGATGAACACATTAATGCATCAATAATTATAATTCAATATTATAATGTACATTATTCTGATATGGGCTATTCTGCACAATGAGTACTTTTACTTTTGGTACTTTAAGTATATTTTGATGCTGATACTTTTGTAGTTTTACTTGTAACAGAGTATTTCTAAATGTGGTATTGCTACTTTTATTTGAGTACTTCTTCCACCACTGCCAATCCTTCAGTACCCACATAATCAATCACACTGGTGCAGATATTATTATTTCAAAAAATGTTTTGCCTTCGTGTTACATAAAAGGTGACCAAAATGTTTTAATATGTTTGCGTTTCAGTGCTGATCTCTCATTTACCATAAATCCCTGGGGTTTTCTTTTGTCCTACTTGTTACTGTTTCTCACACTCCTCTGTTAATTTGTATTTATTTTATCTCTGTTTCACAACGAACTTGCAATGTTTTCTGTTTGTTTGTTTGTTTCAGTGTATAAATTCAGTTGCATTCCTCCATAAGGCCCTTCTTTATGAGACAGAGTAACTGGGCTGATTTCCTCACTATGTGTACTAGGTGAGGAATTTTGTAAAAATAAACATGTTTCTCAGTCTAAATTTAAAATTAAAAAAATAGACTGCACAGAAAAGAGTGACCCATAAACACAAAATGAGACCCTGAAATTGATAAAACCAAGATCATATTACCTGAGGTTCTTAACAAATCAAAGCTTAAAAGTGAAATATAAACTCTCGCCTTAACTGCAGCGAACCAAAGCCCCTTAAAGAGAAAACAGGACTAACACATGATGGTTGAACCTGCTTGAATTTATTTTTAAAAATAGATTTTTAAAGCAATTTCCATTACAGGAAGAATATAAATCACAGTCTACTGATTCATGGGTTTTGAGGTCCTTGAAAGCTTTTCTCTGAGGAACACACATGATCAGTTTGCTCTTAAATTTTGATACACAGTATATTTACTGAGCTACTATAACATTTACAAACTTAAACATGCAGCTTTCATGAGCTGAACAAAGACTACAAACATACCACAGGAATAGACTAAATAAAGAAGAAAAACAAAAATGTGCAGTGTATAAAATCATTTAATAATGATTCAGTCAGAAGATACAGCAAGCGTCTATTTTCATTTTCAGATTTACTTTCCCAAAAAAACAGTGTTTGGTTATTTTTTCTCCTACATATGATCAAAGCAAGTGGTACAAATAATAATGGTCAGGAAGGTATTACCTCTAATGCTTACACTCACTCACACACACACACACACACACACACACACACACACACACACACAAACGAGGAGTCAAGTTCACCCAGTTCAGTTCCTTGGCAACAGCACCACAATCGCTGCCAGGTCAGCGAAGACATTTGGCTTCATTCACAGTAGAAAGTCAAGGCAGAGGTCGGATCACATTATATTAGAGAGATTCTGAGTTATCCAGGTCATATCTAGAAGGGCAACTTCTAAAGCCAGTCCAGTTGCCCTTGACTTAGAACTTTTAGATATCTATATGAAATATTATATTTTGTATTTATGAGTCTGTGATATTGTGATTTCAATTCCTACATTTCTTCTAGACATCTGAATCCATTTAAAGATCTTTTTCTGGTCACAAACTTCACCTGTGATGTGGAGCAAATGCTTTCATATAATTCCAGGAAAGCAGTGTAGTTACAAATTCACACACTAGGTGGTAGCATGGCTTTGTCCTCTGCACCATGTCCAACAAGCAAGGCTTTGCTTTCCGAAATTAAAAATTACAAAATATTTAGAAAAAAAACAAAAGTAAATTATGTCCAAATATTTTTTAAAGATTAATGAGCATGGCATGATCCTTGAGGAGCTTATATACAGGTATGCTCTGTATCCAGCTGAGATACTAACAGTTGGTTTAAACAGAAAAAAGCAAAATCTAAAGAGAAATCCAAAACACAACTGCCTCTAACCTAAAACTGTAGGTTATTAAATCTCTGACATGACATGTTTTCTCTGTGTGTGTGTGTGTGTGTGTGTGTGTGTGTGCACAGGTATGAGACAATGACCACCAATGAGTGTGGTGTAGATTTTGAACCCTAACTTTTCCGTATCCTGATTGGCCAGATTAGAATTGTGAATAGGCAAAGTGCTGCAGGAACGGCCACGCCCCCGGTTACTGTCGCCATGACGTCACGATAAAACCAAACACAGTCCTGGCAGCAGGCGTCTGTGCTGTTGAAGAGGAAAGAGAGACAAAGGCTTTTGTTAAACTGTGACAAAAAAAGGTGTTGTCTTTGAGAAGTGAAAGGTCAACTGTGGCAATAAAGCCAAATTAATCTTTTCACATCTTCAAAGAAAAATCCTCTATTTGGTGAATTAATTTTGTGGAGGAAAAACATACGCGCAGCCACAAGTTAAAGGATAAGGCTGGTGCTATTCTTTATGCATGTAAGGCCAAAACCATCATATCTGTCAGTACTTTCTGACTTCCCTATCCTGTCTGTGGCACTCAGCCCCAAATCCATTGGTTCCTACTGAATCTTTTAAAACAAGACCCATATATATATTGTTTCATTTTTTTAAAAGTCTAAGTAATCTCTTGAAACAGCAGGGCACTGTAGTTTTTTGCAAACATTACTCAAGCAGGAATAAATAGTGCATTTGTTGGGGACTATTTTCAGCTGTGGATTAATACAAATTTGGTGCCCTAGTGAGTGTTTCAGGCATGTGGAACTGAAAATAAACTACAGTGCCCATGTTGATTGTAATGAAGGAACATGTCACCCAGTACAACAACATGGCTCATTTATGTGTTTTTAATAGTTTTTGGACAACAGTGGCGGTCTATGGTGGAGAGGAATGAGCTTTATCAGGCTTTGGCAACACAGGCAATACTTTTTAGGATCAATTCATTGTTGGTTTTCAGTCTTTTCATGGGATTTGATGACAATAACAAATATATAGATATGATCTGCATCTTTTTCCTTCAAAGCAGTGGCTCCCAACCTGGGGGGTCCCGACCCCCACAAGTTGTCACGAGCTGATCATCCAGGTAGGAAACAAGAAAAAAAACTAAATTCGGCTACACAAAACACGTTTATTTTTCAGACTTTTCTCCATTTTTTCCTTTTTTTTGTGTATTACTGCACAGTTTTACCTCTTCAGGTCTCTAAAAATGATTCAAATGAAACAGTCTGACAAGAGAAAATTGCTCTTTGACTGAACTGCTCACAACTTATAGACATGCAACTTGTGACAAGGGGTCTCAAAGAGATATTGCTTCATATTAAGGTTTCACAAGCAAAAAAGTTTGGGTACTACTGCTTATACATATTTAAAAAAAAGCTGTCACCATTTAAGTTGTTGAGGATTTCCTGGTATTCTGGCCATGCAGAAAAAAGAAGTGAAAACAGGCAGTGTTTTGTGGTTCATCTGTCTGTGGGAAATGCCTACATCTTTTCTGACAGCTTCCTCCAAACTTTTATTTTAACTGCGTGTCGGTGAAAAGGCCTGCTAAAGGCAGCGGAGTGTCAGTCACAGAGAGACTCACCTGCATGGTCGCGAGCTCTGGATGAGGATGACCCCCATGCCATTTGCTACCTTGTCTGTGAAGCTCATCGATCCATAAACAAAGGCCCCGCTTTGCTGCCAAAATAAGACAGCGATCAAAGATTATTACGGTCACTGCGGTAAAGCACAGAGGCATGAAATCTATCTGAAACGCCTACACAATTCTTCACAGCATTTTTTTTCTGTGAATAAGACACACAATAGACTCTCTGTGAGCACTTATCCAGACAGTGTGAGTGAAGAAAGACAGACATGAGAGGAGATGTGACAGCAGTAAAATGTGCTGTGATACAAACCACTACAAACCCTACCCCTTTAATTTCCCAAAGAATCTTCTAACATGACTGTGATCCAGCAGTACGAGGACAAACTGACTGGTTTGATAATCTTATTATTACAACAAATAAATAATACACTTTATCATTCTGTAGATCTTCAGTTAACTCTCCTGTGACTGGACGGCTGATTCTGATGTGACATTTAAAACAAAAAGGTCGCTGTTTGCTTCTGCCTTGTGATGAGGTGACATTTAGAAAATAAGGATAAAATCAGCATCTGCATATTCTCCTGCACTTGCAAATGTGATTTTGAAGTGGCATGTGATTTTTGGTATTTGTTCCTTGATAGGCTTAAGGATTTTTGGCAGACTAGGAAACCACTTTGTTGTAACTGTCAAACCAGCCATGGCACTGTTGAGTAAGCTGATTATCAATTCCCACAATTTATTAAAGGATAAGGTTTGCAGTATTCTATATTTTTCTTGTCACCAAATCCCATGAAAAGACCAAAATTAACATATACAACATAAAGCTTAGTCTCTCTCTCTCAGTACTTTTCAAGTTTGTGGCTCTCAGTCACAAGCCCGTTCATTCCTACTGAAGGTGTAAATCTTTAAAAACAGGTCATAAACATATGGTTTCACTTTTTAAAAAGGCCCAGTAATTTCCTAAAACAGCTGGGCACTGTAGTCTTTACCAAACGTTACTCAAACTGGCGTAAATTGTGCATTTGTTGGGGACTGTTTTCAGCCGTGGATTAATACACATTTATACGTGTCAGTTAATTGTTGGTATTGGTTTGTTCATGGGATTTGTTGTTAATAGCCAGCCTCGTCCTTTTAATTCCTCCATGTAACAACTCTCCTACAAAGCTGTGAAATGTTGTAGGTTAGTTCCCCTCCACCCACCGTCTGCTCCCCGATGAGTGTGGCTGTCATGGACAAAGACATGACCAGGATTGTAGCAGAACCAGCTCCCAGCAGCACGGCTGCTCCATAGATGCTCTCAGCTCCCATGTTCTTGTCCACAAACACCCAGGTTGCGAAGCCAAGCACCAACAACAGGCCGATCAAATAGGTAATCTGACAGCGGACACATACATTTCAGTTTAATTCAACTTTTCCTTCAAATCACTAATTTATGAATCATGCAACAGACGTGAATTCATAACACAAGGAAGTGTTGTTGCCAATATGGTAACAAAGTGGATAGAAATGTATGTATCTTATTAGGTAGAGACTCACACTGATTCCTATGAGCTTGCTGACTGGTTTCATGACCAGAGAGCAAACAAAGCCACTGATATACATCACAAGAGGTATGATGGCAATGAAGTTCTGAGGTGAGAGAAGGGAAATATGTGTTTAAACTGCAACAGACGATTCACAAACAGAGGCCACATAATGAGTTACAGAAGTTACTGAATGAATACACACTGTGTTGGCCTTACCTTTGGTAACATCAGTGAGTTGGTGAGGTAAACTGAGATGTAGGTCTGAGATAAGTTGACTATTAGTCTCGTGCACATGTACAGGAAAGCCATCTGGTACAAAATCAAACAAAGGAAACAAGATTTAAAGGACCAATTCAGTGTTTTTGCTGGTTTGAGCAAATAAATCTACAAATAATACAGTGTGTACTTGACATTTTTGTTGACCATTTTGAATGTTTGTTAAGCAGTTTTAGATTTTTGAATGTATTTATTTCCTAGCGCTCCAGGCAGCCATTGGTTTTCACTTATTTTTATGCAATATGAAAATCTATTAGTTTACTCTTGAAACTTGCTTGAGTTGCGTAAAGCGTCACAGTTGGGGTTGGGTATCGTTTCAAATTTTTTGATGCCAGTGCCAAAACCAGAGTTTCAGTACTAAATACCAAAATGACACTTTTTTGTTGTTGTCTGATATTAAGGAATATAAACTTGTACTAATAAATAAGCCAGACTTCTCATCTGCATCCGTTTTTTCTTATAACAAAGCTGTCGAAAAATTCATGATTTAAATGATGAAATATTTGATCAAAAATCAGTTAAGACTAAGAATATGACCAAATATTACAGCTTTTTGTACTAAACAGGTTTCTACCCTGCACTAATGGATTTTCACACCATACGGAAATGACTGGAAGCAAACGGTTGCCGGTTACGACAGAAAAAATATATTAAATTTTATAAAACACAACAGGTTGGTTTGTAAGGTAAGCTACTATGTAGAGTACATGTGATTTAACTTCGACAACAAACTATATCCAGAGTTACAATGCCGTTCCCTGTGAGAAAAAGGAGGAGAAACCTTCTGAATCAGCAGCAAGTTACCCAGCACAGATTTAGGAGTCACCTGGTAGAAGGAGGGCTCCTTCAGCCAGTGCTTCCACTGAAATACAGGAAGAGGCAAAGCTTCCTGTGAGGGGGAAGGTGTGATCAGCTGATTCTCTGTCCCCGAGGATGACGCATTCTCTTTTGTGCCGACGTGGAATAACAGAGAGAATAAAGCTCCAGTGCCCAGCATAATGAGGGCCAGCGTAGAGAGAGAGAGAGAGAGAGAGAGAGAGAGAGAGAGAGCGCTCAGGTGAAAATAGGGATTCAGGAGTGTATAAATCTCTCTGGCATCTCTCTTCTTACCCTGAACAGAGGGATGTCCACCTGGCCCAGGTCGTCTGTGATGGAGGGGTCCACATTGTGCTGAGCCTGGAAGTGAAAGAGCAGCCAGGCCACAGTGTACACTGTGATATTTGCCACCACAGTGAAGGCATACCTACACAAGGAGGAATATAATTGAAACAATCAAACAGTAACTTTGTTACAGCTTTAAAGGAACGATAACAGAAGACACAGAGGTATCTTGTTCTTGCTTCAACATTCAAAGATGTATGGCTCCAGATTTGAGCTGCTCTGCATAACATGAGGAAAGAGTTACTTCTCTTTTCTTTTAACTGGAAATTTGGCTGCTATTTCTGCCTTATTGTTTTACTTCCACTGGCATAATAATCGCCTGAATCTGAGGTTGCAAGTAGATGAGCACACATAGTTTTGCCCGTTCTGCTCTCATAGTTCGGACAATGGAAGAGGAAGAAGGAATTAGAGGAAGTCATGACAACTTTTTAAAGATGGGAATCAGGCTAGGGTTGAGTAGAGGAAAAAAGGAGAGACTGGGAGAACGGAGAGAAGATAAACAATGGAAGAACTGAGCCCATCATTCATGTTTTTAGATTCAGACAGTAAAATATTCCAGTCTGAAAACTAGAATCAGTTGTGATGACTTTGAAGGCTAATTTTGCTGACAATTAACAATACCAGTTTATTACTGACTATTTAATCCTCCAAGCCTGATTCTCACCTATTAAAGCTAGGGTAGGCAACGCTGGAGAAACTAGCTTTAGTGTAATTGTATTTTATTTAAATTAAAACAATGACGTTGTTTTTTCCCCCCTCAAAGACTCAATGTCAGTATGAGTTTATCATTCCTTTAAAATAAAACTGAGTCAACGGTTTTGTTCATTTTAAAAACGTGAGTAAGACGAGGCGACGCTCCCCGTCCGGGACGTCCGTGATGACGTCACCTCACCTGTATGCGGTCAGCTCCACCTTGTCGCTCTCACTGGACACCAGCTCCGGGATGAGGGAGAGGTGCGAGATCTGAGTGGCTGCCCAGCCGAACTGGAAGATGATGATGAAGGGGGAAAAGTAAACAATCTGAGCCCACTGAGTAGTGTTGTCGTTACAGGCCAGGCAGGGGTTGAAAATGAAGGGGAAAGATACAAGAACACAAACAGTTCCTGGAAAAGTAGAGAAAGAGTTATTTTAATCACCTCTAGAATAGTATTAAACGTGACACCATGTATAGTGTTTTGAGCATTTTGTACTCGGTTTAGAAAGTCACTATATAAACACAGTAAGTATTGTTGTAATATTCCCAGTCACTACAATTTATGGTGGTCTTTAAAGTCACTAAAACATTCCTGTAGGTCATATTTCTATATCTATTTAATATTTTAAAAAAAAGTAACAAACCACTTTTACTCAAGTACTGTACTTAAGTACAATTTTGTGGTATGCTTCACTTGAATTTTATGCAACTTTATACTCCAGCTCCGAGGAAGGAAAATTACTTTTAACTCCACTACATTTATTAGCCACTTAGGCTATATCACCAATAAATACAATATGATTCATTGTTCTAGATTAAACAGTATATAAAGTAGTAAAAAGTAATCAAATAATCCAATAATACATAGCCTATTTCACTCTGAAAGGGACCATTCTGCATTATAAGTACTTCTACTTAGGATACTTTCAGTTTATTTTGCTGGAAACACTTCTGTACTTTTACTTTGGTCACATGTTAAATGCAGGACTTTTACTTGTAATGTAATAAAATATAGTAACGAATCTGAATACTTCTTCCACCATTGTTATATCCAGAACTCTGATACAGACAAGCACGGACTTAAGATATTTTTAATAATTTAAAACAAGTTCTATCTTTGCTTGTGAGGAGCAGATGCAGTCAGGTACTTACCCAGCAGATGCCAGGTTTTTCTCTTGCCGTAAATGCCCGGTGTTCTGTCGGATTCATATCCAACCAGAGGCGTACAGACGCCATCCGCTATTTGACCAATCAGCAGCATCACACCTGCATAGGTGCTCTGGAAGCCGAGCACGGAGTGCAGGTAGACCAGCAGATAGGTGAACCACATAGAGGCGCACAGGTCATTTAGAAAATGTCCCGCTGCGAAACATACCCGCCTGCAGACTGATAGAGACCTCTGAGCAGGCACAGACTGCTCCATGATTGATTTGACTCCTGTGATAAAACTTCCTTTATTCACAATTAGAGATCTGTCGTTGTCATATTTACAAATACATAATGCAAATAGTTACACTAACAGACGTTGAGCAAAAACACAGTTCAACCTTGGTCTGAGCATCTCTCCCCAAAAATCTACCCGATTTTATTCCAAGCCGGGTCTCCAGCTGGTCAGCTGAACCGGTTTAGTTTTCAGCTAATGCGCGAACAAAGAGCTTTTTTGAGCTGTCAGCGGCACGAGATCCACCGAAGACTTCACGCCTAAAAGCGCGCTGGTGCACCGTGTGTCATCCTTTGAGCAGCTGCAGATTTGTTTTGTCTTTAAAATTATACTACAGCTCTGCAATTTACACGCCTCCGGTGTAGTCTAAATTAGATTAATAGCCAAGCATGTAAACCCCGTGAGTTACATTACTGTTACCAAATACAGTTAGTTCCTCTTTTTGTTCTTCACACAGCGAGTGATTCAAGCACGGAACCCACTTTAGTCCTCTAAATCAGTCGAACAAATATTAATCTCTCCTTCATAACTTGAAATCAATTAGGTTTGCAGACACAGATAAGCTAAAATATCAGTTTTGTAAAAAGATGACCAGATTATATGAAAGCAAGATGTCAGATGTGTTAAGATTTCTTGTGTTTTTCCTTCTACAGTTGTGTTTGGGTTCTGAACTGACTTTAATTCTGAAATTTAGCACCTCAACTGGTCTCTGTTGTCAAGTATGTGTTTTCAATCCATTAGTATGGATTTATACAACATTGCCTTTTGTAAACTCAAGTGGAAAACAACCTAAACTTCCCTTTACCATTTCATGACGCATACTGTATGTTGTGTTGTCATGGTCATCATTCATATCACACAGTGGTGGCATGCCGTCAGTCAGTCTTGTGTAACATAAAATCTAAACTTAAACTTTAATGAATCATAATAACGAGGCTCAAGTGGGTCTTTAAAAGGGGACACTCCACTGATTTGACACATGAAGTTCAGTTCACCCATGATCAGGAGTACTTTAGTAGTGCTTTCCAGTTTGAATAAAATAACCCAGATGATGTCATCAGGGTTCTCTCTCCACCTGGGCTCGAGACTTAGATTTTTTAACAGAAAGCCTGCGTTACAAACTGGGTATATGAGGTTTAAAGGAGGGGGCATTTAGTGGCAGGAAAGGTCTAATGAAAGACATCCAATTGCACTATGGGAAATGTAGGATCCAGTGTTTTTGGAATTTGACCCATACTAGTCAGGATATCTTGGCTCCCGCTGCTTCGATTTTGACCATTTTTGTTTTAATCTGTCTCTTGTGAATCCCCCAACTTTACGGTCTTAATGACCTAGAGACGTTGGGGGAGAATTAAAACAATCCTGAACACAGACAGAGCACCTTATTTTGGCCAGGAAACAAAAAGAACACAGATAAAATAAATGATCGAAGAGATACATGAAAGTAGAGCTGCAACGATTAGTCGCTTAATCGATCTAAAGAAAATTAATCTGCAAATATTCTGATAATCGATTAATCATTCAAAGTCAATTTTAAAACAAAAATGGCAAACATTTGATGATTCCAGGTTTTCAAATGTGAGAATTGACTACTTTTCTTATTTTGAACTTTTAGTCGGACAAAACAAGACTTGATTTGATGGCATCACTGTGTGGCCTAGGCATTTTTCACTGTTTCCTGATGTTTTATTGTCCAAATGCTTAATCGAGAAAATAGTCAGCAGATTAATTGATAATAAAAATAATCACTAGTTGCAGCCTGACATTAAAGTATTGTTTGCAGCAGCAAGGAACTCAAAAATTGTTTTTTTCCCCAATTCAGTACACCTTGAATTTGGGAAGGTTCCTTTCTTTTCAGGCTCAGAAACAGCAGCCCATAATTTCAGAGAGATGCAGCTCACTGAGGTACAGCATGTCTGTCTGTGACCTCCTGACAAAATGAAACCGTGGTTCAAACAGATTTGGGTTGTTTGTTAGATCTCTGACGCGCACGCACGCACGCACGCACGCACGCACGCACGCACAGTCCTGATCTCTCTCCAAGCCAAACAACACCACTGTTCAGATGTGGTGATTGTCACAGCAGAGGATGAAAGGAGGGGACATGTACTGCTTATAAGTGAGAGCAAGGGATGTGCACAGTCATTAAACACATTCACTTACAAAAAACTCCAAATTTGCGAGTGCACACACACACACACACACACACACATAACACAGACAGACAGACAGACAGACAGACAGTAATCCAGTGAGCATTTGGGACAGATTAGATAAAATGTCATTGCGGGACACTCACTTGAGCTTTAAACATTTTACTTAGAAAGGCACAAACTATGATTTCCTGGTAAATTATTTTGATGTAAGAAATAAAAATCCAAAGACATTTCTTTCCCCCCCCCATGTAAATCGACAACATTTTTCAGCCATAACTCAGATATAAGCGTTGTGAAGGACTCTTCCTAGAACAGTCTTTATTAAGTTGTTTTCTTAATTGTTAATTTCAAACCTAAAGTTTTCCACTGTAATTGTTTTCTTTTTTCCAAAAGTGCAATAATAATAATAAGAGAGCTTAATATCTGTTTCTCTCAATCTTCCACAGTACCTGATGCCAGTGACTGTGCTACAAAGTCCACGTTGACAGACAAAAAGAAAGCCAGAGTGAGGAAAAGAATTGAACTCCAGAACACTACAACATAAAAATAAGTTTTCAATGCAGGGATTCGACTTCGAAAGAGGATTCAATTACAAAAAAAGAAGGGAAAAAAAAACCAACATAAAAATCCTCCAAATTCTGTTTTATAGATGAAATGCTTCCTGTGTCTTTCAGATTTAACATCAGCTTAGTTCACCTTTTCCACTTTACCTTGATCCCAAAACACACACCAAAGAAAGAAAAGAAAGAAAAGAAAAAAAAAAACAATTTCCTAATGAGCAGATTTCTTTTCACTCGAACCACTCGAATGGTTCCCCCTGATCAACAGCTGACAATAAGCGTTCTTTATGGAATCTAGAATACAACAACTGTTTCAAACAGTATCTTTTTTCATATTCACGCCACGGTATTCGAGTTTCATTGTTACAGCTTTTTTACTTTTTCTCAAGCCCCCGTTGTAATGCAGGTACGTTTATTTTTCGTCGGTAAAGGAATCAAGAGTCTGTTGTGGAGTCAGTAGGACTGCAACATTCCTTTTACTCGCCAGTAGCCAGGGAGCACTGAGAATGAGAAAGAGAGAGCGCGAAGGGGGGAGGTACAGAGTGACAGGGGAAATAAGGTGAGAGGGATAAAGAGGTGAGGGGGAAGCTGGAAAGAGATAAGGGACAGGGGGTCTGTGTAGTTGCTTCCATTTAAAACTTGACAGTGACCACAATGTTTCAAGGTTTCAAGTTCTCTCCGTTCTCTTCTTTCACTTGTGCCTCTGGAGGGCTTTCCTCTTTCTCCTTTTGAAGAAACAACAGCACCTGCCGGAAAACAAAGAAACACTTAACATTTAGGAAAAAAGTCATTTTGTGAGACACATCTATTCAAATGAGATACATGAATATCAATACAGCACTTAAAACACTGCTTGTTAGGATTAGGTGTCAATAGCCGGTTCAATTTTGGATCTGGTTTCCAGTTGGTATGATGCAGATTTGCTAAACTCAAACTTTGCTTCTTTATTAGCAAAAATCGATGTATAAAACATTCAGTGCAGTAACACACACACAGTCGACTTTCTCTAGTAAGCTGATTACTTAAACGTCATGTAAACAAGAAATCTGGTTTCCATAATTGAGGTTAGAGATTAGAGAAACCTGATTTCCGCAGTGAGATTTCTCCTGGAGAAAGTGCATTTCTTTGCCATGTATACGGGTAACCAGGTTTCTAATCGGCTTTAAGTACCTATGTGCATGACAAAGACTCCAAAGGAGAGATCATAGAGATGCGTTCTCGTATTTAAATGAATTCTGTCCAAAGTCAGACTAAAACGGAAACTAACACAAAGTGGTCTCTCGCAGTCTAAATAGGTCTGGTTCCAACGCTGAACCACTGTTTGTAAAATTTAGGGCAGGAAGCAACGTCTTCTATCACTACTACAGTTAAAATAAGTAAGTAATGCTTTCAACATAAGTAGGGGAGAAATCTCCTTACTCATCTGAATGTATACGCATATTTACAGTAACCAGTTACTACAGTGAAAGGTGTTCTCCGATTACCTGCGTAACCTGGTTTCTCTGAGTAACATGGTTTCTTGAATGTCATTTTGACTGGTTAAAATCCGAGTTATACTTGCAAATAACAAAAAGCTTTACCTAAAGAGATTCAGTAAAGAATGCAAAAGGATTCAGATCAACTTCCGAAATGCTATTAAACCCCAATCCTACTGCTAGTATCACTGTCTTCTATCCATCTGGATAGTTGTTTCGTACTTTGTTTCGTCAGCCACTTCAACCTCGGTGGGAGCAGTGATGGGAGCGTTGGAGTGTCCAGCTGTGGGATCATCAGTGTTCAGCTCGCCATTCGTTGAGCTCATCACCTGCACAAGTACAAAAGGACACCAGACTGCTCACACACACATACACTTTGAGCCACTGATTGCAGGGTGGAGATGAACATTCATATAAAAATATGTAACCCTGATTATCTCTATTTATCTGCCCTCTCAGATAAGGAGAGCAGTTCGGCATTTTTTCATGTCTTGTTTTGCTTGCAGCCCATTAAGAGGCGCTTTTCTAATGCGCTTCCAATGTTAGAGATGAAATCCGGAGTCCTTGATCTGTGCAAATACACGTTCCAAAGTTCAACTAAAGCTAAAATGAGGTATCAGCAGTTTGAGTTAGACACATCAAGTGAATCTCTTTCAAAGTTGCAGTATTTTTAGTACGAAATTTCCTCTTTGTGTTATTATCCCTCCACTGCAGCTCAGCAGAAAGTGTCTGTGGAAACATAAAGAGGGAATCTTATACTAAAAAAGATTTGATTGAACTAATTCCTACTGCTGAAGCTTCACATTAGCTTCAGATAAACTTTAGAAAACATTTTTTCGCAGACCGCAGACTGTAAATTCTGTCCCCCTTCCTTTAGAAGCGCATTAGAACATGTGCATACAGGAATGTGAATACTGTTTTAAGACAGACATGAAAAATGTGAATCTATCCTTTAAAGACTGCAATTCTATCAGCCAACACTAGGTGGCATATTTGCGCTACATTTACTATGGAGGCCTATGATTTCTAATGATAAAGAACTAGCCTTTTGACATAATGAATATATGGGGGGGAAAGCAAAAACATTTTTTATTTATAGTTTCCATTGCTCTACCGTATTTTTACTAATGAGGAAACTGAAAAACAAAAATCTACTTCAATGCTTTTGGCCTATTAGTTTGTGTTTTTCTAATGATTTAAGTATCTTTATTTCATGAGGTTTGCATGACAGTTGCTGTTGGACATCATCTTTGCATGGCCCTTCCTGTGGGCAGCCTTCAGCATATGATGCGAATGAAGCAGTGAGAGCCAACAGAACAGGCAAAGCACTGACACACAAGGATTCAAAAAGTCTGATGCAGACACACAGAGAGAGTCAAAACAGAGCACTTGACAGGCAGGCAGTGTGGGGTCAAACATACAAAACTATGTGGCTTCATGCATTAGCCGTCAGAGCAGCAGCAGTAGCAGCAGCAGCAGTACCTGAACAGAGCCCCCCAGCCGCTCAGCTGTGAGGTGTGACCCCAGAGTCTCCTTATTGGTCACTGGAGTGGGCTGAGACTCACTTCCTTTGGGCTCAGGCGACTTGACGCAAAGAGCAAAAAGGGTTGAGGCAGGTGGTCGAGAAGTGGTGAGAAGGAGGAGGGCGGAAAAGAAGGTTGTGGGGTGAGGGGTCGGGGTTGAGGGTGAGGCAATGTGGTGGGGGACGGTGAGGGCAGAGGTGTGGAGGGACAAGGAGGAGGGGGAGTGAATGGGGGGAGAAACAAAAACAAAAAAATTACAGAAGACATCTTCCAAGCAGAAGCAGGCTTGTTAAGACAAACTATGTTAATAGAGGAGTAGAGGGAAGCAAAAATTTATGCGAAGCACAGATCAACACACTAATAAAGTCATGCAGGAGTAAAAGAAAACAGCCTTGATCACCTCAGCTAGGACTGCATATTCAATACAACACAGACTATTATCTATGTTATTGGGCATTTAGGTAACAGCATTGTTTGAACTCTTTTATTTATTTATTTTTTAACATTGTGCTTTCATTTGTGGACCTAAAATGTACTTTTTATCTTCCCACCAACAAATACATATAACCTGTAACTACAAAGACAGATACAGCTGTCTGTACTTTTAACCAGGATGTTACAGGTTTTTACAGTCATGGGCACTCTGCATTGGTACTAGAGGTGGTGCTTTGCGAGCCTCAAAGGATGGCAAGTTGTTATCAAGCCAATCATGTTAAATCAGTAAAAAAGGGCTAGAGTCCACTGTAATAAGTCTATCATAAAATCTAATGCCCTCCCTGTATGGCTTTACGGGAGACAACAAGTCAGATTCATCAAATACAATAACCATGATTTCTGTCTATTTAACCTCTACTTAACCTCTTGAATTATTACCCCTCTACTAAATCAAACAAACACAACAAGGCTCGGATAGCATGCCAACAAAAGGAATAAAAAAATAAAAATCAAGTCCACACTTTGTCACACACTAAGCATATAGCTTGTCATTACTGGTATGAACAATGCAATCTGCATTTTCAACTCATGCATGCAATGACTGGAGCTTAGAGTGGCAAGGTGTGAAGAACAAATTGAAGCCACAAAACTGCTTTGTTTCACAGCTGGAGCAGGAGATCCTGCCTCACTGATAAAGTAATTCTTCTTCTTCTCACGATTGTGCAGGTCGGACAACGACTTTGAGGAAAGATGATGTAGACGGTAGACGGGAACAGCAATGATGGAGAAGTGGAACTTAACGACAGCCATTTTCACCAGGAAGCTGATTACAGTTGGACACAACAAGAGTAGCCTGGCAGAGGAACTTTAATGACAGGGTTGGTTGGCTGGCTGGCTGGTCGGTCAGTTGGTTGGTAGATTGGTGGCTGGGTGGGTGTGTTGTTTGTTGTGTTTTAATGCTGATGACCTCACCTGGTTTTTGGTCTGCTGTTGTGCTTTGTCTCTGCTGCTGGGCTGCAGGGGCGTGTCACTGGGGATAGGGCCTATCGGTGTGGGCTGCGGAAATCACAAGGACAGTGTCAAAATGAAGACAATTTAAAGGAAATGAAATGAGAAAAACTACATTGTTGCATTTAGCGAAAGGTTAAATTATTCAACACCCACAATGTAAGCAATTTTACATAACAGGGTTTGCAAAAAGATTTGGTTATGATCTAGTGACAAATGATTACAGTGAGAGCAAAAAAGCAACTGCGGCTGTGAGATTCGATCCAATCAAAGGATTTCAGAGGGAAAGAAAGGAGGGGGAGGATGAGTGGATTCAGTAAGACACACTCACAAGTGATTTGCCGACCCAGTCATATTCATAGTCAAAGACATAACCATTCCTGTCGAACAGATCAGTGAAGAGCTTCCTCAAGTAGTCATAATCAGGCTTCTCAAAGAAGTCCAGCCTCCTCACATAGCGTAGGTAGGTGGCCATCTCTTCTGTAGCAAAAGAGAACATATTAAATTAGAAATCTGGTTGAATGAGAAAGAACTTGAAACAAAACAAAACAAAAGAAACTGGTTGTTTCTACTGACCAGGGAAGCTTTCACAAAGCACTTCAATGGGTGTCGCCCGTTTGGTGTCCCCAATTTTCTGATACCTCTCCTTCAAAGTGTCCGCCTAGGAGGGAGAAAGGAAAAAAACATATTACAATCAAAATTTGAGCAAATACACAACTGCAGGCTTTGTAAATGAATAGATGTAATGTTTATATGTGTTATATATTGGACACTTGAGTTGCAGACCTCTGGTTAGTCATTCTGAAGTCTTGAATCATTACACAGATATGTACAGCATTGAGGGCTTGTGTTGGTGAAAATTGGCTTTGTCTGCGATGGCACTTTAGACATGAAGACCGTGTTCAGTACAATTCTAGACCACTTTTGCCACAAGACTCAAATGACTTGTAGCATTACGATGTTTAAAGCCAACTATGTAAAGAACGGTACTTGTCACAACAATCACAATGGTGTTCATGTCAGGGGATTGTGTGGTCAGTTCATGTCCATCATGTCACCTGAAAGTTTCTCCAACAATCCCAGGACAATTCTTGTATTTGACAGGGAGCACTTCACCCACTGGCCTGTACATTGCAGTATAGGTTCTCATATGTTCTAGTGCTGTTCAGGCAACACACTCAACCTACCATTTTCGGCTACCAAATGGGATTCATCAGACCAGAAAAACTTCTTCCACTCATCAGCAGTCTAGTGATGATAATTAAATAACCCTGCAGGTTTGTATACTGTTATAGTCCATACAGGTTTGAGTACAACTCCTTGTGAGTTCCATATCTGATCATTATAGTCTCTCATTGCAAATTTGATGCTAACTGTCATGTTGTGTGTTCGTGAGAACTTGTTTTGGCCTGATCCACCCAACATCGCCCACATTCATGCATCCCTCACATTCATCTACCACGAGCTTCCTCCCACATAGCAAATGTTCAGATGAGGTGACTTGTTTTCTAGTCTATTCTATGTACACTTTTGATATTGATGCCTTTAAAAAGCCCAGGAGCTCTGTGCAGCTATAACCTGCCCTCCAGGCACCTGTCGTCATTCCTGTTTCTTTAAGCTCTTTCTCAGTTAATTGTTCAAATGCAATGCAAGTGTGTTGTTGCATGCGACTGTTTACGTAGCATCACATATGTAAATACAAGGTCCACATCTACAAGGACAGATTCTTTATTTTTCTAGTCACTGGTTGTATAGATTTGTTTGTGAGCGCCTACAAACATAAACACAAGGGATTGCGGTCGCAGTGCACACAGAAATCGATGACAAATTACTTTATAAAAAAGGAAGACAATATTACCTATCATTATACTTTGGCCACTGAGAATTCTTGATTCTGATTGGCTGACAGGTGACAGAGTTAGCTGAGGCATAACTCTGCTGGAATAATAATATTAACATATATTCTCTATTCTTGTATTCTGAGTGTGTTTACGATGTCAGAGCAGATAATCTTAAATAATAATAATAAAAAGTTAAATTTGTCTTTACTGTAGATTTGTAGTGAAACAGTTTTAAATAGTTTAAAAGGAGTTTAAAAGTCAGGTCTATGTTTTGTTTTGTTTGGGGTGGGGGTGCGCAGCTGTACCCTTTGCTGCCATCAGCTGTTCTAAAATAAGCAGCAGGAACTCTGAAGGTAGGAACTATATTTCTCCTCATCATTGTGCATTATCACCACTATGTATTAAGGAACAGCAAATTAAACAATCATGGACGTTTCAATAGTTTCTGTGTCTTAGTGACACAGAGGGTGCTTCTTAGTCTTTCAGCTTCAACAAACAATATAGATACATCAGTGGGGAGACCTTGAAATGTCACCAGTCTAAGAGGATGGTGTTGTACACACCAGGCTCTCTGTCCCTAAGGTCATGTGGATGATAGATATGAAAGCAATACTGTACTGAGGAGTGCATCAGGAAAATGTACATCTCTATGCTGAGCATTAAGACGATTGCAGAAGTCTGAAATAAATCAGTATGTGCCAACATTTGGATGATGTCAAACAATAAGCTACTGTACCTTTAGGCCCTGCCAGGGGAGGCTACCTCGGAGGAAGTACATGAACATGTGACCCAGCGCCTCCAAATCATCCCTTCTGCTTTGCTCTGGAATAGACAGAACAAGACAAAAATTAGGTTACCTGTGAGAAACAAGTTAATTTTATAACCAGCTGGCAAGGTTAACAGGCAACTGGGTGGCAGGAAATACAGCACGACTGCACAATCATCCGGGCGTTTTAATTACCCATGTACAGTATAAATTGCCATTATTAAGCAATGGAGCAGGGGGGCAATCCTGTGCCATGGAGAGCCAACAGTCTGCAGGTTTTCATTCCAACCAAACACTACACCCAGCGATTAGCACTCTGACAAGTAGAGGGAAAGAACTAATCAGTGAAATCACCTCCTGAGGTGATTGCTTGGACTTAAAAAGTGCACACTGTTGACTCTCCATGGCACACGGTTGGCCACCCCTGCCAGAGGAAAAACAGCAGAATGCATAAAGAGATGCTTCTAAATACAAGAAATTAAGCTATATATCAGAGAAATCTTAATAATTCATGAAAGATGAAAATGAAAATTAACAACAAGCCTAAACTGACACTGCTACTTTCTCTGCTGATAACTTCCAGCGGTTGAACAAAAACTGTGTAAAATCAACTAATCAATCAAAAGGGTATGTTTACAATGCGTTGTACATACTGGTGATGTTTAACTGAATGTAAATGCGAGCAAAGCTTGCCTATGCAAATTTAAAAGGCTAATCAAACCACCGCCCTGTTCCTCAGACTTTCTTACCCTTTCCCAAGTGTGTGTTAATGCTCATGTAGCGTGCTGTCCCAGTCAGACTCTTGTGCTCCCGGTAGGGGATGTGTTTTTTGGTCTCGGGGTCTATGTACTCTTTGGCCAGACCAAAGTCAATGATGTGGATGGTGTGCTGCCTCTTGCTTCCTGGCCGCCCAACCAGGAAGTTTTCTGGCTTCACATCTCTGTATATCAGACTCTTGGTGTGGACATACTCCATCCGTGTTATCTAGAAGCGCAGTAAATTGATCTAGATTAGTATTTGAAACTTTAATCACTCAACCATCCAGGCAGTCAAGACATCAAGACACCAAGTATTCTGATGACAAGAATGAAAACTTAAACTACACAGTTTATAAAATGTTGACTACATTACTACTTTTAGCTAGAATTCAAAATGTTTTGATGACTTCCAAGTTCAAGTGTTCATTGAAAACCAAGATAGGTCTTTTTCTGTGTTAACCCCCTTCACCCGAACCTAGACAGACCTGACATTTTCATCTTACTTTGCATACAACACCTTAGAATTCCCTCCACTATAAAACAATTATTCAAAGCTGCATTATATTTTCTGTAAAGCTTGAAATCACAAAAGCAAGCTTATCTAAACATATTCCTGCTGCTGTCCTCTTCCAGGTCTTACCAGCTGTATGGCTATCATGAGGACGGTCTTGAGGGAGAAGGTGCGGTCACAGAGGTCAAACAGGTCCTCTAGACTGGGCCCGAGCAGCTCCAGCACCATGGCGTTGTATTTCCCGCAAGGACCAAAGTAGTACACCTGAGGGATTCCCTCTGTGAACAGACAAACACACAAATAAAGTTAGTGGACATTTGTAAAATACTGCCCTATCAATTAAATGATCACAGTACAATTGTTGTTATGCCTTTATAGAACAACATTTCTCTTCAATGGGTACTTTTATTCTACTTGCCTTACAATGAGCTGGGGCTACCTGATATGCAGACAAGGGTGCAGAGGTTTATAAAACTGAAAAATTGATAATTGAAAATTTGTGATACATCCTATATTTAAAAAACTGCAGTGTTTTATAATAATCTTGACATGGAAACATGAATAAGCTGTTGAGGTCATTAATACTTTGTTACATAAAAACGTGGTCTGTGTACTCAATCTCCCTTTTATTCTGTGTCATCTTTGGGTCATATAAACCAAAACTGACACAAAACATTATTTTACTGGTATTAAATAATAACTGAATTGAACTGAATCATCACCCTGGTTTGTTGATAAAGTGTGGGAGGAGACTCTTCCCTGACTACACTTCAGTTTGCTTCTCTCAACAGGTCTGTCAGAAACAGGTGTGGCTTACAGCTTCTTTCCCTCTGAAGGAGGATTTAAGGGAAAGGTCTAAAAGAAACACCAGTCACGGTGAGCAAAACACAGTCGACAACTATAAATAGCCATTGCTACTAGAAACCACCACACCCATTTTGTGGTAATGTGTATGACTTCTGAAGAATGTGGATGGATTAGCTAGGCAGCATGTGCTACCTTTATGTATATCAGTGGCGAAACTGGGGAGTGGCAAAACACAACAGTATGTCATTCTGATGGAAAAATAATGCTGCATTCATGTGGATACAGGCAGACAGTAGACACCAAACCAGATTTCATTTTAGTGGACAAGAGCAGGATGGTAAAATTAGGTGAGGCCGGCAGTGAATACCGACAACGGTAATGGTAAACGGCATTGCCGTCCAAAGTTAAAATATTTTAACTTTTTGCTTCTCTCTGCGACGGAATTTACAACCCGATATTACGTAGCTCCCTCACACAAGGAGAAAACATGGGCGAACTGGACAGAGAACGAGACGCTAAGTTTGCAACAGAATATTAAGAGAAAGCTGCATTTTATAGCTACATGCATAACTAGAATAATTACATAAAATAGACACGAAATAATTAATCCATTCTTTGTAAACAATACAACATCACAATAGCAACATATAGTCATGTGTGTTTCGTTTTGCCCATGCCCTCCAGAAGGTGTTGTCCGTCTGCCTGAATCCATATGAATGCAGCATAAGGCACATACTAAGTGTAACGGTAAAGAATTTCTAATTTTGCACACACACACACACAAAAAAAAAAATCATACTTATATCTGAAAATCATCAGAGCAATTTCCAATTTCTTATTAATCTGGTACCACATTTGGTACTAAAAAACACAAAAAACAAGCAGTTTCACTGTGATCTAAAGCTGCTGTTTCCTAATGTCTGCTGGCTGCAGACTTCACAGCTTTGTCACACCACAAATTGAACTGCTGATGCCTGTGAGGAACCAGCATCATATTTCACAAACACTCTTGAATGACATGCAACAACAGCTAATAGGAAAAAAGATAGGTGACACAGTTTCCTAACTGAATGCGACACAAACGAGCGTGAGCAACAACATCAGTTAAATTGCATTGTTTTCTGTTGGAATGTCCTAACTGGCCACAAGCGACACAGCACTGCGCAGCACGCCGTTTTGAGCTGAACTTTTGTTGGATGCCCTGTTTCTATTTATTCCTGTCAGAATCACTTTATTGATCCCCGAGGGGAAACTCTTTTGTTACTCCTCAGGGATCAATAAAGTATTTCTTTATTTCTTTCTGTCGCTTACGTTGAAAGCGCTGCAACACTGACCAGGAATGGTTGATTCATAAAATTTAAATGAGGAATTAACCTAAATAAGGAGAGTAATGTTACATAAATGGGGACTTTTGTTTTATTTTCTGTGCTAGCAAACACAACACACAGCCTTTCACTAACTATTATACTGCAACCTAATATTATCTACACACTTTATGACTAAAGTAACATAACTACCCTCAGCGGCGACCAGCGGATACACTGAAAACTCAATGACGATATGGTCATCTCGCACATTAATTAAAATTCGAATATATATTCGATATATCGCCCAGCCCTACTACCAGGTTAGTCCTTGTCGAGTTGGTTCTATCACCAGGCAGCCATCCCGGGACCTCTGAACCATTCTGTGGTGCCACAGGCCTACAGTAGTATCTACATACTCTACATCTCCCTGAAAGCTCACTAACCATGAGATACCACAGCTGTTGTAGCAGCACTGAGAGAAAAAGACAGTGACACAGACAGATAAAGAGAGTCTATGAGATTAAGATACAGATTAAAAACGGGACAGAGATGGAGAGAATGGGCAAGCATATTTGTACTGTGCTTATCATAAAAAATAAATGTGTCATAAAGACAAATGAGAGTTGAGAATGGGCACAGCACTGTGTGCACAAGTATTCAGTTTGGATTTTGTGTGTATGTCGGCTGCTAGCCTTAGGGCGGAGAGTTTACTGTCGGATTTAACTGATCAGCCCTCAAAATCAGTCCAACAGGGCAACAAGAAACACTGCGCATGCACGGATGCAAACTGACACATGTAGTCTCATGCATGCATGCACGTACGCACAGACAAACACACACACACACACACACACACACACACACACCTGTCTGCCCTTTAGTCTCTAGGATTTTCCAGGTAATGATGCCCATGACAGATGAGGCAGTGACAAGAGATCACTGGGAGGCTGACTCGCCAAATCTTGGCCCAAATCTAGAGGGCATTCAAAGCACAGTCATCACAAGAGAAGTGCACACAGTGTATTATAATCTTGTGTTGGTGGATGTGAGCAAAGATTGATGCTTACAGCAGCTGTAAGCACCACTCTAGAAATGGCTGGTGGAAAAATCCCAGAGCACTTTTTGGGAGTGAGACTATGGAAAATGTGCATTGTTATGGTTGACACTAACTAAACCATAACAACAAAACAAACAGCAGAATTACTCTCCAATACAACACATTTTCTCTGTAACAGGAAACAGTGAACATGACTGCCAATCATCACCCTGATCTGACAACTATTTTGTTCTTTTCAAAAGCTAAAACCCAAACAAACCATTTCAGCACTTCAATGACACAATAAGCAAACTGAATCACTTCTGTGATGATAAACGTCTGTAATTCTAACTATGATATAATGTCATTTAAAAAAAAAATACATTTGACTGTATTCAGCATTATGGGATATGCTCCGGCTTTCACTGCAAGCCAATGTCAGTGGTGCTCTGACCCGCTCTGACCCCCGCTGTCTTGACAATTTGAGACAATCCAACCTATTGTATCTGCAGGCAGGCCTTCTTAGGCGACACAGTAAGAGGGAAGGCTGCATCATGGCAGCTGAAGACAATGTTGCCCTAGAACGAAATGTCAGAGTTAAGGGCCAAAGAGGAGAGGGCTGGAGAAGAGAGGAGACGGCCAGATAGGGGAATGCGTTTCTAAGATTGAGATTATGGAGTGTAGTGCACTGAGAGAGTAGAAACACAACAATGCCACAAGACGCCATATGGCTGAACACTAGTGGGGGGAAAATAAAACAGCAATACTTGCTTTTATTAAGTTAATAATTAATTCTACCAGATGTTTGCAGCTTTTAACCTCTGCAGTTCCACAAGTCATGCAATGATTTGGCTGATTTTAGAAAACTAGGGCAGTTGTTCCATTTTCTCTGACTCAACACAGCATTCATTCATTCACTGCATGCAAAACCAGTACCAGTAACAAGGCTAAATTAAGTTATTTATCAGACCGACTAGACTGTTTATCTTTAAGATTAGTCATGAGAAAGTAGTTGTCATTCTTTATCAGTGTGATGGTTTATATAATGTCCCACAGTTGGCCTAATTTGCTTTCTTACAATGGATCCTTTTGAATTATGACTACTGGACATACATACATTGAGATGCTGAAATGATTCATCATTCAGCCCTACTAACAGACTTAAAATTTTGTCAAGCCATCATTTAAAAAAAGCATTACTATGAAACAATAATATGTCACAGTAAAATTAATCAATTTAAAAAAATTTATTGCCTTGCCATTGCGAAATGTGACGATTTACAGCGTGCTACTTTTATAAATCTTGGCAAAAATATTTAATTAAAAAGGTGGGGTATGTGATTCTTATCCAGTACACGTCTTTTTGTCAAATTCAGCAAATATCTCCTCACGGTCTGCTAGATGTCCGTTCTGTGTGTGTGCTGAAAACAAATCTGGTGTTTGCACACAGCCCTGGCTCTCTAAATGGGAAACAAACAAAGTGGCTCAGACCGGGCCACACAACACTATTCCAGCCATGATTTGTGTGTTAGGTAACGCTAAATGACTTGCCCACTTGTCAACTTGCTTTCTAGTATGCCAAGATATGCTGAAGAAGAGTTGTGAGTGTCGCTGTCTGGAGCTGGTTTGCTGGCTGGGAAAACGTCTCGTCCTCTCTGGCTGTTAGCTTTGCAGCAGCGACTGTAGGGACAGTTTGCTAACCCACAACCTAGCTAACATTAGTTATATTACTTGCTGTGTCGTTGTTTGCTCTATGTCATGGTATTTGTCATGGTATTGAATTTCTCCAGAACCGCATACCCCACCTTTAACTAAACTAATAAATGTCGTAATAATATATTTTCATGATATCATGCCATCAAAAGCCTTGATGGGGCTCATGAATATTCACAGGAATGCTGATAAACAACTCTGAAAAATATTTAAGAGGAAACCTGAAGAAGCCTCAAACTCTCAGGTTAACTAGTACAATACTTGCTTCACTAGGACCAGCACATTTTAATAACTATGACAATAAGTAGTACTGCAATTACTACCAAGAACAACTGCAAAGTTGTACTTGTTGTACTGTCAATTGCTGTCCTGTTCAGGACAGGAGAGAATTAACAGTGTGCAGATAAGCTCCTCCTGGGCTTTAAGCGCTGAGAAGTCCACACTGTGACATATTTGAGGCTCCTGGGTTGTGCAGGACTAACAGGGTCACATGTGCCCATTTAGCCAAATTGACAACATAAGTAGATTTAATCTATCGCCTTGACTCCTCCCATGTTAGACAGTCAAGTGAGCCTTCCTGTCATATCATCAGGGAGTAGCCAGTCATCAGCTGGAGACAGGACCTCTTTGCTCAGTTGTGTGGTGATATTGCAGCTCCATTTTTAGATGATACTTAAACTACTGAAAGTATCTCTGTCACTGGCTCAGCCGATGGACAATGTCTAACACAGGATAAATATATTATGAATCAGCATTTAACTGAATGCATTGTCAATTGATTTTTGTTGTTTGACCATTTAAAGTGCTTTATCTTGGGACCTAATATTCTGACTCCATTTCAAACTATCATGTGAGTAGTGAAAGGCTGAAACATTGTGAGAGGGAATTTAACATTCATCATTAATTGTGTCCTTGACTTCCACACACTTATTGTGTGCCAGTCAGTGGAAGGAGGAATGGTCATGGTGTGTTTAATGCACCAGAGGAAACAACCAAAGGCAGAGAGAGACAAGCCTGGACTAGAGGAATCCTCTGCTATAATCAGGGGAAATGGCACAGGAGATGACAATTACAGTTAGTGTATGGTTTATGTATGTGTGGACACGCAATGTATAAGATTAGTCTGCCACAGATCAGAATGACAAATTAAAACGAGAACAGCCATGAAGCCAAATAGGCCACACCCTGTTAGCAAAGCATGTTAGAGAGTTTCCCTGAAATCTGCAGGCAGCACACAGTTAATCAGGGAGGCAGAGGATCCTGTGGCTAGGGAAACTATCCAAGTAGACACACCATAAAGTTCCAACTACTTGTAGAGGGCCATCTATAAATAGTCAAGGACTGCCCTAATGCCCCACCTCCTTATCAACAGTGGAGGGCTGTTGCTCTGGCACAAGGAGCCAGGAAGCTGGCACGTGTCACTAAATTAGACCACGACATACACACTTGTCAGAAGGGGGAGGACCGCTGCAATAAGAAGACCGGGCCACTTGCATGACGAAGGATGACAAACACACATATACATACAACACATGATGTTAATACAGGTGATATTTCCAACAAAATTTATGTTTATATTTCTGTGTGTAAAAAAAAAAAAAAAAAACTGCTTTTTCTACTCAAAATTAGCTTGTACGTGTCTGCTTGTATTTGAAAGTTTGGTTCAGCTGAATTCTCTGGCCCTTCCTAACCACGTGCCCCTCCCTCCGACTGGGTTAGCAGTTGCCGTGCCAAGTCTAAAAAGCAGAACATTGGCTGAGTTTGTGCCTCTCACACATAACTGCTGGTTGCGCTAGCATTAGCAAACCTGATAAGCGCTGGGCAACGTTTTACATGAGCAAGATTTATTCCTCTGCAGTGGCAGCAAACAACGCATCGGCCCACAACACATCAGAGCTTAAAAAGATATTTAGGGCCTACTAACAGTAATGTTAACCACGATAAACAGCATAGCTATGTACGGACACGACCCCCACAGACACACACACACAAACACACCAGAGGGCCTCACGTAGTAGAGCTGCTAGCCCAGCTACAACACAGGTACCCACACAGAAACTCTCCCAAAGAGCTGTAAACATGCTTCTAGTGACTGTCAGGGCTCCACTAGACTCCCTGTCTTTCCAGTGGGAAGAGTCTGACAGCAGCTTCTCGTGGCTGGTTAGCTCCGACTATCAGTTCTATGTCGTTGTCCATGCTACACTGAAAGGTGGGTCAGTCAGTCTCCTCCTCCTCCTCCTCCTCCCTTCACTTCCCGGTTGTATTTTTTTATATGCTGGGAGAGAGGGTGTAGTGTAGTTTAAGGGTGTAGTTACCCTTTAATAGACTATAAGTATGTAATCAAATGTCAATTGGGACTTGGTACCTACATTTACGCAATTATGAAAGGACTTGGTCAGGGAGAAGAGACAAAAAGAGAACAGATGGGACATGCAGGTGTGGGTAGTTGCAGCGCAAAAAATGCCAGGAGTGAGAGACTGCAGAGACATCTTGTCTATACCCTTTGCTCTTGTCAGTTTGACTAAGTAGTGGTGGCATGCTTGCATATGGTTTCTGAATTAAAGACTGAGTATGAGTGTTGTGAGCCAGCCAAATCAACACATGCATCTACATAAACTTACACAAACATGACAGGTGCACCTTTTCAAAAAACAGCCAGCCAGCCAGGCAGTGCTGTGAAACAAATCAAATACCTCCCGACCATCTGACTCTGCCTTCGCTCTCACCCTCTGTAACCAGCTGACCAGCCAGACGAGATCAAAGAGCTGCTGCCCCGGAGCCACAGCTATGCAGCATAGCACATTAACATGTTCTGGGCTGTGCTGTAGGAGAGGAAAGACTCTGGGTACAGTAGAGGTGGGATTAGAAAAGGCTTTCATAGCATCCATTGGCTCCCACAGATGTGGAAAGATGAACAAACACACACTGGGAAATTCTGCCTCAAGTAGAATGGAAGTTGTTGAAGTTGTGTTCATGTCTTTTTCCCTGATGCTCTATTCAATTCAAGATCTAGATCTAGACCGTACTCTTTACAATATTATTTACAGAGACTCATACAAATCCCATCTATGTTCACACTAATGTAGATACCTTTGAAAATACATCCTTTACTCTCCATTTTTGCCATCCATTCACACTACCCTGGTCATTTTCACATCCAAAAACTGTTATTTTCCTGAATAGATACTATAAATCTGAAAACAGAGGTCTCACACTGCAATGCAGAGAGGAAAACTAAGCTTTTCCATAATGAACACAATCTGTGCTAATTGGATGACTACAGAGGAAGGTAAACCATATTTGTACTAATACATCATGGAAACCTGATTGAATAATAGTTACACAACAACAAAATTTCAGACCTGGCATATATAGGTTAAATTAAGTATTCATTCAAGTCCATTTTTCTAAAATAAGAGACAGAAGAGTACGATCACATTTGTTGGAATACAGTATATAACCCTCGATGTAAACAAACTGTCTCACACAAGCTTAATACCAGTGGCATGGCATGAAAAAAAAAAGGTTTACAAAAAAAATCCACTCAGCCCAGTAAATTCAACATATTTAGCCAACTCCATATCAGTGTCAACATTTTTAGTCAACATCTCCTCTGTCTCTCACCCATTTGTTAGCTTGTTCTCTGAAAAGGCATCCGACCTGTCACTCATGAGACCAGACAAGACTACTGCAACCTGCCCTGTCTTCTGTAAACTCTGTATTAGATTTAACACCAGCCAATTTAACTACATAAAAACCACATTGTGATAATAATTATATTGCCTTCTTTAATATCTCAAACACAAAAGCGACCTGAAAACATGTGAGTGGAGGTCATTTTCAAATGTAAACAGTGTTATCACATTTATCCACCTTAGCGTGCACATGATTGTGTGTGTCTTCTGAATATAAAGTATGAGTTTTCACTTCATGTGCAGCTCAATCTAGTGTGAAAAGGCCCATTTACATTTAACTCATTATGGCGCTGTCTATCAGAGACTAATAATCTACAGACTGCATCTCTCTTACCTGAATTTCCCAACTGTTTGTAAAATCTATATTCCAAATGGAGCTGTGGTGCCCTGGACTTTATAGGCTCCTGAAAGAGAAGAGCAAAAAAAGAAAGTGTAAAATATTACATAGCTCACAAATCAGTTAAAACAGAATGGCAATATTCTTTATTAACAATGACCCTACGAGGAATATTGTGTATTTGTAAAAAATAATAATAATAACAACAACTACAACAAAAAAGCTCATTTGAAACTGAAGTAATTTTGAAACATCAATACCTGCACGGCTTTCACACAATGAAGGGAAATTATAGACTCACTACAACACCACAAATGTGTTAAGAGCTTTACCCCAAGGAAAGAAAGTAGTTTCTGAGTGACAACCTTGCATTCACATCAACATGATTAACTTGGCCTGCAATTAACTTAAATACCTATAGTATAATGCTGTCCTTATTTTATGTCTAAAAGAACTTAAATTAAGTCTTAGGTCGGACTTGTGGGATGTGAGAGGATAAAGAGCAGTTCCAGCTGGTGAACAGCAGGCTTTTGTGATGACAAGGCTGATAATCAACCCACTAGGACATACTGTTCATTATATCGCTAGCTCAAGCTTTACAACCTAAAATGTAATCTGATTAACCCCACTCTCATGATGACAAGGGCATTATAGACAAACGTGAGGAGGATAGAACAAACACACACCCAACTTAATGCCTTTCCTTAATCTTCAATAGCTGTTAAAGCCCTTGACCACAATAGCAGTAAGCAGTCCCCTTTTTACACACTGCCAACCAATACTGGCTTCACAAGGGTCCACAGATGTACATTATCTTGTTTTGTTTGGTTTCGAATTGATAAAATAAGCTCTGACATTAAGAAACAGCCAAACATAAGATTTACCTCCATCATAAGTCAGAATGTAAATGTTGTTGACAATTAGTTATGAATGATACACAGAGTGAAGCTTGCCTAAAGATGTATTTAGCCTAACAACTTCTCAAGAGGTGCTTGAAGTGAAATTTAATCTTAAAAGTTGCTCTTCATGTGCATCTAATTCCAAAGCACTTCTATTTTAAATTATATAAACTGAAAGCTGTTAAGCTCCCACATTCACTCCATTAGGCCTTTATTAAATCAGGAGCAATTTCTCTTCTGGTGCCTTGCTAGCACGTAGGAGTGCGCACACAAAGTATGAGCCGTGTTCAACACAATAAGGGACTTTCCATCCTTTTATGATGACCGTTCTCAGTCCTATGGGATGAAATGGTTTAACAGCGGTGGTAAAAAAAATAAAAATTAAAAAAAGAGAAGAAATGACCAACCCTGCTTTACAGTGTGCCAAAATATCCCACACATAGATTGCTTATTAATCGTCCTAATTGTGAAAAGAAATAGAAGGGCTCTTAAGATATTCCTCACTTTTGTCTCTACCTGCCTTCTACAAAACAGTGTCTGATTGATTAATTACAATTGCTGAATAAAAGATAGAACACACTCAAAAAGTCTCTAAATCAGTTGTTTTTCAACTTGCCGTGTTCAGTTTGTATCGCCAGTAGCTACGTATACATTCTGACAGCATGATCTGGTCTGGATTCTGTCCAGAGATGTTTTGAGGGGAAAGTAGAGAGACAGAACTAGAGTCCAGTGTTCCTCTCTTTGTTGTTTTAAGTAGGTGGGTCTGTGTCAATTTAATCAAACACATGGCTGGCTAATGATAATGACCAGTTTTGGCTATCTTTGCATTTGCAGGTAGGGAACATGCTAGCAGGCTTGCAAGAGAGTTTTGTTTGTTTTTATTTATCATGTTTGTTAAATTCTTCCAAAACTTAAACCTTCTGAAAACAAATAAACATCTAAAACAAAGCTTTTCACTGCAGGGAGCCTTTACAGTCATACCTCATCCAAAATGTATCCTTGTGGCCAACAGTAAAGCAGACCCAGACTTGCATCTTGAGTGTCTCTGTGGTTGTCCCACCACACTTATTATCTGTTATTCTCAGTTTATTAGCTGTAATGTGTTCATTTACTATCTCAACACTTCACAATCAATACGTTTTAATGTGACTGCAGCGGTAGGCCTTTACTGAGAGGCCACTTGGGGAAGTATTAACAGTATCAGCGAGGTTCAGTTACTGTACATAACCAAAAGTTGATTCAATTAAGTTTACACATTCTTCTTTTCATAAAAGAAACAATAAATGATGAGAGAGAAGATCATAAAACAATGGAGTATAAGGTTAGATCTTAAGAACAACAACAAACTTCTGGCAAACACTGCAGGAACTATGTAGTTTAAAGGTTTGGCTTTGGTTTGCAGTGCATAAGCTTATAATAATTTGAGCAAAAAGATGATTGATGTGACTACATACATGTTTTTCTACAGTCGAAGGGACAACAGATTCTCCTGTTCTCATATGATGCCAACATGGAAAATATGAATCATAATATCCATACAAAAACCTATGGGGGATCTCAAAGACACTAGATACATGGCTTTCTATTATCTATGGAAAAAATGATTTCACCATCCTGCTCCAACATGATGCCAACAAGGAAGAGTGCCAGTATTAAGTGCCAGAAGTAAGAAGCCACTGTGCATGCCAGGGGCTAGAAATTGTGAGTGGAAGACATAGGCAATACAGAGGAGTGGAAGCCTGTAGGAGGAAGACACGTGACTAGTCTGGGAGGCGGAGCGGGGAACTGATGCAGCGTCATCCACCTCCCACATGAACACGGACAACAAGCACGTCTCACACAAGTCAGGCCATGCCAGGGAGGAGAGGGAAAGAAAATATTAAATATATAAATAAAGAGTCAAAACAGATGGCACCAAACCACAGGACCCTTTAAAACAGCTTACAATAGGAAACAGAGGCTTATGGCAGCTTTATGTACTTAAGAGTCATTTCTATTCCCAGCAGATGGGATAAGCAATGGCTGTGTAAATGACCAGGGCCAAGCTGCAAATGTCTGATGTAACATCTTTGCATATGACCAGGATTGTTAACAGCTCCTGCCCATATAAAATAATTTTTGATCTGCTCTCTGCGCTGACTCCTAAGCATATATTGAAAAACTGAAGTCAGCTACACCCTTCACCTCATCCCCTTTTGTATCATATAAACCTCTGTTGCATTCTACATAAAGTTAGTGATGCAACATTTGCAGGTAAAAATAAAAGCATAAATAGTTTTCTGATGATTTAACAATTCATCTTTAACTTCTCATTTTGTTTGCAATACTTAAGTGGAGTGGACGTTTTGGTTACCCTGTGTGGTGTCATGCAGAGAGCAGCTTTTTGCCAAGTGTGCTGGCCTGTGTCCAGGGCAGCTGACCCACAGGCCAGAAGGGCCCTTCCCTGTCTGACCTGCTGCTACTGTAACCTCTCCACCTCAGCTGTTCCACACTGCAGCTGCGTGTGTTTCTCTCTATCTGGGTTCAATGTATCTGAAACCAAATTGTTCTCATATAGTGGGTCTCTGCATGAGACCAGCAACAAGACAGAAAATTTGGATTCCAGCTTCATGAGAACCTGTTTTCTAAACCACAATAATGCACTCCAACAAAAATCACAGCTGATGTTTTCTGGTAGAGTGAAACAATTTCTCTTGCTTATTCGGTTTAGGAAGAGATAGTGCCATGACACTAGCTGCCTAGAGCTGGTACAATACAATTAATACAGTAATATATCCTGCCACCACGCTATGACTGCCACCAACATTGTGAAATATTCTGTTACAATTATGCAGCCTAGGCGTATCCTTACTTTGAACGCTGGAATTGCTCTGATTGAGGCCATTCAGGCTTTTGCCAGTTTATGTCTGTGTGACATTTGAATGACAAAACCTATAAATACCTAATGTTATACATTTTACTATTTGTGTGTTAAAAAGGCTCAGACTCTCTGTTCCATGCCATTGCATCTCAGTTGTTGATAAAATTATGTTAAACTGAGACAACATTTTCAGTGCAACTAATGATTGTTTTCTTTATTGAGTATTTTTTCCATTAATTGTTTAGCTAATAAACTGTCGGGAAATAGTGCCAAATCCCCATCACAAGTTCCCAGAGCTCAAGGTGAAGTCTTGATTAATGATTTAAACTATTAATCGATTTTATTGCCGACTGCTTTTCTGAGAGTTGAATACCTGTTATCCTATCTTGCCTGTCTGGCTTGCATATTAATAGTTTTGGATGCATTGGTGATATGTGTTTGTCCATCATATTTTTGTTTGCCATGAAGTCTATACACTTTGTACAGAACTTTGCCAGTTACCATTTTAAAATCACTACTCAAATCAGCAATAAGTTTAGAAAACTTAACCTACATGCTACCAAAACTGTAGTTTCTGGCATTTCTATTACATACTCACATTTGTGCCTGTAAACCGACGACCTCATTTGCAACAACGTAAGACTAGCTTTCCCAAAACCACAACTGCCAATCAAGTACCACCATCTCTACAGCCACCACCATTGGCTGGCTTCTCTGTCAAATTACGACGACGATTGCATGGACGATGGACGAGACAGGCATATAAATAGTGGTAACTGACTTATATACTAGCTGCTGCTCACAGCTAAAAAGCTTACAGATCTGACAATATTAGCACGACCAGCAAATACTGCCCTAGCAGGATCAAATCCTGTAGTTACAACAGCCTGGGGGTGGGTGTGAGATGAAATGTTACATGCCATTTCAAGGATCCCTCTTAGAGTAAAATACTTCAAGCTTGTACAAATATATGATTATGTCATCATGGATTAGGTGGTGGTTTCTGTATTTTAACCTGTGGTAGCCTCCGTACACTTGTGTGGATGGAGCAAGCCATCAGCGCCACACAAAGTCCTCTTCCTGGGATTAACCAACTCTACTAAATCTGATCTTTGCTCTGACACAGTTGAGAAAGATCAAAATTGACCTCAGTGACTGAATGGAGTAATGACCACCAAATGCAGAGGAAAAAAGAAAACTATTAATGATAGATGCAATCAGAATAAAATTAAAAAGGGTAGCAAATAACAGACATGCAACAACAGTAAACCACAGTATCAGCCTAAACACAAAAGTCACAAAAAAGACTTCTCACCCCCTTTTGTCTATGCAAACACACCACCTACAATTTCATGTCTAGAAAATGTTCACATGAATAAATACACAAATTCTGTTGATCGCTGTGACCATAATTATGCATCTTGTGACTCAAAGAAGAGAAAAAGAGACTACCCTTTGACCCTGCAAACAATATCATGCGTTTTAAAGCAGCATGGTACAGTAAAACAGACAGCTGGCATCATGTAATGTAATATATATAAACAAACATCTCTGTTGTTTATCATCTGGAAAGCCAGTGTGACATTCAACTAGGGCTGGGCGATATATGGCATATAAATAATATTGTGATATTTTTAGGCTATGCCGCAATATACGATACATATCTCAATATTTTCCCAAAATAACATACTGTAAATTCTCAAATAGTGGCTGAGGCCTTTATTTCTCTCACCTGCAGAGGCCAGAGGATACCAGGCAGGTATAGAGACAGGTCTTCATTTCTAATTCCCTCTGTTTAATAGTATATTTGATTATGTTTTAGTATGAAGCCTCCTTGTTTACTGCTCTGCTCCCGTTTAGTTGTGTTAAAGTTACTGCATTATGCTGTTAATACCAACAATGCAGTTATTTTAAATATATTATGTTAGTAATCTCCAGAAAAAGTGATCAAAAATATACATCTATGTAAATAAGTAATTGCACCCTTATATTGATTTAATAGCTTGTTGCATTGGCTTTAGAGGTGATAACTGAAAACATAGCGCCTATTATTTGGTGTCTGACATTTATTCAGAGAGAGAAGAAGGTTTTTGAGCATGAAGCACTTCATCATTTCAACTAGGACTTTGATGAGGCCACTCCAAAAACACTTTTGTAGGAATAAAATAATAAATAATAAAAGATACAATACTAAGTTTTACATACATACACAAATCTTTGTTGACATGACAGTAATTCATCTTTTCTGACGCATTAAAATATTAGTGTCCAGGACATCATGAGTTTACTACTGCCAGAGGCACACCCATTATCTCTGTCTCACACACACTCACGCACTCACACGTGCACGCACACGCACACACACACACACACACACACACACACACACACACACACACACACACACGCTTCAGTTCTGAGGCAACAGAGACGACTTCACTCGCAGCTGCTTTCAACACGAGTGGCTGAAAAAGGCGATAAATCCGCAGCAAGTGCAAAACCAACGTGGTAAGATCATTAATAATGACGCACTTTATTTGATTGCGTGGTAGCCTACATCACAGTAGATTGTATGTCTATACAAATCAGCTACCTGTCACCTGTCGATTCCTAAGTCCCATAAGTTTTTTCCCTTCGGTTCTGCGTACATACATGGCCTCTCTGGAATCTGATAGATGGAAAGTTGTCGTAGCAATGGAGAACGTTAATCCCATAAACTTCAAATATAGCTGCTGTCATCTTGTGGCACTTGGACATTATTAATTTGTCTAAAGTTTTATGCCTTCTTCATTCTGCACTGGGGGCTGTCTTAGGTGAAGGGATAGATCTGTGGTACTGCTGGCTTCAGTAGCAATTGTTTTGTGGTATATTTTGCAGAGGATAGTAGTTTGTTTCACATCTGCCCTCCAGAAACCAAACCACCTCCATATCACTGTCCCACTGTTATCTGGAACTAAAGTTAACTCAGTCAGGACAACAATGGTTAATTAGTTTGGGGAGTCTGTGACTGTGTGGGAGAGCGAGTCTCCTGCATGTGAACGCCACCTGCTTTTAATGCAGAAAAAAAATAACTTGAATATGACGATATGGTCGTCTGCCATATCGCACATTAATTGATACACGAATATATTCGATATATCGCCCAGCCCTGCATTCAACGAGTGCATATGTATGCATGTCCAGGGCAACAGACCCAGCATTATGCATAAGGCCCAGAATAGACCCTGACCTTAGCCTGGCACCCAGTAAACCATTTCACAATATGCAACTGGCAATGTGACTCATCTCATCTTAGACAGAGCAACTCAAATGTCAACATAGTGCATCTCTACTCAGCAGCCTTCATAGGGGTATTAATGATGCTAACTGCAAGGCTAAAACAAATGCAGAAGATGGAAGTGTGTGTGTTTCCCTTTTCAGGCAGTCTTTATGATCAGAGGTGTCTATGGTTGGGAGGTGGTGTTAAGGAGTGAGTGGTGTCGGAGAGCAACAGCTGGCCGGGTTTCCAGCACTTCTCCTGTTTCAGCTCATATTTAACACACCCAGATGGAGCCATCAGCTGCCTCCCAAAACCCAGTGTGATAGTCTGGCACTGCTTGAAATCAGCCAGATTTAGACATCAAATCAATAATTTTTGTAGATAACTGGAGTGGGTTAACTGTCGTCTTTGACCATAGACTGTATAAAAGAAGTGGACATAGCCTCCGGGTGCAGAAATGCCTCAAATCTGCATTCTCTCTAATGGCCAGCAGGGCACGACTCTACTGGTTGCAAAAGGAAGACTGATTGTACAGAAGTCTATGAGAAAATGAACCTACTTCACACTTGATTTATTACCTCAGTAAACATTTTCCTAATGAGTTTATGGTCTCATTCACTAGTTTCAAGTCTTCTTCAATACAGCATGATGACAGTGACACAGACGATAAAAGAGGGGATGCTTAAGGGCGTGGCTACCTTGTGACTAACAAGTCCCTACCACGATGACCTGTTAATAAATTAGTCACTTCTGACTCCAAAAAAACGGCCAAAACACCAGACATGAGGCTTCGTAACGGTGGCTACATCCACTTCTTTTATACATCCACTTCTTTTATACAGTCTATGCCTTTGACCTAGGTTTCGATTCAGAATTATCGCCATGATTTAGACCAGATGTTTAAAAATTTCTACTTCAGAGGGGCTGTGGGACTGGTGTGGTACAGCTAAATTAATGGAGAGATAGCATTGGGACAAATCACGTTACCTCATTGTCAACACTAACAATAGCCATTGCAGTTCGAATACAATGTCTGGTATCATTATCAGGCCTAAGGTGCACCTGAGAGTTGCCATATTTTGTCATATATTGTAAATAAAAACTGCATTACTTCAGATTGTATTTAGATTTTTTTATATTATTGTATTTTTGATTGTATTTTGATGTTAATTGACTTTTAGAATGGAATTAGCTATTGACTGGGGGAGTTGGAAAAGCCTCTGCAACATATCAGTTTTAAAAACTCCCACCCACCCCATTTGTTTCCATGACAATATTACCAAAAAAAAAAAAAAAAAAAAAAATCTATAGCAGCCAACTTAAATGCACCAGTGAAATTAGTAAGTTTCAAAAATTCAGTTAAAATTGTCCTGGCTCTTTAAAACTTGTTGAACTCAGCTGCTACAGTCAGAGGAAGGCAAGCACAGTGTTGCCAGTGATCTACAGTCATGGGAAGTTCCGCTCACATGAACCCAAGAGGCAAGTCTCCTTTGTCATTTAATAGAGGAGCAAGGCGTGGCATAAGCACAAAGTATTGTATTGTGCAGTCCTTCATTTGTTTAACTTTGAGCCTGTACTCGAACTTTCTCTATTGGGTCCTGACATAGCTAGGATAATTTGATATAATAACACAGCACAGTCACTAAATAGTAGGACAGAGAGGTCTGGATCTCTACTCTAATGTACAATGTGTACCGCAACAATATCTATTGGGTTTGAAATTGAACAATGACTGAGGTTAGAGTGCTAATTTTCAGCATTAAGGGTCTTTCCATTCAAATTTACAGAGCAATATATGACTTGTAGGCCTTATTAATAAATGTAGTTGCCTAAGTTCTCAAACAATGCAGCAGGATGATGATCCCAAACAAACAGCTAAAGTTTTAGGCCGAAAAGTGGAATGATCCTGACTGGTTAAGTTGGTTACCAGACCAACCGAGTATCAGTCTCACTTGATGAAGACCAGACTGAAGGCAAAAGCCCCTGAAACAAGTAAGAATTAAAGATAGCTTGAGTACAGGCCTGAGAGATAATCATCAGAGAAAACACAGAGTGCCTGCTGATATCTCCTGATCACAGACTCCAGAGAATCATTAACTGCATTTTCAACCAAATTTTAATTAATTCAAAACATGTTGCTCCCCTAAAATCAGGGTACCGCGTATAATAAGGGCTACAGTTCTTCTGTTCATCTGATGTGGATGGGACAGCCTCAAATGAACACTGCCATTTTGTCTTGCTAAGCAAACTCTCAAAAATAGACCTGAGGTCATTTAGGCTTCATCTCTTTTTAAATTACAATAATCTGATTCTGGTTTGGTTATTTTGGCTCAAGTTTACCACTTCAATTATGATGCTATAAAGAAAGTTAAGACAGAACAGTGCAGTGAAGCAGTAAATTCATGGCAGTCACCATAATCACAATCAAGAAAATGTGAGAAACTGCTTAACTATTGCTATAGCCTTGAACATTACATATCATTTAGAAAATACAAGAATACAATGTCAGTGTAACTCCTTAAAAACTCTTAAATGGAAAATATGATTGTGCTTTCCCATGAACCAGGATGTAAACTTACAAGGTACAATTACACAGCACTCGCTGCTCTACAGGCGCACACCCTACACCATATTCAAACCTATTTTTTGTGTAGTTACATTTTGGACTTATGTATTTCTACACAAAAACACTGACACTGTTCTTTTTATTATTCTGAAGTCACCAACATTTAGACTCTCCTGTGCAGATTTAATGACTGTTACTGCTAAATCATCCTCAAAGCAACAATGTGTGTCTGTGTGAGCATACTGTGTTGCTGCTGGCTAGTGATTCATTAGAGGATTAGCTAGTTGACTGAAGGTAGGCTTTTACATGCTGTCGACATCCAAGGATTTATTCATTTAGTCTGCCCAGCATGCTCTTTGGAGAGCCCGAGCAGGGTAGGGAAGAACTTAAATCGTCAAAATGTCACTTTAATTCCAGCCAAACATGCTGATAGAGCTTTTGTGCCTTCACAGTTCTTCGACAACTGCATCATGAAGAGCTGGTGTAAGTTGCTGAGCTAGACTGCAAAAAGAGCTGCTTATCATGCTTCAGTGGGAGGCAGACAGGAGAGTTCAGTACAACAACTCAGATTCACTTCAGAGTATCACGACTGACCAGCACCGTGAGTTGCTTCACTCATATAAACCACCTTACTCTTATGCCTCTGCATCAGTGACTCAGTTAGAGAAAACAAAAAGGTCTGTCAGATACATTACATCCTTTATCCATACATACAGCACAATACCATACCATGCAGTACATATGTACTCTTTGGAAATAATATACAACATTTTATGAAATACTTAAAGCATCATTAATCTTCTCTGGCCACTTGGGAGCAAAACACAAACATATTTGGCCTATCATTGCCTCAAAAAAGTTATGGCTAACATTTTGACAAACTGGTTATTTGCCAATCTACACATACAGCAGACATGGAGCAATCTAAGCATCAATTTGAAGTCTGGTACCTGGCAACCTGGCGAACATACTGTAAGCCCAATATTAGCTCTGATTTGGTCTTCACCAACTCCTGAGAAATGCATTTGTGCTAACTTTATCTGTGTGCTTTTAGGTGCTGAGCAGGTAGCATACAGTGGGTTTATCGTGGCTTTTTCTTTGAAAAGAGTTGCCTGCTGCAGCTGGAAACTACACTGATGAAAGCGGTGAGACTGAACCAAACAGTACGTTTGCAGTTTGGAAAACCAAAACAATGAGCTGAAAGAGGCTAAAATGCTCCATAGAGCTGAGGGGAACTGCAGAGTCGGTTGATAATTGTCTAGGTTCATCAATAGGTGGGACACCACTCATATTACACATTGTCATTTGACCTAATTCTCATAAAAGAATATTAATTAGTGCAGCACCCATTCAATATTTATTCCTCTGCACTTGCATTCTGTCTTCCTGTTAATTGTTCTGTGCGTAAGTACATTGAGAGCAAACTGGAGTCATTTCCTTGTATGTGTACACATACTTGGCCAATAAAGCTGATTCTGAACTTCAAAAACTTAACTGAGATTCCAGTTATCTTTTATTATACACCAGTTATCATTCACACTTGACATACAAACATAGCTATCTAATTCGGTTGTCTCAAACTTACATGATGCACTCAGCCATATAATTTACCTTGATAACAACACCCTACTCTGTCTTTTGTGTCGTATTCTTTTGAATACCAAAATGACAGAGTGGTGTTTCTTCATTTAGGTAAACATCTTTGCTTTTTGTGTAAATAGTATAGACACCAACAGAGCACATTTACCAGTCAAATAAAAGCCAAGTGCTTAATTTCATGGTTTGGCCAAGTCATGGAATTAACCTTAATTAGCTTCAGCTGTTAAAGTCCACCACCGACACTTATCATTTCAGCCAAAGCAATGGAGGTCACAGGCTAAAAATAAGAAGCCTGGATTACCATTGTATTTTTTGGTGACAAAGGGCAATTTCATTTCCAAATCTGAAATCCATCCATGTCTTGAACAAGCCCTGCCAACATACATAGGGTAAAACACTGCTCTGTATGTACATGGCAGGCACACAGTAGGTCTCTGTGTTTACTGTATGTGTCTCCCTAGATGATCACTCCAATGTCAGCCCCCTCTCCGTGATCTATGGGAGACACTGTGCTGTACAATAAGTCCCAACACTATGACATACACTTAGCTATTACTCTCCACCCATGTTGGGTAGATATTACAACCACTTGTCATTGTCAAAAGTGTTGAAAGAGGCCTCCAAATGGTTTTTACTTATTACTGATAATACCAACGTTACATGTCTTACAGGCACCTCCTATCAGTCAATGAATGGCAATCTAAATGAAAAGGGGCTACAATGAAATACAAGTGGTAAAGTTTGTAATTCCAACTGTTTGCAGAGCAGACTAGATGGAAATGTCAGCGAAAACCAATTCAATTGGATTTCTTAGCCCAAAGAAGGGATTAGATGGGTGTGTGCTGCACCCAAGGCTAACACAATGATGGGGTTAAGAGGGGGGCTGATGACCTTGATAAGACAGTACAATGAAAAAATAGTGGTAGAAAGTAAGAGAGACAGAGAAAGCACTACACCAAGATAGCAAGTGTGTTCAAATAGAAATACTATAACACATGATGTTCGGGGGGGGGGGGTTGGACAGTTATGTCACCATGTCAGGGGAGTGTATTGATGGAGACGATGTCCCTTTACCCTTTAAATGAGCCTGATGGGTGCTAGTTTCTACAGTAAGCCTCGACAAAAAGCAGACATTAAATGCTGCTGTTTCTTTAAGACATTGGGATCTCCCCTTGGGAGTAAAGCCTGCTGTGTACTTACAGCAGTGGCTATATGGTCCTGCCTCCATCACACAGGCGTTTGTCAGTGTGAGAAAGCATCCAGCTGAACCAAAGACTGAACCACTGTGTGTCGACATGGCCTGCTAACAAAGACGACCTTTCAGCACTCAGCAGTTTCCCCCTTCTCTCTTGCTTGCTTTTTGCAGCAACATTCACAGCAGTTCCAGATCCACTGACAGAGGATCTCTTGGACTGGCCTGCCATACATCTCTATCTCTGCTATCACGTGGTGGAGCAGGGTGACACTGGCATTCACCTTTGTCCCAGGTGCAGGCAGGCACCACCCACATGCCCAACTCTGCAAGTTGGTACACAAGACACTCAGCACATAAATGCACCAGCTCAACACTGTGTAATCACAACATGCTGTCCTTCAGAGGCTGGCATCTACAATTCATTATGTTGCAACAAAAAGGAGATAGATTAAACTAGTTTTAACCAGCTATCTTTACAAATCTGCCTTATTGGTTTCCTGTTAAATCAGCAACATTTCATCCTACCAGTAACAAAATAATAATTGACGTACTTCCTTAGAGTTTCACTGAGACAAAGGGTTGATCACTTAAGAACTCATATTGGTTCTGGGCGGCCAGGTAGCTCACCTGGTAGAGCACGTACCATGTAACAAAGCCGAGTCCTTACCGCAGCGGCCTGGGCCCTTTGCTGCATGTCATCCCCTCTCTCTCCCCCCTGCTTTTCCTGTCTCTCTCTACTGTGAGTATCTAATAAAGCAGAAATGTCGAAAAAATAATCTAAAAAACAAAAAAAAAATTAAAAATTAAAAACAAACAAAAAAAAAAAGTCATATTGGTCCTACTTTATTTTAATGGCAAGGGGAACATTGGAAGGATTGTAGTCTATATCAAAGTCTGTATTAGAGCTAAAATGATTAGTTGTCGATTAGTCGGTCAACTGTAAATTGATTATTATAATGATAATCATTTAAGTCATGTGGCAAGAAAAAAAGCCAAACTTTCTTTGGTTCCCAGTTCTCAAATGTAAGCATTTGCTGCTTTTCTCCCATCTCTCTTTTTTATATTTTAGAAGTTTAATATCTTTGGGTTTTGGACTGATCGGTCAGGTTAAATAAACATATGAAAACATCATCTTGGATTCTGAAAAATTTCTGACAGAATAAACGCTGAGTCGAAAAAAAATTATAGACAGATTAATCAATTATCAAAATAATGATTAGCTGTAGCCCTAATATACTATTTCCTTTCACAGAAAATAAAATCTGTTCAGTTTAATATATATTTAATATTTTCTTCCTTCTTATCCAATTTGATTCGATCAAACTGTACAACATACTTAATAAACATCAACAAATAACATTTTCCTACTCCCATACTTTGCCAACAATTGTTTTAAATTCTATCTACAAGTGAGCAGTTACCACTGAAGTGAATGACAACGGAGGAGACCCTACTCATGTCAAGCATGTGTTAGCAGGTGGTCATAGATAACAGGGCTGTTACTTGTGTTAGTCCATAAGGAAGAGCTCAATGACAGCCACTGACAAAACAGAAGCCTAACTGGAATGACAGGCAGTGACATTCACCGAGTTACCCCAGGGAGCTGTGAGATCAGGGACAGACAGAAACATGTGGACAGACAACTGTGCCAGAGACTGGGTTAGGCCGAGAATCAACAAGGGAGAAGCCCTCTCCGTGTCAGGCGTAACAACCCCAGTGTACAGGCCGAAAACTACCAGTCTAATTTGTCAAGTTCATGTTGAAAATATAAGCCTTGTACATACATCAAAGGAAGCAATTGCAGTCATCATTGTGGATCCGAAAATACAATTAACAACAAGAAAACATGAATCACCATCTGAAATTAGTCTTCAAAATGAAATCCTAAATAAACCTGGGTCCTCACAATCAGGCCCCACTATTACCCGGGCCTTGTCGAGCTTTGTTGACACCATTAGGACACTTCCTCCTCTCACTACTATACATTCAGATAAACGCTGGGTCCAGTGGGCCACAATATTCATGGAGCAGTGTCATGGCCCTAATGCCAGATCCAGATATAGCTGGAGACCATGGTGATAAAAATAACCAAACAGATGGGAGTGTTCACAGGCAAGGGGGGAGAGGCAGCAAGCACAACTAAAGATTTCAGAGGAGAGGAGAACTGCAATTACAGCTGTTTGCAAACCTCTGCCTTCTATGTGGTTAGCAAAGCTTTCAGTGGATGCCCAGAGATAATGACCTCGCTGGGAGATACAAATGTAAAGATAATCATACACAGACCAGTGTAGATGTGGTGGAGATGCAGCCAAGCCCCCATCAGCTTCAGCATGAACTTAACTAGAGTTCTAGTAAGGCCTTGCTTACATTAAGGCATTGTCAGAGGAAAAAATATCTGCTAGTGATCAAAGCACTACAAGTGGCAACACATTTATAGCAAAGAAATGATGTGCAGAGGAAATGGTTGAGCAGCCACTGGCTGGCCTAGAATCTAAGAAAACAAAGACGCCTTGACATTTCATGTGGTTTTTCACAGCCTGTTTAAATGCTACTAAACCAGTGTCTGTGGAAAAAAGTGCTAATGCTGACACAAAACAAAAAGACACAGTAAATTATTGATTGCTCATAAGGCCTGGTGTGAGCTTATTAAAGGGAGAGCTCCCACAAGAACTGACATAAAATCGACTGAGGAAAATGTGGGATAGGTAGGTAGGAGTTTGAAAATGTAGCTTTTACAGAGAATATTGCTTTAGATCGAGTGGCTAATTTCATTAAACCTTCAAGGCATGAATTTCACTCCAGAAGGACAGCAAATAAGCCTTACCACACATCTTTAGAACCACTTTGTGAACTAAAACAAAAAAAATGCATTGCTGAAAAATACAAAGTTTACTTTCAGTTTGCCCCCTCTTTGAAATGCTGTTAAAGGGAAGGAAGTCCTTCTATGAAAAAAAGACAGATAGGATAATAAGACATTATCCAGTCTAGTCTCAGCTTACTCTTCTTCACCTCTTTTGATAAACACAAGCAGTGCATGGTTGACTCATTAACAGTACATGGGGCCAAGCTGTGGGGGGAGGGGTGGGGGACAGTTCCAATTTACTTCCTGTGTCTGTCTCTCTTAGGTCAAAGAGAGAACTGCGCAAGGTGAGTCTGCTTAACATAATTTTAACTGCTAAAAAAAAAAAAAAAAAAGCATAATAAACATCAGGTAAGCAGGATTCTTCATATAGGATGCAGATTGATATTGGAGATGTAGCAGAATAGTGGTGTGGTGCTTAAGTGTAATTGTGAGTTCATATTGCTATGTTACTCCACCAACCCTGATGATGCACTTACCAATTTGATGGCCACATATTCGTTAGTATAGAGATTTTTTCCCAACCGCAGCTCTCCAAAGTTCCCGCACCCGATTTTTTTACCCACACGGAAGTTTGGGCCAACCATAAGAACTCCAGAATTGGTCCCTGAACTCCGGCCCCCATGTCCAGTCCTGCTGCCTGCTGTCTTAGACATCTTTTTCCCTTCCTCTGTCTCTCCCTTGCCCCCTCTCTTGTCAAAATCCATAAGCTTGTGATACCCTGGCCTCTCCACGGTTATTCTCCAGCCATGCAAACCATAGAAACTCCAATAACAACGACAGAGAAGGCTTTAGGGAGGGGGTGGGATAAATCTCACAGGACAGAGGAAAGGTGTCGCTGTTAAAATGTGCAATGGTTCAAAAGACACTTCTATGAGCTGAAAATACAGCTGAAGTGCCCCGTGTGTCTATCAGACAGCTCTTTTGCTGAGTGCTTCCCTTTTTTCTTCGTGTTCCTTGTTTAACAGAGGGGCTCCTTCCTTGTGTGTTTCTCCAGCTCCAGTCTCAGAATAGCATGCCCCTGCCTGAGGAATAGGCAGGTTGTGCTAGGATGTGCCCACAGACACACATACAATACTAGTCATAAAAAAGCACTCCGAAACCCAGCTACTGCCTCCACAAGGCCACTTGGGAACATCTCCTGGAGTGCCTCATTCCTTCTAGTCAGCCTTCAGTGACACAGTGGACACTCTCCATGTTGCAGGGCCACAGCAGACGAGGCAACCCAGATTTAGAGAAAACAGCGACGAGAAAGACAGGCAACGGAAGAGTTTGATGTCAGCTGGAGATCTGCAAAAGCAAACACAGAAATCAGTTTATTTTCTGTATAGCCTGTAACAACAACACAGATCATCTGTCACAAATAAACTCAGTCAAATAAACTTTGCTTTCGGCTTCATAGGTTGGTTAAAACACATAATAGTAAATCACAATACATACATTAATAAATTATTTTAAGATCAAATTATGTCTACTGTCACTGTTCCTTACTACAGCTGAAATGAGATCTTGCTCCAGACCGGCACAAGGCAAATTTAATAAAGCAATCAATATGAGCGAAAATTTTACAATTAAACCTATTTTTTGAAAGCCCAAAACACAGTGCATCACAGACATTTTGTAGATCACAAAGTTGTATTCTTAAAAACAAGGCTAATGTATCCAATGTTCTGAAACACTTGACACACAAGTTTCAGGCTAAAATAGATCTGCACACTTCTGCTAATGTGTATAAACACACATCCAAGAGGCCAGGATTAGAAAAAAAAAAGTGGAAGTAAAAAGTGACAACATATCAGACGAAGCCATATGCTCCTATTGAAGCAATGCCAGGCACACACAACATCATTCACAACAACCATAATTTCAGTTTTCATTGGCAGTGTAACTTGACCATCTCTGTGCAGATTTTTGCTAACAATCCCATGCAGACGTCTCTGTCCAGCTCTCTGTACAGCTCTCCTTACTCCCCTATGTCCATGACGTAAGATGTTGGTGGTGCTGAAGAGAGCAGGTAATGCAGGCACTAGCAATGGGCAGCTACTCTTTCCTTTGGAAAGGCACTTACACAGATCAATGACTGCTGTAATGCCTCATCTCATCTTAACATTTGCATCATTGGGAAGCATACTATTGTTAGGATTTGGATACAGACTAGTCTAAAGCTAGCTTAGTTGTATCTGACAGACTAAGAACTAATATAGCCATCACAGGACTAAAATACCGTATTATCAGAAATAAGTATGCTGATGATGAGTGAGCATTGTTTTGTGTAAAATATTTATTAAAATCATTCACACATATGATACCTTTGTGATTTTAATCTGTTCTACATAAAGTTTATACCACAAACAATTGGAGAGATGACATTTTCTTGAGGAGGTAAAGCTATATTAAAACTACACTAGCTACTGAAGCCTGAAACGTTTTGAGGTGCATGTATGAGTAAACATACAATGACACAACCCATAAAAATCCACTGAAAATTTTGGGTATGTCTATTCTTTCACTACTGCAGTCAGCACGCCTGAGAAAAAGAACACATTTATGGGCCGAGTATGCAGTCAATCATTACACTGTGCACACAATGTCTTCCTTGTAGCATGACGCATGGCGATACTTACTGTAGGAAATGAGACTAGCCTACCTGGTCATAAGATTGGACGTACAATAAAGGAGGTGGGTAAAAGCTATAGTCAAATGATCACAACCACTGAAATGGCAAAGTGCACTATGCCAAGCACTTCATTTGTCAAGGTGACCCAAAAAAACAACATATATTTAAAGCAAAAGTATGTTTGAATATGATAAAGGATAGAGATGTTCCTGGAAAACAACAAAGATAAATAACGTACTGCCTCTGATAACTCTATTGGCCCATATGTCTAGACTGTCAGGAAGTTGTGTAGTTTTTCGTGTCAGCTGTTTGGTATAGCTACCAAGTTGTTTAAAACATAGTGAGTGAGTAGTCATATATTCCAAGTTTTGATGTGGCACTTAAAAATACAGAGGAAAAAAATTACTTGAATAATATCTAGCCAAAACGAAATCTTGGGGTAGACTGTGGCTCTAACGTCAGCTTGCTAACGTTACTATCAACGTTGTAGTCAGTACAGTTAGCTAGTAATAACACGACGCAAACGTTATAAATATGAATACAACTACCAACAGAAAGCCTCAAATTGACAATAAACAGTAGTACCCGGACCAGATGGACAAGTTTTCCTTGCCGTGGTGCAAAACATCCGCTTTTTAGAGCTTGTGTTAATGCTAGCTAACAGCTAACTGGTTACCGAATAGTGCTTGGCAGCTGTCATTTAATGTTAGTTTCGGGTGATTCAAGTAGTAGTAGTAGATTCAAAGTACCTTCCTTCTCTCTTAGATAGCGCTAAGTTTGTTTTCCGATGCGAGATGAGAAAAAGAAAATATAGCTAATCTTACAAGTACACCCCGTTCTGAAGTGTCTTCAGAAAACCTAGGGTTAACATTAGACTAGCTGGCGACGGACAAGGCCAGATAGTTAGCAAGCTCAAGGTAGCTTGTTATCGTTCAATCGTAGCCAATTTGTTTCTGTTAAACCGTTTTCTTGTGTTGCATTGATGCAACATTAACTGCAAATTAATGTAGACGTTTATCTTCACGTTGCAGCTAAATCGAAATGTTTTATAGCAGTTTTAAGCTAACCTAGCTAGCACCTACCAAAAACACCGTTCCTCTTGGCCCAACGCCTGATAAAAAAACAGCTAACGATGTAACGTTAGCTAATCGGTTAACAACACACAAGCTAGCCAAACCGTTAGCGAACTAATGCAAATTTAACAAGTCAAAGCAGGACAGAGCATAAAATATTCATTGATAGACATTCCCTATGCTACATTAACCTGGTTAGTTAGTAAATGCTTAATAACTGATAAATAACAACGTCCCAAGCGACGTTATAACTAGTTAATGTCATCGACAGGAGTAACGTTAAGATAAAAGGAATCGTTGTTTCACCTGAATATCGTTTTTGAGTTCAGATTCCAGCTATAGCCATTACCCTGACCACTGCCGGGCAACTCCTTAATCCTAAACAACCGACTGCACACCAACGGCAGCTGGGATCTCTTACCGCTTAGCTCACTAGCTAGCCATTTAGCAGGCTAGCACACGAAACATTAGCAAGAGCGTTAATGTACGGCGAGACGGTGTCTTTAAAAAACAACATTTACAGATAAATTTCTGTCGCCAAAGGAGCGCACGTTACCTTTAAATTGTAGCTATCGAAACGTTGTCGAAGTCATGGTTCTTCGTTCGTGGGTATGTTTCTCACTTCGTTTCTCTTGCCCTCAAGTTGCTATGATTTTGCTGTTGTCTCTTTAAGCCTCCCTCAGCTGCAGATACCCAGGCACAGCGTCACGCTGGCTCACAGCACTGTGCTACGCTGAAAAACTAACGCAACTGGTTTGGGGAATAAGGCAAAACATCAGGCGTGCGTAGCCCACTGGGTAGCTGCTCCAAACTGCTCGATTTGATTGACAAATTTACGCTGCTGATAGAACTGAAGCTAAGATGGTGTGATGACATTCAAACATCTACAACCTGGTAAACTTGTGCAACACAATTCTATTCTTTAGTTTGCTAACTGAACACAAATTAGGGGATTATTGTCCTAAATATGATCCCCTCAAACATGAATTTTTATGCCACAGGTGTGTCCAAAGTATGACCACAGTCAATATTTTAAGGCAATACTTAATTTCTGTTACCTGCACTAATATTTTCATTTTAAACCAAAAGCTGCCAGTTCCCACTTTGTCATATTTTGATATATTTAATTGTTTTGTACAGGTGCAAATACTGTATGTTACCAGAGGACCAGATATATTGAAGTTTGTTCATCTTTTCTATCAGTTCAACAAACTGAAGATTTTACCCATACCATAGTAAAAATATTGATGAAACCAAATCTACAGCTGAAATAATTGAACGATTAACTGGTTAGTCGATTGACAGAAAATGACTGGGCAACAAATTTGATAACTGTTTAAGCTATGTTTTAAGCAAACATGCTAATAATTCACTTGTCCCAGTTTGTGAAGAGTCCAGCTTTTTTTTCCAACTGCCAGCTGCCCAAAACACCAAACTTTATGTAAAATTTAGCAACTTATATAAGCAGATAAACCACTTGTTGCTGGCAGTGCTCCCAAGTTAAAGCAATTTTTTTATATATCTAAAAGAACTTCACAGGTATAAAAATCGGGCTGGGCGATATGGCTGAAATTAATGTCACAACGTTGATACTTTTCCAATATTTATATGTATTATAGCATGGCAGACATGCAAAATCACTTATAAAACAATCAAGCTGACTCAAATGATAACATGATCATATCATCGCAATATAATTCCACTGTCGATAAATAATCAAACTGAATCATCACCCAGCCTTATACCAAATAGTTTGCATCTTTTTCTTGAAAGAGACCTCTGAATGAGTACAAGTAAGATATATTATTCTTGCATCCTAAAATACAGTTTAAGTGAGTGAAACCCATCTTACTGGCAGTACTAAAAAAGGGGGAGAAAAAAACAGAGAATTCAGGTACAAATAATTTTATTTCACATTTCTATGTTGCAGTGCCTAGTTACAATAAGGAACGTCTCTCAAATGCTTTGACCATCATTATTACTGAGTAGCTACTTAGCAGTGTAGCCAGGTAAATACTGCTGCAGGAGACAATGATATCTTTAAATGTGTTGTTTACACTGTTGTTGACTGGAACCAGAACGTGAGCAAACTCAAGCAAACTCATACCACTGGCAAACTAAAACCAACCTGTAGAAGTAATTAAAGCAGACCCAAGTTAGACTTGGTCTACTAAAAAACCTCTGAAAGTATTTGACTGTACATCTTTACATCCCTTTAGACAGACTCAGACAAGCTCACAAAATAAAAATTCATATTCTGTGTCTGTAATCATGTTTACAGGAACAAGACAGTAAGTGCTTCTCTACCTTGTTACCCTGTCTTTTCCCACACAAGGTTGCTTCAGGTGTACCTGAGTCCACAAGGAGCAGAGATCTCGGGCTGTAGGTGTATAGGTCTACAGTTACAGCCCCAGGTGAGGGTGAGGCACAGCTTTACTTGAACAAGCAGTCTGAAGGGAGAGGCTACAGGTTTTAGAAAGTGACGACGGAGGAACCCCCAGGGCAGAGTTGTGCTGCCGTATGATGGGCCAGAACACCGGAGGGAGGGTGAGCTCACTGGACAGCACTCCTACAACCGGCTGGGGAGGCGGGTGGCCGTAGTGCTCCCTTGTCATGAAGGGGAAAAGGGGAGGAGAGTGAAGTCGTAGGGGGCACCGTGAAACATCAGAGTCTGAAGGAGCGAGAGGTGGGCAAACATCCCTAGTTTTATCCACATGAGGAGGAGGAGGAGAACAGCGACGAGGAGGGATGTTGCTGTCAATGTGTGGTGTGGTGAAGTCCTGCTTGTCTTCGGTCCTGACTTCCTCCTGTCCCACCTTGCTGTGATGTGGTGCCTCCTCCAGACTGTGGTCTCTGGAGAGCGGGGAGCACCTCTGACATTTCCGAAACTTTGCCCTCCTGTTCTTGAACCACACCTGGATGAGTAGTAGTAACAGCAAAGGAACATTTATTTATGAAGCACAATTCGGACACAAGGCAAGGTTTCAAAGTGCTTTACAAACATTTCAACTTTAAAAGGAAGTGGAAACCAACTTTAAAAGATTGAATTTAAAAAAATATATATGAAAACAAATTAAAAGTGATAAACACAACATTAGAAGGCAGCAGAAAATAAGTAGTAGTAGAGTATAACAGAGTACTTTATTAATCCCAAAGGGAAAATGCAGCATTACAGCGGCCAAATCACACATAAGAATCACAAAACAAACACACAAGGACGCTGAGAGAGGCAGATAAGAAAAATGTAATACCATGAAAACATAAATAACTAAAATCTTAACTAGAAACTGAGCTAAAACTAAACATGAGGACCATACTCTATAAATAACATTACAACAAATCTATATATACACTACACAGGTATGCATGGATTTGCTGTATAGTATTAGTCCTTAAATTAAGAAGTATTTTTGCTCTTAAGATTCACATCATGCCCATTAAAGTCTGAGAATTTACATTAATATCAAAAGCGAGATGCAGCAGGGTTTTATTCATGCATTCCAGCTAAATGTTCACCATAAATTAACAACTACAAACATGCAGTATTGGTTTCAGCAGGTTTCCAGTCAGGTGTTGGGTGGAGTGTGCTCTCACCTGAATGCGAGCCTCAGGCAGATTGATGCAGACAGCCAGCCTCTCTCTCATGCCGACATCGGGGTACTGTGTCTGTTGGAAGGCTTTCTCCAGAGCCTGCAGCTGCGACACTGTGAACGCTGTTCGGCTGCGGCGCTGCTTCTGCTGGTTGCCATACCGAGCCTCCAGAATAAGCTCTGGCAGGACAGAGAGAAACGAAAAGTCATCACCAAAATATAGTCAGCTGCAAGTTCTCTCCAACTTACTGTGAGAAGGAGCATGACATGGAAGTAATTTGCTATTTGCTATAGACATAGAGTCACTTAAAAAGTTACCTCCTTTCTTAGCTTGATACAAATCTGTAAAGTATGAATTCATAGTAGGCTTTGCATTAGTGGACGTTGAATCAGATGGATGACAGATATGAACAGTGGTGGAAGAAGTATAAAGATTCTTAACTTAAGTCAAAGTAGCAATACCACACTTTAAAATGCTCCATTACAAGTCATGCATTCATCATTTCACTTAGGTAGAAGTACATACGTATTATCAACAAATTAATGCAACAAAATGCATTAATGTGTCAATGTTGGAGCTGGTTTAGACATTTAGACACTGCTGGGCAATTAAATCCATCTTAAAAAAAGCATATTTTTATATATAAAATCTATCTTGTGCAATGCAATCAGGGGTGGATGAAGTACTCTGATCTTTTATTTAAGTAAAAGTAGCAGTACTACCGTGTAGAGATACTCTGTTACAAGTAGAAGTCAGTCATTAAAATGTTTACTTAATTAAAGGTACAAAAGTATTAGCATCAAGATATACTTAAAGTATGCCAAATGTGAAAGCTCGTTATGCAGAATGGCCTCTTTCAGAGTATATTGGATTCTAATTATTGATTTAAGCATTAATGTGTACATCACTTTAATGTTGCAGCTGGTGAAGGTGGAGCTACTTTATATACTGCTGGCTATAATAATACATCATAATCTGTAATTTGTTGATTATATATTGTATTATTAATCTGAATCTGCAAAGTAAGTAGTAACTAAACTTGTAAAATAAATGCAGTGGAGTAGAATAAAGCAGCAAATCATTTTGAACGTTGGACTAAACTGTTGGACTCAGGTTCCAGGACCATGATGACCTACCTGCCAGTCTCTCAGCCACAGAGAGGGTGTGCACTGCGGGGCTGGCTGCAGAGTAAACGTGGTACTGCTCCGCCATCTGGTGGTGCAGGTCGTACAGCAGGGAGTTAACACCGTGGAGGGGATGCACTCCACCGCTGGACGCGCCGCAGAAATTCAAGGAGTTCATATTGAATCTAAGGAAACAGAAAGACATATTTTACCGACTGAAGTTGTGTATTTTTAATATGGATAGCATTAAAATATATTAAAGTTGAAATGTACTTCCACTCTCAAACCCTATAGGAAAAGTCTAAAACTTTCTAAATACACTTGTTATGAAGTCAAGGGAGCAATTACTGTAGAATGAATACATAAATGTTATTATCTGTTAATTTCATAAATTAGCCAACAAATACACCAATCTGCGACAGAACATTAGTTATTATTAGAGAGACCAACTTTGTTTCTCAGTGCTCGCTAAAGTATTATTATTAGTCCCCTTTCTCTTCAGACTGTGAACTCTCTATTTTATAGTTCATTAGTAGGCCATGTATGTATGAAATGGTTAAAATTCAAATGAAGATCATTTGGACTAGTTTGAGTGCTCACGCCTAGCACCCGGTTTTGCATCTTACAGCCATAAAAGCAGCAGTCTGAACATTACAACTCAAAAACCAGTTTTCCTTTATATCCATCATCCAATAAGACATCTGAATTCTCCCCTCATTCAGCGACTTTTCCGTGATGAAAACATCTTTAAAGGCTCTTCTTTCCGCGCAGGTTTTTTAGTGTCCTTGGCTGTTTACCTGAGATCCGGACCATGAGCAGGAGCGTGAGATCCAGGTGCGCTTTTACGCGCAGGAGTCGACCTTGGTGAGCTGTAGTCCAGTATTTTCCTAGTCCAGTTTGGGCCTTATATCCTCGCACACCAGCGCTCTTTGTCGTGGCACGGATCTAATTCTCCGAAACCATTCTCAACCACGACTATTTAAGAAGCATTTACCCAGGCTCCCCTCAGCCATTAGCCAATAGAAAGAAAGGTATTAGCCGGGATTAGGTGGGATGAGGGAAGAGAGGGGGGTTGCAAGGGGCTCAAGTTTTTGAAACTATTGAACTTGAGAGATTTATGCCAAGGATCCCCTTTAAGCGAGCGTTTCATTCCCTCCCGTTAAAACAATTAAAACAATGTGGTCGGCTAATCTCCGAGGCAGGACAGATTAAAATAACAGCCTTTGATTGTGCTCTCCTTCTCAGTCCCCTTTCTCCCGTACCGCTGGCTTTGACAGTCTCCCATCGGAGGGGGTTTTGCTCTAAGGGTTTGTTTTGCTAACAGGCGCCATATTTTGCCTATAAACTGTCACCATGTGAAGTTAATCTGAAACCTGCTCAATGAGAACAATTTCTTAAGATCCAGCTGAGCTAAATGAGAAGTCTTCCCAGGAAAAACACCAAATCAGCACCGAAATGAAGTCCTCTAACACTTTGTATAAACCCGACCCCAGTGGTAACTGAGTACATTTACTCAAGTACTTGACTTAATAATGTGACTTTTTAATGTCACAGTGCTATAATTATTTGACAGCTAAAGTTACTTTGCAGATTCAGATTTTACCCACAAAATATTCATTTAATAAATGGTTTATAATAATGTAGTTGTAAGTACATTTTAAAGTGTTTATTAATGTACAGTATTTCTCCTAAGAAGACATATTTTATATTATTACTTCATTATCTGTTTATTAACCAGCCTCCATTTATGCATGCCCATAGGAGGAGTTGCAGTTGTTGACAGATACATTAATAAGCACTTATATCTGCTTGTAACTACATTATTGTGTGTTATAAACCATTTATGAAATGTTTATATACTGCTTATACATGCTAAATGGGGTTAGGTTGAGTATTTCCATTTTATGCCACTTTACTTCTGCTCCACTACATTTTAGAGCTAAATAAAGTACTTTTTACTACGTTTATCTGACAGCTATAGTTAGTAATTACTTTCAGATTTTACCCACAAGCTTATAAAACATGACGCATTGTTATAGATTACACTGCCCAGCAGTATATAAAGTAGTTAAAAGTTGCCCATTAAAACACAAAAATGCTTGAGATTGACAGTTAATTTTTCACCATGGAAACCACTAGGTCCATTTAGTGCTGTAGCTGTTTGGGAGCTTTCGATTACATCACATGATCTTCCTCAGCAGATGGAGTTTGCCCAAACCCTCCGCCTGACAACGGGGAAAACTCCATCTGCTGTGGAAGATCATGTGATATGATTGACAGCTCCAGAACAGCTACTAAATGGTCTTGTCTAAGATTGCTTTGTCAATTAAAATACTGTTCACACATTAATGCATAAATAATATTGTTAAATAATGTTGCATACTAAGTACTTTTACTTTGAATACATAACTAAATTTTTCTGATACTGCTTTTGTACCTTTATTAAATACAATGTGGAATGCAGACATTTTACTTTACATTGTGCTATTGCTACTTTTACTTAAGTAAAGTAGCTGACTACTTCTTCCACCACTGCCACACTCAGTAAAATCATATAACTTCACTTCATGTAGAGGTTGAGGGCTGTCGCCAGACTTCCTGAAGGTCCTGACTGGCCTCGTCCACACTGATGTGAAGTGCTTTGGAGAAAAAATCATATCACTCATCCAAACAAATGATATTTCCCACAGTGGGGGAAAGTAACTAGGTATTAAGCATTTTCTGTGCATCAAAGTTTAGTTTTGAGCTACTAGTACTTTACTTGAGTATTTCTATTTTCGGTCACTTTATACTTCTACTCCACTACATTTCAGAGGTAAATATTGTATATTTTAACTCCACTACGTTTATTTTACAGCTTTAGTTAGTTATTTTGCAAATTAGAATTAATACTAAAAAAATATAATCAACAAATAAATTATGATGTATTATTGTAGGTTAAGGCTACCCCGTATATGAAGTAATTAAAATTAGAGCACCTTTACCCGCTGCAGCATAAATGTGATGGACACATTAGTGCATCAACAATTATAATCCAATTATACAATATACATTATTCTGAGATGGGCCACTCTGCATAATGAGTACTGTTACTTTTTGTACTTTAAGTACATGTTGATGCTTTTCTACTTTCACTTAAGTCAAATTTTGAATGCATGACTTTTACTTGTTACAGAGTATTTCTGCACTGTGGTATTACTACTTTTACTTAAGTAAAAGATCTGAGTACTTCTGATTTTCCGTTAGGCCCAAAATCACAATCTGTACAACACACATCACCGTCTCTCCTTAGATCTTCAATGTGGAGGAGAAAAAAAACTTGAACAGGGAAAAAGGGAGATAACCTGAGAGAAGCAACAGAGGAGGGATCACTCTTATGGACAGACATGCATTAGATGTCTCATATACAGAGTAGACAATTTAGGCCAGTAATCGTTTTCCCCATCAAACGGTTACACACCAAACAACAACACTAAAATAGATAGAATAACCTAAGTCTGTGTGTTCAGAAATGGATACTGTATGATAAAGGTTTTTTCCAGACAGTTAAAGCAGGCTGGAATATAAAAGGTAAGCTTTCAAAAACGTTTTTTGAATACTGTAAAATCTGACAAGTTGATCATACTTACAGAAAACGGTTTGTAATTAGTAGTTTCAAGGTATGTTTACTTGATATCTTCTTGTTAAGTTTATTTAAAATGTAACTGTATTTACTTAATTTTCTTAATTTACAACACGAAAAGTGTAAAGCTCTCTAAAATAATACTTTGCGGTGAGTACAACTTGTCGCATATCCTTTGTTACCATTTCCGTGTCTTCAATTTCACTTCACGTTCTCAAACATATTTTGATGCAAAATAAGACGCTACAAGTACATTCCTCCACCCCTGTCAACTGCACATAAAGAAATCGCTTAATATTTTACAAATATTAACAGAAAAACATTGTGAGATGTCTTGACTGTTGTGTACTTTGAGGTTGTGCACAAATAACCATGGTCCACTTCTTCCTCTCACACTTGCACACAATCAACTACTCAGACTTCCAAAATATGTGAAAATGTTTGTGCTCTTTTCTCCCCTGGCTTTTTTCCTCCTCCTTTCGCTGTTCTTGGCTGTCAAGCTATATTAGTGTCCGATAGAAATAAGTCATTTAGAAGAGGCTCTGTCGGCCAGCCCCTCAGCCCCAGTAAAAGCTCCAGGATTAGGTCCCAGAGGCCTTTGTCTCCGCAGCCCGCAGGATTAGGGGAGATTTACTGTGAGGAGGGAAAAAAAGTAGTTATTTCATGGCACTTTCATGATGAAACCTGGCCAAAGCTGTGTTGGCTGGGGGGATTAGAGGCACACAAAGAGTGTGGTTGTGTGTGACCCTCCCTATCCCAGAGCCGCCCCCCACCCCTCTCGGATCATTTCCCCTTCTGCGAGCCCGGGTTCACCTCCTACTCATCAAGACGACCAGGGTTCAGCCTAAATGAGTAATGGCCTCATCAATTAACTCCTCAATTTCCTGTCATCCAAAACTGCTTCATCTTCAAATTTCCACAACAATCAGTGAGCTCTAAGCAACACTAACATCATGTTCCATTAAGTTAATCAGCAGTTTTGTGATTTCCAAGCAAGAAACAGGCCTTGGTGCAGTAGGTCTAATCACCAGGATGTGAGTATTTTGCATTCAAGACTTAGGTGCAGAGGTAAATGAGAAGTTACTGGATTTGAGTCCCTCCTATAGTGTTTAAAACCGCTTAAAAGGAGTTATCCTGCTCATAGAGGATCAACTTACACATACATGGATTACAGTGAATAAAAGACAAAAAGGCTGAGTCACATCACTGACAACAGTCTTACCACTGAGCAGGTGAAAGCTCGCGCAGGTTTAATAACTGTTGTCACATAGCGGAGGGAATTACAGGAACCTCACTGCTCTGCTGAAAGTACGAAAATGACGATGTGAATAGTCACTGTCAAAACATTCACTCCTTATCCTGCTTGATTTCAAACAACATGAGGTTATTAAAGTTTAGCTAATACAAGCCCCATCACATATTATTCTCTACTGTTGCAAACATACACTGAATGTATTGCAAAACATTTGATACTTAGGCAATGCCAGGAGTTTTATTAAAGACGAGAGGTTTCACTTTCTAATAAAGCACCAAAAGGGTGCCTTCATTAATGGTTAATAAATCATGTAGTAATCCAGGTACAAGCCATTAACAAGAACAGCTTTTGGGTTTCCAGGTGGTGAAAAATCCCTTTGACTGGTTAGATCGTTTGACCACTTATTTCTAGAGAAGGGCTGCTACCAATATATTAACACTCACAACTGCAGACTTGATGATTAAACTCTTTATTAATGACTTATTAACATTTTGTAGGCTCTAATGGCTTATTAGAAAGTGAGAAACCCATAAGCATTCATTAAAGGATTACCAACATTTATTACAGCATTATTACTCAATAGAAAGGGTAAACAGCTGCCAATAGGATTTTTCACAGCTTGGCAACCCAAAAGGTATTCTTATTAATGGATTATAACTGATCTGTAAAGCATTAGTCAATTATTAATCAACCATTAAGAAAGTTACAATTTTTAAAGACTTTAAAAATGGTGATTTATCAGAAGATGGTACCAAAAGCTGTGAAGGATTCATAAGCTTCCAGAAAAAATAAAAATGATCCAATGACCTGCTGTAACTATTGATTATTCTGCCAATTATTCCCTTGATCAATTGTTTTGGCTACACAATGTCAGAAAATGGTGAAAAAGGATGAACAAACTAGATCAGTTGTTGAACAAATCTGGTCTAATTTCCACATCAGGATTTCAGCTGTGGGTCCTCTGGCAACATATTCGCACCTGCAGAAAATAATTTAACCTGTCAAAATGGGACGAAGTGGGAACTGTCAGATGTTGGTTTAGGATAAAGACAAGCCAAAAATAAAGTATTGACTGATAATATTGAGAAAAAGCTCCACATTCCAAATAGATTTAGTTTATGATCACATAAAACAAAGAAAAGCAGCAAATCCTCCCAAATGAGAACTTGGAACTAGGAATTATTTGGCACATTTGTTTGAAAAACTATTAATTGATGAGTCTTTAAGTCTTTAGTCTAATAAAGTCCATAGACTAATAAATGATCGCCTGTTGTTTCATTTGACGTTTATTCATTAATGAAATACTTAGAAAACAGTTGAAGGGAGGCAGTTGGGGGGGGGGCAGCTAATTTCTCTTTTTTGTTATTGTCTTCTTTCTTTGTCATGAAGAGGTTTTTGTTAATGTCTCCTGTTTAACAGATGTTTCAGAAAGCAAACTCCCCTTATGTTCAGGCTTTCTTTAATTACTTATCAATAGTGGAAATTTGTATTGACAAGGGCCTGTCAGGAGGGGCCCTTTGTAGTTGTCAGTTATCTCAAAGGAAGGCCCCCCTTCAGACACAAACCGGATCGATCGGCATGCAGAACACAATTGAGAGGCCTTTTGGGGCACCGATGATAGTCCGGGAGCATGTGGGCCAAAGAGGGGAGAGCAGGCGGAGGAGCTAAAGACTTCTTCATCGGGGGAATCGATAGGGCCGATTGGCCTTTGACCTGAGGGAGACAGGGAGAGCGGGCGGCGGGTCAGCCGGTCTTTTTAAGCCCCTCTGAGTGCCAGGATCACGCTGTGAGGCCTGACACTGGCTATGACACACTCAGGGCTTAGAGTGACATTGACCCGGTTGCAAACACACCAAGTACACAAAAATAAATCTCAAAGATACACACACACATAGATGGCTTTGGTTCAGAGCAGAATTTAAATGAGAAGATCATTTTATGTCAGCTGGAAGCTTTTTTTACGTGAACCAATCCATTAGTCTGATTTTATTGATCTAAAATGAAGAGCTGCAAGTCTGAGAAATGCATTACACTAATAATTCCTCCTTTATAACACCTAGAGACTTATTACCTTCCAATTAGCTTCTTATGATCTCCTGTGCAGCCCTTGGGAGCACGGCAATAAGCAGTTACACCAGCAGATCAATATGAGGGGACTGAGTAAAGAGCAGCCTCTTAATTGGACGAGAGTGCTATAGATTAAAGACAGAGAGAGAGGGACAGGCAGCTGTGGGCGTCCCGTGGGTCAAGGGCACCCACAGTGGGCCAGACTGGGGTGCAAAGGGTGAACTCAAGACCAACAGAGAGAGAAAACAGACCCCGGCCTTTTTAAGCCATCGTCTTTTCAGCACCATCTTTTAAGGCCCAGTGATAACACAAACTGTGTAAACACAGATTTTTTGTCCACTTCCAAGTAAGTTTCCAAGTGAGTTTCATCCAAACTGAAGAGGAATGAAGTTACACCGGAAAAAGGGAGAGGATCCATCGAGTGCAGGAACATTTAATATGCTAAATATGTGCACAAATGAAAACATTCAATGGCATGAAGAACTGATGCTGCCTGAGGAAGAGCACCACGCCTGTGCACATATTTGGCATATTCAATTTTCTCACTTTTCTGGATTTAATGGCTCCCCCTTCTGCTTGTCTGTGTATTCCTGTTTGGGAAGCCCTTTTCCGCTGTTTCTCATTCATTCTCAGGAATCAAGTTGCATATGTGTAATGTCATTCTCTGCCTGAAGTATTTTGAGTCTTTAAATGCAGTTTATTCTGAGGGTTATGTGTAAAATATGTCTGATTTTCCAGCACTACCGATGAGTTATTTAAGGATGCAACAGATCAAGAACCTTTTCCTAAAGACCTTCAGAGCTGAAATGATTCGTTAAATAATTGATTAGTGGATTGACAGAAAATTAATTGGCAACTACTTTGATGATTGATTAATCATTTTAGTCATTTTTAAATAAAAAATGCCATCTGCAGGTTCCAGCTTCTTTAATTTGAGGATTTACTGCATTCAAGACTTAGGTGCAGAGGTAAATGAGAAGTTACTGGATTTGAGTCCCTCCTATAGTGTTTAAAACCGCTTAAAAGGAGTTATCCTGCTCATAGAGGATCAACTTACACATACATGGATTACAGTGAATAAAAGACAAAAAGGCTGAGTCACATCACTGACAACAGTTTGTCAAATTAATTGGCAACTACTTTGATGATTGATTAATCATTTTAGTCATTTTTAAATAAAAAATGCCATCTGCAGGTTCCAGCTTCTTTAATTTGAGGATTTACTGCATTCAAGACTTAGGTGCAGAGGTAAATGAGAAGTTACTGGATTTGAGTCCCTCCTATAGTGTTTAAAACCGCTTAAAAGGAGTTATCCTGCTCATAGAGGATCAACTTACACATACATGGATTACAGTGAATAAAAGACTGCTTTTCTTTGTCTTATATGATAGTAAACTGAATATCTTTGGGTTTGGGGCTGATGGTCGGACAAAATAAGTCACTTGAATTGTGACAGTTTTGGCTCCAACTTCAAATGTCATGTTTTGTCCGATTAAAAGTCCAAAACCCAAATATATTCAGTTAATCATTAAATGATTTTAATGATTAATCGATTATCAAAATAGTTGCAGATTATTTTTCTGTATATCGGCTAATCAATAAATTGACTAATGGTTTCAGTCTATTCAGGATGTAGGCAGTAAAGTGTTTCTTTGCTCTGGCTCTCGCTGAGATAATGCAGCTTTCTATCTCTCCGCATGGGGTCCGTTTTTGGAGCCCCGGCCTGCAGCTTCCCCCTCGTGACCCCCACTAGTCAAAGGTGATCACAGGGAAGAGAGAAAGAGAGGGGCACTGATCGAATTTGATAATGAAGACGACCCTTCTAAGCTGCTTTTCTCCACATGTTCATAATCTCTGCAACACTCAATAAACACTAGGAAGCCCCCCTCCGTCACTGGAACATTGTGTAGGTATTGATCTCAGCTAACTGGCTCTTTTAATACCTGGGGTCTGTGGCCCGGCCTGGGGAAATGCATGCTGACATGTGACGGGAGGAGCTTAACAGGCAAACACACCGAAGAAAGGATGGGCCTCTCAGTTTAGCATTTCTCTCCCATTTTTTCCTATTTACACATCTGCTGAAGAAAGGCGAATTACGGCCGCTGCACCTGCTGTTAAGGGGACATATAGACTGCAAGAGGCCCGGCACTGTACTGAGGAAAAAGCTGTCACACTGTCAAAAACTATTTGTGCAGCAGAGGTGGAAGTAGCATTAAAACACTGTAAAAATACTCCCATTACAAGTAAAAGTACTGAAAGTATCATCAGCAACATGTGCTTTAAGTATCAAAAGTAAAAGTAAGTTTTATCAATTTCAAGTTTTTCACTTAACTCTTCATATTAAGTTTCTAAAGAAAAAACAGGAGCAGCTATAAGTTCTTCTATCAGATGAAGAACTGACTCTTCAAACCTAAGTTCAGTTAACTCACATTTTTAAGGCAGCAGGGGAACTTACGTTTTTTAGTTACTGAGCCAAATAAACAGTAACTAAAGCAGTCAGATAAATGTTGTGCAGTAAAAAGTACAATATTTGCTTCTGAAAATAGTGGTGTACAAATATACAGTAGCATTAAATGGAAGCACTAAAGTAAAGTACAAATATCTCAAAATTGTACAGTACTTCAGTAAATCTTCTTAGTTACATTCCACTACTGTTGTGCAGGTATATGGACTGTTGAGATGTATAGAAATAGCAACATCTTCTTTTAACTAATACCTTTTAATAGAAAAAGATAAACAACAAAAAATTAACAAATACAAAAGGAAACTGCTTACAGCGTATGTACAGAACTCGTCGTTTTCAACATAAAACAGCACAGGTTAGCTGGTACTCACTAAATGATAATTGTCTGTAATTAATAACCCAGGCCTAATTCAACAATACTGAACCTAATTTTGTCTTTATGGAGGAATAACATATCATACCTGCTATCACAATGATTCCTGTTGTTTTATTTCATGCAGTGCACATGACACAGAGACAGTTGTGGATATAGTCAGTATTTTGTCTGGACTATAAAATACAGTGATATATTCCATCAACTATACCAAATAAGTAGGTAGCAGAGACTTCACATTTCTGCTGAGGGTCTTTTATAAGATCAAGTATTATAGGATTAGTCAGGTTTGAGAGGCCAAGAAACAACTCGATAAGAGTCGCACCTTCAACAGAGCATCAGTGACGGGGTGCAATGTGAAAAACACAAGTGCATTTACATAGCAATGTTCGACAGACTAGACATAAATGCACTCAAGTGTAACTAAGAACAAGTAATGTGTTATTCATTAGAAGTGAATGCTTTATAACACAGAGGTACTCAGACTTGGGCCCTATACAACAAGAGCGTTTCTATAGTGCAATTTAGGCTGAAGATACAGCCTGGCATGAATATCATATTAATCATCATTGTTCAGCGGACAATGTCCTGGCATTTTAAGTAGTTCTTCTATAGAAAGGTTTTATTCATAAATTGTTTGAGGCCTTAACAGACACTGCTCAAATAAACAGAAATACATTTTAACTAACATTATTTAGAACTGAAATACCAACAAGCAAATGAAAACACTGTTAATTTGGGCTTCTATTGCTTTGAAGGGACTGGCAGTTCTCTTATTCAGTCCAGTAGGTAGCAACGACAGTAGGCTCTTTTTCTGCTGAAAACTTCCAACTGTGCTGAATCATCCCTCCCTCCCCGAAACTCTGACCTTAACTCTCTGGGAGCAGGTGCAGGCCTGCTGAACTTATCTGTCTCCCTGCAACCAACATGAAGGCAAAAAGCTGAACGGAGAAAAGTGGAGTAGAGGGGTCAGAGGTCATCTTTTGACCTTTGCATCCTCCTTGATCTTCCAAATCATCAGCTCCATGCAGGCAGATGCATCTTCGCTCGAGTCGTGGCCCTCCACTGGAAACACATGAACAAATGACAGAAATTACTTCTTTTTTTTTTACCTGAACACTGCAGCGCTGAACATGTAAAAAGCTACATTAGTACAGGACAGTTTCTATTAGATTAATACAGATAAATGGTAACCTTCTAGTAATCTGAAAACAGCACACAATATGAATCAATGAAAAAAAATGTTGTGTTGTTAAGGATGATGTTAAGGAGATGAGTCCATAGCCATGCTAGCGGCTCTGTGAGGCTGTACTGCATTAAATGCTAACATCAGCATGCTAACATGCTCACAATGATGATGCTAACATGCTGATGTTTAGCAGGTATAATGTTTACCATGTTCACCATCTTAGTTTAGCGTGTTAGCATGCTAACATCTGATAAATCAGCACTAAACACAAAGTACAGCTGAGGCTGATGGGAATGGCGTTAGTTTTGCAGGTATTTGGTCAGAAACCAAAGAATTAGACAAATTGCTTTTTCGACCTGATGATGGCGCTGGAACAAAAGTTAAACGATCAGCAAAGTTCAATGCATCCTAAGAGAGACATGAATGTTTGTACCAAATTTCATAGAAAATCTATCCAATAGTTGTCGAGACATTTCACTCAAAACCATAAATATCAACTTCATGGTGGCGCTGGAGGAAAAGTCAGGGCATCACCAAAGTCATTAAGAAACATCGTCTCCCCTGAGGATATAACCAGCTTATGGCTCTGTTAAAGGGACAGTTCACCCCAAAATCAAAAATAAATTTTTCTTCTTACCTGTAGTGCTATTTATCCATCTAGATTGTTTTGGTGTGAGTTGCAGAGTTTTGGAGATATCGGCCGTAGAGATGTCTGCTTTTTTTGAATATTATGGGACTATATGGCTCTCGGCTTGTGGTGCTCAAAGCGCCAAAAAATACATTCGAAAAACAGAAACGTCTCTTTTCAGAAATCATGACCCGGTTACTCAAGATAATCCACAGACCTTGTTGTGAGCAGTTTTATGTAAGAACTATTGGTAGAAAGAAAATAGTTCCTACATGAAACTGCTCACAATAATACTCACTATCTTGAGTAACCTGGTCATTCTGAAGAGACATTGCTGTTGAGTTTTTCAAATGTTTTTGGGGTGTTTTTGGCGTTTCAAAAAAGGCAAACATCTCTACGGCCGATATCTCCAAAACTCTGCAACTCACACCAAAATATTCTAGATGGATAAATATCACTACAGGTAAGAGGAAAAATATGTATTTTTGATTTTGGGGTGATCTGTCCCTTTAAGGTTGACAGATGTGGAGACGAAGAGATGAGAAAGGAATGTTAAGTTTCCCAAAGACAATGCTGCGTCTGCAGGAATCTTTGACTCTGACACTGACAGAGGAGCACATCATTAGTAGTGATGGAGGAAAAAACTGCACTAAACATGGGTTTAACACTCAGGCTTCAGTTGACACAGTGTGCATGAGTGACATCTGCTGGTGACATGGATGTAGTGCGGTCTGCACTACATCCATGTCACCAGCAGATATAAGACACATTTATAAGATACAGGCTTCCTCTGGATGTGATGCACCAGACATACATATTTATCAGTTTATTCAGTTTAATTTCATGAGTGAGTGAACTGGACCCATTCCTAGGATTTATTTTATTGGACATCAGGATTTACTACATTACTATTATTGACCTGTAAGAACCCTACTGTTAGAACCAGTGCTGTATTTTGTATTTCTACTAACATTGCCGTTTTCCCATCTACAGCTCCTATTGTACCCCCAGGACATCCAAATGAGGAGGTATCTCTCTTTGAACTACCTCTCCTAAAGTTTTTTTTAAATGTTTTTCTTTTTCTCCAAAGGTTTTTGCCCCGACTTCTTAATAGAGTAAGGCCTTGGTGAATGAAATAGAGCTGCTGTGGGCCTATAAAGCCCATTAAAACATTTTATACAATATCGGGCTATACAAATAAACTTGACTTCAGTCATTTTGTTTGAGATTATTAATGTTAACTTGACAGGTCTGTAAATCTACAGGCTATGCTTCAATGAAATGTGCTCAACAACTAAAGATTAACTGATGCCGACAATCAATCAATCAGTCAATCTTTAGTTGTTGACATGGAATTTGACAGGAGTCGGTTACAAATGGAGATTATGTAATTATGCTCCAGGGCATAAATGTGCTCAGGATGCAGAAGAGAGGGTCTGTTTGTGTAACTAGGGCCATGTTAATATGACGGAATATGACGAAATATGCGGATGAAATGCTTTAAGACAGTTTACTTATTTAAATCCTAACAATGTCATAATTTAGAAGATTATTTTCATACACATTAGTTTAAAATGCCTCAGAGCTTTGCTGTCACTAGTTAGAACAACATCTACCTGTTTAATGCCTGGATGCAACTAAACCTGTAAGCATTAATAATGTCATATTGTGAAATAACACATATTGGATGTTTGCAGTGCTATCATTTTTTGGCAAACTAATATGTCAGCACAAAAAGTAATGGATAATGATACATGTTTATAACAACTCTTGTAAAAAGCAACAATACAGCTTGCTGCGAGTTGTGTGATTTTCCCACCGTTGTCCTGGATGATGCGTTTGAGGTGGTCGGCCATCAGGTTCCTCAAGGCACGTTTGTAGGGCAAGCCGAGGCGGTGAGGGAACACGATGGACGTGTCTACGACTGAACTGTGGATTAGCTGGAAGCAAGAGAGACAGAAAGAAAAGGACAGAGAGAGCATTACATTAGGGCTGGGACGACATGCTTATCTCTCGATTAGATACTATCATAATACTTCGATAGGTATTGTGATTCTTAAGTATTGTGATTTGATATTACAATTTATTGCGATTTTTGTTTGCTTTTTTAACACTAGACCATGGGAAAAAGTTTAATCATACACTTCTAGAGACTGTACATCATGTTGTGATACTGTATTTTGAATAATCATTTCCTCTGCCACTAACAGTATTAAAGGTCCAGTGTGTAACACTTAGGAGGAGCTATTGGCAATAATGGAATATAATATTTATAAGTATGTTTTCATTAGTGTATAATCACCTGAAAATAAGAATCATTATGTTTTCGTTACCTTAGAATGAGCCCTTTATATCTACATAGGAATCGGGTCCTCTTCCACGGAGTCCGCCATGTTGCACCTCCATGTTTCTACAGTAGCCCAGAACGGACAAACCAAACACTGGCTCTAGATATGGCCTTTCACATTTTTTGCAAGTTTAGCGGCCATCGTAGGTTCTCCTACACGCTTGGAACGGGAGGGTGAGGGGAAGGGTTATCAGATGGTTGCAATCTGCAACCTCACCGCTAGATGCCACTAAATCCTACACACTGGACCTTTCATGGGACAATACACACCCTCCTCTGTGTCACAGCTACACATGTAATATTTTTACAATAAAAATCTTGCCTAATACATGCATTAAATCATGCTTATACGTAATCAATTCAAACAATTCACAATTTTTCGTGGGAAGTGAAGAGAAAATAAAGGTGTGGTGCAAACTGACTGATAAGGAGACATTTCTTTGTTTGTCACCAAAGCATATCTGATATCACATCAGTAACAGGCAGCAGAGAGTGACAATAACGGTATTGTTGAAAAAGCTAACATTGTATGAATCATTTGCAAGCTTCTCAAAAGCGTCAAATAAAAAGTCTTGAAGATTATTGACGAGTCACGGTACCTTCAGAGCGAGCAGGTCGCTCTCCAGACTGTGTCCTATGAGGATGGATTCAGCACTGAACATACTGAGCAGCACTGCCTGAACATCTCTCAGACTGATGGTGACGTTCTCCAAGTCCTCCTCCGTCACACCTGAAAATCTGTGAGATAACATACAACATATACGTATACTGCCTTTAGAATACTATGACTGTTTCAAAGACATATTTAAGACAACTGACAATTGCTTTCATTACCAGTTAAACTCAATAGCAACACAACCCTCACAGTGTCAAGTGAGACAAACTCACCGTGTGTTGTAATCAACCACTTTGCTTTCAGGTTTGACAAATGTGTCGTAGATGACTTTCATCTCAGAGTCAATGACTGTCACTCTCGTCAGTTCCAGGCCCTGCCTTGTGTAACACTGTTTCAGAGGAGAGAAAAACACAAGTCTATGTGACTTTGAATACAAAATATAATATAAGTTTGGAATAAGGACATAAAGTACAGCACAACTGTATAGTAAAAGTGACAAATTATTAATTTTATCTTAATTTTACCCATGCTGTAACAAATGAATCAGCACTGAGTGACTCTCCATGTCCCATGTGTATTAAACTGGCCTAAAATAAATCAAATCTTAAATCAAACACACACACACACACACACGATTGCTGTTTAAGGCCAGTTGTGCATTTAGATCAGAGTTTTTCCGTAGATACAAAACCTCTGTCTGACTCACCATCTCACAGTCCAAAGCAAATACCCCTCCATTGCCATCTGGTGGGAGAGCTTTACTGAACGTTGTGACGTAGCCATCAAATGACTCTTTACGCCCGTCCTGAACATGTTGCTGTGGGAATATGAAATGTTTTAAGTCTGGGGATGTTTATCAAACATGTTTAAAAAGTGCAGAAAATAACTTCAAAACAAGTAAGAGGGAAGTTTTATTGTAAGTTATCCTGGAAGTGCTTGATTGGCAGTTTGTAGTGTTCAGGAATACAGCCAGTAAAAAGACACAGCTAAGCATTTAAAGTTACCCGACACACTGAATTCTGATATTGTAAGACATGCCATAAACCTATCCCAGAAAAAGATATATATCCCTGAAGCGGAAAGACAGTGGGTTAATGATTATTAGTCTATTGTCAGACAAAAATAGCACCAGTAAATAAGATATATAAAACAAATATTCAAGGTTTTTTGACAGATACATAAGAAAATTAACATCTCTACCAGTTTTAACAACAACCAAACATTATGAACGTCACTACCCTTTAAACTTCCTCCATTAGCTTTTCTTATATTACATTGTTCAATTTTATGTTTGAAAGTAGTTTTTCTTTCGAAATGCCCCATTTTATGTCTACATTAGCCCACTAAGCCATGACAGCCCATATATTTGACTTCCATAAAATGCAAAGAAGAAAAACTAATAGCTGTTGGCTTGAAAAAAGGATGATACCTTGGAAACCTGGCAACCTGGCGTGCCCACAGCTGCAGCACAGCAGCTGTAGTTGGTCTCCCAGCCTCCAGCGACTGACAGAGAAGACAGGGCAGAACGAGTCGGACAGAGACAGAGGTAAATAAAAAAAGAGGGGGGAGAGGGAGTTAGATTTGGCAGTATGAATTACAAGACAAAAAAGTCCAAAATGTGCATTTATAATATTGATGTTTATTAACACTTTACATTCAATAAATGAAAACAAAGTTACCTTTATGTCTCCGCAATCGTCCCCAGTGAAAGCTACATTCCTCTTTCCGTATACAGTTGCCATTGACATTGATCTTATACTCTGCTCCACATCGACAGCATATCTTGTTGAGCGCTGGAAAAACATTACAGAGTGTCAGCTGAAAGTCGAATAATTGCTGGACCACATATACCAATGTTAATATAATGTAGTACTGGCCATTAGAAATGGGTGCGAGAGCTGTGGGGTCACTCACGGTCTGAAATGGCCTTTTTCTCTGGGAGGTTGTATATGACGGCTTTGCCGGGAGCCTCAGGGTTCGTTCTCGGGTATCCGTGCTCCTGAAGCTGCTCCTCCGTCATCATGTACGCCTTCAGCTTCCTGTACAGTGTGGCTCCTACAGTGAGACAGAGCAACAAGTAAAACAAATGTTGTCTTTAAGCAATGATGTAATACAACATACGCTGAAAATGTGAAGAAACAGAAGATGGAGACAGTGCGCGTGGCAGATTTATGCTGTTTGTTTTTTACTCAGACAAGCTGACCATAAATATTTCTGCATGTGGAGAGACATACGTATGTTGCAAGAAACCTTCAACACAACCTGCTAAATGTTGTGGGCTTTGACCAGTTGGCTTAAAAGGTTACAGACTGTTTTCCTGTTATACACTGACAAAATTAATTCAATTAAGTATAAACAACAATAATCAAGGGCTGCAACTAATGATTATTTTCATTATTATTTCATTATTTTCCTTTTTTATTATGGATTGACATCAAAAAATTGTGAAAAATGCCCATCCAAATTTCCTTTTTTTGTCTGACCAACACTCCAAAACCAAAAGACATTCAGTTTACTATCATCTAAGATGAGAAAAAACAGCAAATCCTCACACTGAAGACGCATTTCTGCTCCAAATAAATACTTGGCAAAAACGTTGCTTTAATTTTCAGTTGATGGACTAATCGTTTCAGCTCTCGTTTTCAGTTAATAATGACATTAAAATGTGCCTTTGAAAAGGCTGCTGTAACCAGCAAATGTTTGGTATTTTTACTTGATAAATGACTTGAAGGATTTATCAATTAATTTCCTGTTAACCACACCAGTCAACAGTTCTTTGAGCAATACTACAGTCATGTAAACATATTCCCTCTGATGTCAGGTCATGGGGCAGGGAGTTTGCCATAAACAGAACAGGAGGTTGTCATGTGGTTATTTGAACAGTTTCACTGTTACTGTAAACTGACTCAACACATCACAGTAAAGTAGTAAAGAGTAAACGAAAGTCCACAAGTCTCTACTTGACGCACGAGATTATTTCAGTATTTTCTAATTTTTCTCTTTCTTTTTTCTTCTCTTGGCTTTTAGATTTTATCAGTGGTATAATCTGCATTTTTATGTTTTCGGGGATCTGATCAGGTGACTGAAGAAAAATGGGAATGACATGAAAACAATATATTCAGGAAATATGTTCAATAACAATTCTAGAGAAGGAGAACTGAAAACACTGAAAACATGCTACTTCTTGTCATCTTGACTGTGGCCCTCTGTGGGAGTTAGCTGAGTACAGAGTAAAAGAAAAATCTAACTTGTCCCATACCAATGAGTTTCTCCTCCTGCTGTTTACCCATCCTGTTGACAGTGAAGCTGGTTGTAGCAGCAAGACGACCTCCCAGAACTTCCTCGTGGGACTGGGCCCTCCTGTTCGCAACTGACCCTGGGTCCTCTGCAGAAAAACACACACAAACACATAGAAATGTAGTCTATCCACCGAATACAACCATCAAAATTCTGGTCAAAGGCTGGAAACTATTTTTCATGTTCATATTTGCACATGTGAGGACATAAACTGATATGATATTGTGCAGTGTATCATAATGATATGATATAATGTATTTGGCACATCTAGCACATGCAGTCCTTAGTTTTGTGTGTAGGTTTTTGTTCATGCATGTAAACAAACATACTGCATGTTACTCTGTACAAGGACTGAGGTGACATACTGGTGACAGGCGATGCACAGGAGCTGCTCTTGGAGCGGAGCTTCTTCAGAGTGTTGACAGCGACATTGAGGTAGATGTTCTTGCTGCTACTGCGCTCATACACAAGTTTCTCCTCATCAAGGGCCTGAAACAGTAAAACCTCTGTCACTGTCAAAACCACAGCTTGTTCAACTGAAGCACTTATTGAATCTCCTTTGCATTCAAGACCAGGGTGTGATTAGAGCCTGTAGCGTTCTTATTCATGAAGAACCATCTTCATTGACACATTTTCAAAACTATACATGGTTTATAAGCTTGGCTAGGTATTAGGTATGTTGGGACAGAAGAAATGTCTGATAAACAATAAAAAAACATCAACCAGCTCTGGGTGCAATTAGCGAAAACTGGGTGTTATTCATACCATCTGGAAGGCAACGTCCTCTGATTGGCAAAATTTGACACATTCATCTATGAAAGTGTTGAGGTAGCGCTGGCGGATGTTGGTGGGAACTTTGGCCCCAAACTCAGTGGGGATGATGGGGCGCTTCATTGAACCACTCTGAAAAAATCAAAAGAGAAAGAGAACACTAACAGTAAAACACATCCTAGAGATTAAGCAAATATTTCTCTTAAGAGAGGCGGCCCACCTCTGCTAGTACATCATGATGGTTATGCAAGGATGTGCAGACAAAATACAAAACAAATATTCAGAAAAACAATCAACAGCATGAAATTTTATGGATTTTGTGGCATGTGGATACCTTCATGGTGGGTGTGTGCGCCACCCTCTTCTGCATGACAGTGGACACGGTCTTGGACAAGATGCCAGCGGTGGTTTGGGCCTTGACAGTCTGATGGGTCTGGCTGGGGGATAACACTCGACTGGCAGCTGGTGTAACATCTGCAGGAGCTAGTCAGACACACACATTGTACATGTGACTTTCTACTTAAACAGTCGAAATAGTTCCATTTCTACCCATCTGAGAAGAGAGTATGAGGCCATGATATCTACTTAAGGTTTCACTTTAACATAACAAGACATGATCAGGGGAAAGCAGATATGATTATGTAAAAATAAAAACAAAAGCTGAATCCTGCTACAAAATAAGGTAGTGGAGGCACTCGTACTTGTTTTAGAGGATGTTATCTGTGGGTTGGGGCGGTGCGCTATTCTCTTCCTCTCTCCAGAAAAGCTGGCGCTGGAGCTCTGTGGATCAGCTTTGACTGAAGCAGAAAGCTGAGCAGCTTGCTGCTGTGCCATCTGCATACGCTGGTAGCAGACCTCCTGGGCTGTGAGTCTCTTGTACGGCCGCATCACATTTTTTTTTGAAGGTGCGTCAGTCTGATAAAAACAGAAGCACGTTTTATTAAAAAGTGACCACTTTGTTCTTAATACGGAAAGTATGATGCTGCACTATGTTTAATAATTATTAGCTAATAAACAGTTAATTTATTATTAGTTATCAAACATACAAAATACTGATTTTCAATCTATAACTTCAACTCATGTGAATATACCTCGAATTTACATGGCCCAAAAAACAAAACAAAAAAACAAACTACAGACTGGGTCTTTAATGAAGCTGCCATAGACAGCATAGCCCAGAAAGGCTGTGTCGTCGAAAGCATCCTTATAAAGGTGAATATATCAGCTGACTGTTTAGGAAACAGATAGCTTCCTGTCAAAGCAGATGGTGTATTTAGATGCTACAACCTGTACGGGTGGAAATCCCCAACACCACCCTTGCTGCACCAACATTTTCATAGCTCTTTCAGTGTTTACTTCCTTGTTTGTTCTAATGTAACTGTGTAGGCTTCCTAAAGTACCTAACAGCACTACCTATGATGACAATGTCACAATGCTCTCCCTACCTTGGCTCCCATGTACATGCTTGCAAGGACAGGAAGTCAGTTTCCAACGCAGAGTCATACAGAGTCAACCACAACTGTACAAGTTTTCAACAGAGTGACTGAGTTTAAGTGGAAATAAAACTGCTTCTTACCGAAAGGGCTTGAGGATTCTCCATGGCATAATACTTATTTGATGCACAATTGAATGCTGTTACTTTACCACTGTGTGTTAATTTTGTACATTACTTTGGTGATAAAGTTGTGTTGTCATGGTAACAGAATTTGTACTTATTTTAAACAGTTACTGTTTTGTAAACAAACATGATTTGTACAAAATGATGTTCTGAATTACTGTATCCTGCGATAATGTTTTACAACACAGGCAGAGATATTGTGTGTTCATGACTGACTGACTTAAATTTGCCTTGTGACAGCACTGTGGGACGGAGAAGGCTACAAACTTACATTTCCTTTGGCAACAAAATGGGAGACTCTCTTCTTTTGACCGGGAAAGAGAGTGGTTAAAGTGCTCTCTGTGCTTTTCTCGTCCTCTGAATCCCTAGAGGGCTGAGAGAGCACAACATAGCATGTTAATTAAATCCCACCAACTGGCATTTGCATAATATGACTAATAAAAAAAACAGTATGTAGTAAGTGAAAAAGACAACTAAAGTGCAAAAGTATGGCGAGAAAGAAACACAAATACCTGTTTAGTTTGCCTTCCCTTGTCTTCCCTCTTCACTTCCTTGGATTCATTAAAGATCCGCAAACACTCCTCCATGGGATCTGAGTCAAAGTCCAGATCGTCCTGGAAACTAGAAAAGTCGAATCCAACAGCATCAACCTCGTCCTTACCTGGCCTGCTGCCCTCCACACCACCGTCATCCTCATCGTCAGTGGAAGACGGAGTCAGCTCTGACGCTTTCCTCTTGTTCAGACGTCCCCTCTTTAAAGCATCAGCAGATTTTCTCACCAGCACTTCTTCGGGTTCCTCGTCGTCGTCGTCGTCGTAATCATCATCATCATCCACCTCTATCGGTTCGGCCTCCTCTGGGCTCTCATCTCCAAACAGATCAGCATGGCTGAGACTCAGACTTCGCCGTTTGTCCTCAAGTCTTTTCCCATTTGATGAGCTGATGTTTTGCCTCACCTTATCTTTACTGTTTGCAGAACTACCTTTACTGTTACTACTACTGCTCGCGCTACTAGAACTGCTTTTACTAAATTTCTTTACATCCTTTTCTCTTTTACTGCTATCAAGTTTACCATTTTTGTGTTGGCGGTCCTTATACCTGCTGAGTTCCTTTTCCTTGTCTGATATCTTGGGTTTCTTGCTTTCCCTTGCACCATTTTCTGTATCTTTATCTCGTTTGCTTGAGTCTGTTTTTACTTTTCCCACAGCTTTGACCTTACCATCACTTCTCTTTTCATCTCTTACTTCCCTCTGAACTTTATCAGATGTCTTAACCTTAACTGTGTTTTTCCTATCATCTCTTTTTCCATGACTCTTGTTCTCTTTCTTTGCAGAGTCCTGGTTTGAGTTCTTCATTGACCCTTTGTCTTTACTGCTGCTGCTGCTACTACTCTTACTACCAGTTGTTTTGTTTACTTCCTTTTCAAGTTTATGCACTTTCTCAGATTTGCCACTTTTCTCATGACTAGTTCGACTAGCCACCTTCTTTTTCTCTAGGCTGTCCTTTCGTTTAATATCTTCCGGGACGTCCGAGTCCCCTGCCAAGTCCTCTTTATTTCTCTGTGTCAGTGCATTAAGCAAACTTTCAGTTCTCTCTTTTCTCTCCTTCCCCACAGCATCCCAAAGTGACCCACTGTTGCCTTTTCTCCGCTGGAGATTACTAAGTGACGTGGGTCGATACTCTGTTCCAGAGCTCTCCCCATCAGAGTTAGAGAAAGTGTATTTCTTTGAATCTACACTCTGCTGTCGTGTTTTTTTCACAGCTACAACACACTCCTCATCTGACATATCTGATCCTGGTAATTTGTGTGTCTTCCTTCCCATCGTCTTAACAGCTTGTGCACACTTGTCCCTCTTGCGTTTCACTGTGATTCCTGCCGCGTAGTTGGACAGCGGGTCATACTCCATATCTGTAGATGGTTTTGAAATGTCCACAGTGTATTTACACTTAGAGGAGGATGTGCTGTTGGAGTACTTTGGACTGGGGGGAGGAGAGGGGAGTTGGTGTGTGTGTGTCCGAGATGGAGGCTTTTTCACTGAAGAAGGAACATATTCCATGGAGTTACTATTGTTCCCCTGGTTGTCTGAATCCAAAGTATACTTGCTGCAGCCAGGGGTGGGATTATAACCTCCCAATGTCATCTGATAACTCCCAGGGTCATAGGCCATGTGTGAAGGTGGTGTTTTACTTTTAACAACATCAGATGAAGACAAATTGGTACTCCTGCTGGGATTGTATGGTTCATCCCCAATCCGAGAGAGCTTCTTCTTCTCCCTCTCCACCTCGCTCCGGACCTCCTCGATGGCCTTGTTGACCAGTTCCAGAGCACCACTGAGGTCTCCTGAGGCAGCTGGCTTTCCATTCTGCTGCTCCTCAGGCCTCACAACTTCTGGGTTGAAGGGATCATAACCTTGATCTGCAGGGATGCAAGACAGTCTTAATAAAACTGGCCAATAGAATAATAAAAGGTCCACTTACTAGCTTTTCAGGGGCTTTCAATTGAGAATGCATCAATCCGGTCTGCCACAATACTGACCTTACTGAGCATCGGCCCTAATGTGACCGATCCACATTACAACAGTTTCTTTGTCACTGGAATTATAAAAGTCAGTGTTTATGCTTTAAGTTACATTCATTCAGTGACAAAAGGCCACTCACTCAATTTTAGTGCCACAGCAAACCCTGGAGCATAATGTACTGTATTGTCTTATTTATCCAAATGGTTCCATGCAGTGAGGTAGCTGTTATACAGATTAGAAATTTAGGAAAATGAGAGAATTGGTATCGGCAGACTCCTTGAGTTTAGGTATTAGAATCAGTACCAGGAAAGAGAACGTTGGATCGGTGCATCCCTACTTTCCATCACATCTCAAGGTCTTCCTCAGAGGATGTAGTTAGCCACAGAGAGTTAAATAGACAATGCAGGTGTCATCACATGAAATGAAGATCAAACTTCAATCTTTAAAAAAAAAAAACATGCAAAAACATACGCCACAATATATGCTACTGTAACAAGCTAAGTCTATGGATTAATTTTATATTGAGGACTCTCTTGGGATGATAAGAAGAGACAACTCTCTGGGTGGCAACAAAAAAATCCAGGAGGACAACTTGAATATTGTTCTTCAAGGGGAATTTACTCAGCAGAAAAACAACTACTGGACTATACGTCAATCCCACTACCTAACTGTTCACCTTCTGTAATCCTGCCTTCGTATTGTAAGACACACACTTTGGTTTGCTGCTACAAGTGCAATAACTGTATTTTACTGCTGGTAACGCTGCTACCTGCAGACACAGGACACTTTATGCTCCACCTGATTCCATTACCTCAAGTGCAATTTTTTGTATAGATTTTCCAATTACAACTTTATCTCCTTACTTTATCTGTAACTATTGTCTCAATGCACTTAGTGTAGGTGTATACAGTATCTGGTACCTTCGTTTTGTATATAGCAGATGTACCTAGTGCATATAGTATTGTTTTTTCACAATTACTGAACAGTATGCATCTGTACTTCTGTTGCTTTCACACTTCAATTTCCCTGTGTGGGCTCCATACAGTTTATCTAGTACTTCCTAGCAATTAATTACCTCAGTTTACAGCAGCCATAGGGAAACGGGACTGAAGTGGTTATTTGCACAGTGCCACTAACGTCAACAGAAAGTCATTTTACACAGTTATTGGTTTCGTTAGCTCGTTTCGACACATTTTCAACACCTTGGTCCAGTCCACACACGTCCTCGCTACCTACTCTGCGAGCGAAGTATTCAAGTCAATTCTGGATTTAATAAAATAATACTCAGCACCTTTCTGTGCGGAGTGAAGGTCTCTTTGCTTTTTAACATCTGCTGGAGCTCCGTAGGACGACCGTCTCTGCTGGCTGTGCCTGAAGTGACAGTACGGTCTGTTGCACCCATTTCTGCTTCCTTTGCCCTCGCTGTACTCCGCGTAAAACGGACAGTCAATCCCTCGGAAGAAGCCGGTGGATCTTAGCATTATCTCCAGATGTTACTCTCATGCCCGCATGAACACGTTCGGTCTTTTTTTTTCCTTTGTAATATTCGTCGTACTGCAAAAGCTTGTCGGAGCGACGGAACAATAACAACGTCCCTACGGCGCCATGTTGGATTGGTCGAGGGGGGGGATGCGGGGGCTGAAATCTCGCGTGAGTTCACACGTGTCGCGCTCCTTGACGTCACAGAGAATCGTGAACCGTTAACTTTGAACGGGAAGATATAACGTTAACGCTTTCTGCTCCCAAACCTCACACCAGTTAGCGAAAGAAAGCCTGTACTATTTCTACTTGTGAACCACACATTTGCTCTTAACGTGTGATGGGTGATTCTCAGTCGCTAATACAGCAGTTCGTGGACATTTACGTTTCTCTCCTTTCAACTTTATTCCGTTTTTTCCGTTGCCGGCCTTCTGCAAAACCACCCGTGTGTTAATTAGAACACCTGCACGTGCTCCTCATAGTGAAATTGTGGTTTGTAAGGAGGCTCAGCCCGCTTTGCAAAATAAATGAGACAAGTGTTTCAACGTTTTATTTCACAGGTATCCGTTGACAAGTTGTCCTCGGGTCAAATGGCCTGGGAAGGAAAGTAAGAATTGTCCATACATGCAATTTGTTAACAATTTAAAGTAATAGTTCGACATTTCGGGAAATATTATTCTCAACTAACTCAGGACACTGGTATGTTTTTGTTTCAACTTTGGAGCTAAAGACTGCTGCGAATAAACGATAAGCTAAAAATAGGAATAAGACACTTCACAAAATGTCGAACTACTCTTTTAAGTGTCAAACGGATCAATTAATTTGAAATCACGTTTTGCCTGAGCACGTGCTTGGACTGCCAAGAAGAAAATAACATTATCCATTTTTCTTAAATGCTTTGACTTGAAACAAACACTTTAACGATTTTTTATATATTAAGGCTACTAAAAGTTAAATATAAAAAAAGTTACATATTTTTCTCCAAAATAAAAATTTAATATTGCTTTTGTGTCTGTTTAAGAAAAATATGTAACTATTTTACACTACCCTTAATTTCTTTGTTCCTAGTTATGAAAATCCCACACGTCCTGACATGGAAAAAAATAAATAAAATAATAAACTTGACACCTGCTTCCTAAAATGCGCCATGATACCTACCTCCAGCTCGACTCTCAAACTTTAGACTTAGCACGTGCTCAGGCTTTTTGTGCACTCCAGACAGTCACGTGATCCAATTAGACCCAGTCCCAATCATCATGATGCTCAGGTGCGCTGCGCAGGTAATCGGTGACGTAGTAATTGGCACTCTTTCAGCTGGTAAACTTTTGTTTTCAAAAGTCAGATCCAGTACTCCTCCTTTATTCTTCAGAGATGTTTTATTTTGGAGTAGGGCATCAGTGACTTGGACACATAGTGAAATGTTTCTGTTTTAATGGAGCAATTATTTTTACTCAAAGAAGGACTAATGAAGGGTATGCCAAATATTACTCATTTCTGCTCTGTTAAATTGGTTAAAAACAAGAAATGTCTGAAATTGTTGCACTCGTAATCTCTTTTATAATCCTCTGATGTATAAGCACCTTTTGGTTTATATGTTTTTTACCTGTGCTTTTTTTTTACTGCTGTTATTGCATTATTACCTTTTCTTTGTTTGTAATCTTTTTTTCTTTTACTTCTATTTTAGTTTTTATTCACTTATCATTCTTATCATCACTTACACCTTTGGCACTTGAGTTTTATCAAGCTGGATTTCATGCTGCCTTAATTTGTTCCTCTTTCTACAATTGAAAATCAATAATTATTCAGCATGTAAAACAAATCAAATTTAAATATTTAAACATTCCTAACATGTATCAGTTTCATGGGTAGGAGGTAGCCTGGTATTAAAATACATGTCTTTAGATAATTTAGAAAGTATAAAGAGTATTCAAAAGATTTAATACAAGTTTAGCTGAATGTTTTACAGCCGGGAGTCTCAGCCTCAAATATAAAAGCAGTTAAATTTGGTGTGAATAATAAGAAAACACTGAAAATCCATTAATTAAAACACAGGATGTGCTGAATCTTGCACATGCATCTTGACATGTCGCACAGGTGAACATAATCTAATTAATTTAGCTGTTTCAATTTCAGGGTCCTGGTATTGTGCATGCTGATTCACTGTCATGGTTTACTGGGACACCTGAATACAGCAGTTCATGTTATTAGTAACACCTGTCTTTTTCCAAAGTGTCTGCTGTGAGAGGCCTATTGCAGACATTTAGTGAAGTTTTATATTTTATAATTAACCTCAGGGCATGAATACTTTGCTGTTTTATCTGTTGTTTTCTGACTGTTGTGTTACTGATCTTTTAGAGAAGATGAAATGGGGAAAACATCAGTTATTTATTTTATGCTTTGAGATGTAGACCAGCTGGTAAGGCGTTACAAGTGTAAAATCATTAATCCAGGAAAGTTCACAGGAAGACATTAAACCTACTGATCTTGTTTGCAGACCCTTAGTATCACAAGGATGTTTTTGGATTAGTATTGCTGCTGCATTAATGTGTATGTTGCATTTCATGCTGTAGATGAGCTAATTTCAACTACTTTACATACTATTGGGTAGTTTAATCTACAGCAATGCATCATGGTCAATAAGATCATCATATGTTTGAAGCGTCTCTCCAAAAGTCAACTTTTCATGAGCTAAACAGTCCTGTTTTCAGCTTTGTGACGATTCATTTTCCAGCTCAGCCAAGGGGTTTTAAATAGTTTCATTTGCTTAAGAAGTAGATTTTTCTCAACCCATAAAGGAACACTTTATCTTTCAGTTTATAACAAACAAAGCCAAATTTGGATACATGAGTTTTCACTGGACAGGAAGGGTGTGAAACATTGTAACCTACAAAGTAACTAAAGCTGTCAAACAAATGTATTGGAGTATAAGTATAAAATGGAAATACTCAAGTCAGGTGTAAGTACCTTGAATTTATAATTTAATAAGTACAGCTGAGTAAATATAGTTAGTTATATTCCACCACTGATCATAAGTAAACAGAGGATTCACTCTGTTTGTGATTCTACATGTGAGAGCTCTCCACTAGAGGGAGACAAACACCTGTCTAGTTACTCATCGATCACGCGTGTTCCCTGGAGATTGTACAGAAAATTCACTGCTGTTGCATCATTTCATTTCCTCCTGCCTTGTGACGTTTGCTATGCTGAAATAGAAGTTATGCAATAGTTTTTTTTTTTTTTATTTGAGAACCTTGTTCTTTATTTCTGTGTCAAGTGCTGCAAATTGAACGTTTAAAGGGAAGAACAGAGGACTCGTAATGACACAAAATATTAATGTGATCACTGTGATAATACATTGATATGGAGCTGAAACAATTAGTTAATCAATTAACAGAAAATTAACAGTTTTGATAGCTGATTAACTTGTTTAATCAAACATGTCAAATCTTTGCTGGTTCCAGCTACACAGTGTGAGGGTTTGCTGCTTCTGTTTGTTTTGTTTTTTAAATATTTTAAATTGACTATTAAGTTTTGGACTGTTGGTCAAACAAAACATCTGAAGACATCCTGGGCTCTCATGGCTTGATTAATCAAAAATGATAACCAATAATAAGTCATAAAGAACACTTATTGGTGCTGATATTTTATGCTTTTCTTTGCTCATTCACTTAAACATTAACTTCTGACCAAACCCAGCTCATGTTTACCGACTTGACGTAAGACCAAATTCTTTACAACTGATTTTCAACCACAGGATGACAAACCCTGACTTGTAACAGCGCTGAAGTGACACACTGATATTTAGTGCATTCAGCAGAAGTCATTTTGTATTTCCAGGGCGATCATGAGGTGGCACACGGGAGCTGCAGCTCTTGCAGCAGGTTGCATCAGTCTCAGAACAGGCCGGTGTAGAGAGCGCCCCCTTGGCAGCTGTCAGTATGACTAACCCAAGGTACTTTTCAGTGTGTGGAGACAACTGAGCTCGTGTTTACCAGGCAGCCAAGGACACATGTGACATAGTCAGCTCAGGTATCAGGGAGTGTTACTGATAGAGGGATTTACAGCACTGAGTCAGATGAAACGGCCTCAGCCTTGGCCAATAGATAAGACTGCTGGTTAATATGAAACCAGTGATACAGGAGAGCAGAAACCAGGGAAAGTACAGTTGTTTTCACTTTAGCAAAATCCAATGATATAGCAACCAGACAGACAAGTGTGTAGTTCAAAGCATTTTATTGCGTTTTTTTTCTAGAAAAACAATACAAAATTCTGTAGCAACTTTCATAAATGTTGCATTGAGTGAACTGCAATCATTCACATGGTACAGTAAAGTGCTTATTTTAAATCAATATTTTTATATGTAAAGGATGTATTTGTCAGATTTCTTCCCATGAACACAGTGGGTTTGGGATAATTTAGACAGTGTTAAAATCTGGTGTCAACTCAAAAGTAAAAGATTGAGGACTGTTTCAACGTGGACAGAATAACCCCACACACACCATGTCCATGAAATGAACAAAACATTTGATCAATGTTGCTGATTGTAAATGCTTTTGGCTGTGGGCTACATTCAGTTTGTGGGGAGGTTGATGATGGACTGTCCATTTGAATGAATTACTTAATTTTAACACTTCCTTCAAAATGACTTACAATTATAAAAATTGTGAGGTTTAAGGATATCATTTTGTCCCCCCTCCCCCAATAAAAGGCAGTCCAAAAAGCTACTGCCATTTGACAAAAGTAGAAATGGTCATGACCAAGAAAACTCTTACTATACCATTCAGGTTAATACAGAGTACGGCCAAAGTCTGTGCGTTTGAGTATCCAACCCTATCAAAAAAGTAGGGACTAAATCATCTGATGCTCAAAAAGGGGAGAAAAAGGCAGAATACTGAATTGTTGGTATTTTCAAAACCCCAAGATTGACTTGATCATCAGTTTAATGCTTTGAGATTACTGATAGCAAAGTAGTTTCCCAAATGGAGAAGAAACAGCTGCATACACAAATTCAAGTAAGTCTTATTATAAGACATAAAACCCCATTACTATGCATCTGTAGAAAGGTATTTTAGAACTATTACAGTGTCCTATTATCAGCATAATGGGTCCTTTGACACCAAGGGAGCCATTTCCAGAGTACCGTTGCTGCAGTGCTGGTAACAGGACATGGACAATCAGAAGTCCCCACTTCTCACTGCTAGGTGATGGATCACATGTTCAAAGTCATGACTTGAACCCTCTTTGGTGAAATGGCTACAGTGCTGTGAGACCTCATCACCTGTCCATTACCTGTCGGATTCAGAATGAGCTTAATTGGAACAAAACAAAAAACAAAATTATTGCCAACTCTTACACAAAAAAAAAAAAAACTTAAAAACTTGCCTTCACTGGGCATAAACGCTCCAGATCAACTAAACAAACTCTTTCCATCTCACACCACATACTCTGAACTTTTAAAAACACAAAACATAAAAAACTAAAGGAAAACATCTGGTGTTTCACCTGAACAGCACCTGCATAAAAATCAACATAGGAAACAAAGCTTATTAACAGCCACAAAAATAGGAAAAAAAAAAAAAAAAAAGTGTGGCACATTGACATGGAGTTCTCTAACATGAAAAATAAAGTAAACTTAATACAGCTACACATTCGTGGAAGACTTTGTTTCTTTTTGTGGAATGTTTCCTTTTTTAATTTTTTTTTGAAAAAATTCATCTGCCTCTTGTAATAAGAATTTGTGGTGTCTCAAAAACAAACAACAAAGTGAACCCTTGAAAAGAAAGAAAAGAAATGGTCCAAATAAATGTCTCAACAAATGACACCCAGGTCACAATGGCCAAAATGTGCTTTTCAAACCCCTGATAGGGGTTTTAACCTTTACTGCCAAAATATTAAAGGTTAAATCAAATTCATAAATTGATCTGTGGGGAAAAAAAATAAAAAAAATTCTGGGTGTGGCAAGGGGACACATCATGAATTCTTTACAATGAAAGTAACACTGACCCAGTTTAACTTGCCTAGCCATTTAACATAATTAGCTTGTACCAACATACCAGATGTACTTTAGAAGTATAATTTTGGGGCGGCCCTGCAACACAACCCAAGTACAATAGTTTTATTCAATACTATTAGACTTGTCTGATGGTCTCACAAACACTGAAAAGGCGTGGCCACTGATAATTTGGCATACATGTTCATGTAATAACGGTATGAATCGGTGCAACAGTGAGTCATGGCTGGCTACAGAAACATTCTTTGCTCTAAGAGCATTAAGTGCATGGCCACCAAGCTAGATGAATGCGTGTTTTATCTCAGACGTTTACAGAAGAGGCTCAGCGTTGAGGAATTTCTTAAATACAGACCAAAAAAAAAAAAAAAAAACTCTTTGAAGTCCCCAGCCACATAATGGACCGCACTAGGCACGGACAGCATTGGCTTACAGCCCTTCCAACCCCTTATACTGAATCCCTTCAAGACAGGAACAGCCTTCATCTTGGCATATTGCATAAGCTTGTACGTATCTGCAGATGGGCCATTCATGCATATACATACAGGCGAAGAGAACATTCCAGATAACTTAATTCACAGTGGATCCAGTTGTAACGTGGGAGCAGCACTAACAGGTTGTCCTTTGGTGTCTGAACTTAGTTTCGAAGATAGGTATTCTGATTTCTTCTGAACTGAGTTTTATGGAAAAAAAAAATTAAAAAATAATAATAATAATGAACATAACTTAGAAAATACTTCTCTCTCCCTCAAATCAATAACTGGCCCTCCTTCCAAACCCTGACGTGCACATGTGTGTGTGTTTGCTATATGCAGGCCCTGGGCTGATGTGCTTCAGAAGTGCTGCAGAAGGGCAGAAGGCATTTAGAGAAAGGGCTGCAAGCAGCATCTCCCTTTACAGCGAGGCAAGAAAGCCTGAATGGCAGAGGAACCAAGGCCAGCTAGAGTCAGGGAGAGGGGCCAGAATTAGAGAGGGAGAGACTCAGGGCAGTCTTAGATCTGGACTTGAATCTTAACGGAAGGTCGGAGGTCAGGGTTGACAAAGTTCAGGCACAGTCTCCCACAATAACAAGAGGGGCCAAGAGCTGACGAAGCTCTGCAGCAGAGACAGGCCCTCCCTTGGGCTGGCTGCTTCGCTGCCTGCGCTTGGCCAGCTTGGAGTTGGAAGGAGGAGAGAGGTGCATGGAAGAGCCAGTAGCGGTAACAACAAACGGGACTTCCTGCTGTTGCTGGTCTTCCATGCCATCCTGTTCAGCCAGCTGCCGGTTCACAGCCATGGCCTTGTCAGCAAAGAATGTCAGATCCCTGGCATTGCTGGTTCTAAAGGACAAGATCAGAGACAAACTGTCATTGTGAGCAAATTAAATACAAGTTGCAATTATTTTAGGCTAAAGTGCCCAAAGGAATACAGTCTTCTGTAGCAGTAGCTAACGTTATCTCACCTTTGATGCAAGATGGATGTTGGCAAAGTGTCAGATGCACCCTGAATAAAATAAAAAAAAAACAAGTTCATTAATTAGAAACATCAACGCTTACTTAAATATAAAGAATGTATGTAAAAAAACCTGCAGAAGAAGCGTAATGATTTTAAGACCTACCCCCTGCACCCAGGGATGCTGCAGCACCTGGCTGGCACTCAGGCGGTTTTTGGCATCCCGAACTAGAAGTTTGGATATTAGATCTTTGGCACTTGAGGAGATGTGAGCCCAGTCTTTCTCTGGAAACTCGTATTTTCCTTCCTGGATACTCTCAAACAAAGTGTTCTAGAAATGGACATAAAAACATTTACCTCCTTGGCCTGGAGGGTGAAGATACATAGTTGAAGTTTCACTAATGTCCTGTACAAGATATAGGAAAGCTTAAGGGCTGAATGAATGTGTCAAATTCTTACCTGGCAGGTGTGGCAAGGTTCCCCTAAATTCCAGCCACAGTCACCGCCACAGCGGCCTACAAAGGGTGGGTAGCCGCTCAGCATGATGTAAAGGATGACTCCAAGGCTCCACAGGTCACAGCGTTTGTCATAAATTGTGGCCTCCTCACTGAAGGCCTCAACCACCTCAGGTGCCATGTACTCTGCTGAGCCACACTGAGACAAAGAAGAAACCAAAAAACAAAACAAAAAAAAAACCAGTTTGTTAGCCCTAGGGATGACAACACAAAGCAGTAGCTACAGCAGAAAAAGAGCTACACAAGCCTCTTGACTGCAGTCCACATTCCTTTGCTCAGCTGATACCTCGTGGTTGCTAGTGTTAAAGATTGGGGCCCATTCTTGGGCGGTTGGGGGGTGCGCTATGTGACAGTCACATGCTTATTTGCAGTGATGGGTTCATTTAAAATGCACTATTTAGCATTTCTCAATGCATTAAGGACACCTCAGTAGGAACATAGTGTACAATTACACATCAAGGGTAGAAGGGAGGGCTATGCCATAATGAAGCAGGTTAGTGTGGGTAGGCAGCAGCAGTGACTCACTGCTTTGACCATCCAGCTGTACACAAGCCAGGCAGAATGGGCTGAGGGCAATGATAAAGGCACCGTCAGAGCTGAGCCTAAGAAAGAAATTAGGCCAAACACTGAGCAGGGAAAAGAGGATTGGGTTGTCCTGCAGAGCCAGAGACTGGGCTGAGCCCCCGCCGGTTACATAACTTGAAAACACAAAACACCAAATGCCGTTTTAATACTTTAGGAACAGAAAAGAGGAGCTGGTCGCTAGTTCAGCAGGACATGTAGGTATTTGTGGATAAGATTTAATCGTTGCCTCATTCTATCAACTTTTATATTAAAGATGTTTCATGTCATGAGTTATAGGTTCTTTGACATTTCTAGAGGACATCTTAAATATAGACAACTACTGGTATAAATTCTGAGAACCTGCTCTGAGAATACTTGTTAATCCATCCTTTGCCTGATCAGTTATTTCGAAACCGTTGCCCACAGCCAAACACGTTATTTATAAGTATTCATCCCCACCTAGTCCTGCATCCTGGCAAACTCCTCTGGCCTACATCCTTCCATCTGCAGGCAAACATGATTACATTGAGCAGGCATCTATTGTGTCCTAGCACTATATCCCAGCTGTCTCCTAACTCCTCCTCCACCCTGCTGCAGCCTTATGTAATGAAATTTGCTGCGCAGGAATCTCAGACAAAGCTGTTTCTGTCAGAGAAAACCCCAACCCCCACGTTTCCACCAACATCATGTCTGGGGCGATTGCATCCACAGACAAGGCCCCAGGATTCAGGCCAAATGCAGCTGCCACAGGAATAAAAGACAAAGGATACTTTTGCCTATCAAGGTGCCCTAAAACTGAAAGGCAATGCGATAGCTGTGCTATCAAACTACAGCTATCAAGGCTAATCTTGTTTTTGCCAGTGATAAGAGCTAAACGGGGGCAGTGAAATAACTGCAATCATGGCTCTTTGGTACAGCCTCAAATCTAAACTCATTTGTTCTTCCTGTGCGCTGTTGCAAACACCTGAGCTCGCATCAGTCACATCCTCCTCAGACCTTCCTGTAAGATGCAGATATAGTTGGTAATCAGCTGCTGTTACCGCAGTTTACTTTGTTATTGCAACCTGGGGCTTTCCTGAAACCATGTGACTAGTCAGACCATATTGACACCACTGATGACACCCACACACACCCCTCTGCTGTTGCTAAACTACAGGATTATCTGAAGAGGCTTACAGTAAGACCTGTTCTGTCGTCATGCAGCTGCATCAGTGACAACAAACGACAGAGGCAGTTCCTTTTTTTTTTCCCCGTCTAAACTGGTTGTGTGTAGTGTCTTCATGTTGCAATTCCCAACTGCTGCACGAGCGCTGACATTTGAACAAGTCAGATTTATTTCGTGCCGAGCAGACAGACATGCAGCCACATGTGCAGATTTCTTAGTAAACTAAAATTAGCTTTTTCCTAGAAAGGTCCCTCTTCTCTTCCCTGTGTTCCTGTCGTTCCAGTTTGAGAATGTGAACTGTGGATGTGTTTGTGTGCTCTCTAATACAAAACAGCCCTTAGATTAAGTTGATTAAAACACATTCAGTAGGGATCAGGAATTTAAGCAATAAAATGCTAAAGCACACTATATTGTGCAACAGCAACGGTAGGAATGTGGGTAAAGTGGGGGCAGGGTGAGGGTGCCAATAGTGAGATGAAAATCAGATAACATTGTTCCTGTGATCAAGGCAAAGAAAACAAGCCAGAGCGCATGAGCAGACGCGTTTGTCCCTCCCAGTTAACCTCCCCCTCCCACTGGTCTAGCCAATCACATCTCAGTTGCTAGGTATATGGGGGAAAGACTAACATTTCTAGAACAAGCCTTATGCACAGCCTTTGTATAAAGAACATAAAGAAAGTGCAGACCAGCACAAGCACGGTTGGGGCTACTGGGCGGAGACTAAGCAAAAAGAGAGGGTGGATGTTTTTCTCTCATATACCACAGAGAAAAGGGAAGCGCTAACTCTTGCTCATTTCCCATGTTTTGGTTTCATTGTAACTTCCTCATACGATAGGACATGGCCTCTATAAAGTCACAATGTGTTCCCTGCAGCCGTATTGCACTTCAAGGCTATCACACTGTGTTCTTGTCCTCAGACGTCAACTTTTCTTCCACTGAAATCTTTGCATTAGATCAGTCTTGTGCTTATGTACAATGATTCCCAGCACAACAGCACCTCAGGATAAAATGGTACAGAGGCAGGCCATATGAATCAAAAAAAAAAAAAACAGACAGACTAATAGGTGCATCCCACTGCACCAAACACACAAAATACTATCACTCAGGCCCAATATAGAAGTCTGTATAGACTAAACACAAGGTGCCTTTTGCCTCCCCTTCAAATAGTCCAGGGATGGGCTCTGTATCCGTTCTGCTATAGGAAGATTAAGTTACCAGTGGAGAAACCCCCCACATTCCTGCAGGCTAAACTGCTATCCTTCACCTGCTCTGGTCCTTCTATCAAGCCCCCCGCCGGACAACCAGCAGACCGTATGTGTTGACACAAGTAGAAAGCTTTTTGGTTCAACTTTACCATTCCTCTGAGGTTGCAAGGGTCCCACTGTTCTGGGCAGAGGATTTGCTTTGTGTTGTGACGACAGCAGGAGAGTTAAACAATCAAGACCCAGACTCAATGGTCTCAATATTTGCGACTGATAAGCAACAGGATGGGGACGTCTATGAAAGTGTTGCTGATACTTCAGCATGATAAGGGAATGTAAAAGCTGCAAGCTAGGGACAATCAGGAAGCTATCCAGGTCATTTCAGAGAAAATACCCAACACTGAACTATCTTAACCTCAAAACAACATTTTCTCTCTCCCAATCAGCGAGCTGTCCTGCAGCTAACGCCACTGGAGGATTGCCCAATAGACAAGCAGCAGGGTGGACTTGATAAAGACATTGTTTTACAGCCTGAAAACACCCTGCTTATCCATAACAAGGACACAAACCACTATACAGGGAAACATCACCAAGACCATCCTCGCTCCCAATAGCTAAACCCATACGTTGCCAACATGCATTTCCCTTCAATAGCAGTGTCCCATTCCCATTTATAAACATGGTCTAAACTGTTTGGTGATCAAGACCAGCACAATATGCAGGTGGACTTACAGGAGTGAGGAGCTCAGGGGTGGAGATGGGGGAGCTGTCACTGTTCAACTTGATCCCACTGCCCAAGTCAAAGTCACAGATCTTCACTGGGGAAATCTGACAAAGATACAAGTTCAGAATCATTAAAATTAATTTACATATTTTTGAATTATTCATATTATTTGTGTGGAGTATCTACTTGTGAGATCAGAGATTTTCACTGTCATTTATCATTAACACAGTTCATATCTGTTCATAATCTTAGAGCAACTTTGAGCCCACTTAGTTCAAAGGGCAACTAATGTGGTGGTAAACATGTGTGCCAAAACGCACCTTGTCTGCACTCTTACAGAGAATGTTTTCAGGTTTCAGGTCTCTATGTGCCATTCCTAGAAAAAAAATAAAATAAAATTTTTTTTTGTTAGTTAGAGCTGGCCAGGATTTTACCAGAATCAAGGAAAACTATTTAAAAAAAACAACAAGCAAGCCATTTTGTCAAGTTCCAATGAATGTGAAAATAGGGTCTTGTGTCCCTTGGCCAATTTGAACAAGAAATTACATTTAGCTTTTGTAAAGTAGGGTGTCTGCTCCTAACTACTGTACTAAAAAAACATTTCATGGTGCGCATATCCCCTGGGGATTGTTGTGCCTTTTTGGTGATCATGAGGAGCAATAAAATTGCTCACCATTTTGTACGAGTGGTCTTACCCTTGTTATGCAGGAAATCTAGAGCGCTGGCGATGTCCTGCACGACAACACTGGCTTCCTGTTCACTGAAGTGCCGTCTCTTGTGAATGTGTGCCAAGATTGACCCTAATGGGGGGGAGATAAAGAGTATATCAGCTCCATTTACAAGCATAGAATGAATGCCTTCCCACACAGACAGCTGGCTACAGACTAGAGTGTGCACCTGTATTACAGGAATGTTAGAAAATTAACAAAGGCATCTGATGCAGGCATCCTGCAGCAGCTATGATTCACTAACCTCCTCTAAGCTTCTCAAACACCAGGTAGAATTTGTCTTCCTCTTCAAAGAACTCCACCAGCTCCAGGATGTTGCTTCAGAAAAAGAAAAAAAAGCACTATGAGCCAGAGGTAACCAAGTCATCTAGTACCCACTGACTGAAATTGTATGTGATTTCTTGACTATGGAGTAAGATTCATCACAAACTGGGTCAGTCAGTTCGCGGTACTGTCTCCATACATTCATCAGGTGGCATTACTTTAGTTGGTCATGTCAGAAGGACATTACCTGTGGCCCTGGCACTGATAGAGCATCTCAACCTCACGGAAGACACGGCTGCGGCTGTGACCTGGTCTTTTCTCAATGATCTGGAACAGAACAACATTATGGTTCAGTCACATTAAATAAAAATAGACTAATTTAGTTTAGTGGGCTAACTTTCATGTTTTCCACAGTAGTAGGATGGAGGACAATTCCAAAGCGCTCTGATGGCTTAAGAAAAATTGAGCCCATCTGAGTTATTTGGTTACACTGCACAACAAAATGTGGCTGAATTTACTGTAGACCAGGAGGTATAGCACAGATAATATATTCCATAAACAGAGCCCTATAAATGGTTTACTCCCAGACCTGCATTTTTCCAGGTTGTAAAGATAGTTTAACCTACTTTCGGTGCAGCCTGCCAAAGCAGAGACTGAACAGAATGAAACAAGTCACAGCAGCTTTATATTTAGCCTTCATGTGTGACCCATATTTAAACCTTAAGTGCTCTTAGGAGCCATGAGTCTTCCTTTGAAACGTCCCATGAGCTAATCCAAAACTGTTTACGATAACAACAAAAATGCTCTCTAAATATAACTTTGTGCTGCCTGGAGCTAAACCACCGAGGGGCCACCAGCTGCACGATGCCCTGCCAAGAGAGACAGAAAGATAGACTGCTGACACCAAAGCAAAAGGCCTGAATTTTCCAGCCCTGGTTGGTTATTGTCTGCTTGGGAGGCTGTGCATGTTTCTCTTCCTGGTAGCTGGATTACAGCTGCTATTGAAGCCCAGTGGGGCCAGAGTTTCAGTGTGTGTCTAGGATTAATGCACAGACAAGAGGCCTGTGAGCAGTCCAAAGCCTCTGCACTGTTCCAGTCTGAGTCAGCAGCACAAACAGCCCTCAATCAGCTCACTTTCTCCTGATCACTACACAAACCTCCCACCCTGATAATGATATGTGCAGATTTAAAAAAAATATATATATTAAAATATAGATAGATAGCACACACTGCAAAACAAATGCATCATCAATATAAGTGGGCCGACTGTTATTTGAGAGAGGTACTAGATTTATGGTTGTTTATCCAAATCAGAATCACAACACCCTGCTGCAAAACAAGTCCCCACTGCAGGTTCAAACATCAACCCAGGGTTGTGAAATAATACCTTTAACAAGAAGCATTTGTAGGGGAACTAGAGCTTCAGCTAGGCATGTACCGCATGGCCCTCTGCTCGTCCTTGGTGCTTGGAGGCTTTTGTTGCAATTGCAACACAAGGAGCCCACACAACTCACCCGAGTCTGTTGGGGGAGGGGAGAGACAGGACATCTGGCAGGAGCAGCCAGAGCCCCCTCCAACTCCTAAATGACCTCAAATAACTGCCGACCCTCATGACTCCTCCCCCAGAACTGAGAAGTCCCAGGGGATCTACCAAACCATCCTGGGGTAAACTATACTAACAGATCATGGTCAAGTGACAAAAATGAAATATTTATTGGTATGATATGGACACTTGCTCTATGGGGAACCAGCTTTTAACTGTCAACACCTAGCTTCACACTTTAACAGAATTAAACTACAAATAGTAATTAATAGTTAAAAATAGCTTCGTGTTTATGTCCAGTGTCCTAATGGGATTAGTGGGTTAGGGGCCAAGAATTTATAAAAAGAAAACAAGCCCCAGTTCTACTTAACTACACTTAAGCAAAGAAAAATATTTTACAGTGTTTTGTTGCTAAAAATTAGGAATAAAATGCCTAAAAAGGAAGTCCCCAGGAGTCAAGACATGTATTCACAAGTCCACACCCCCATTTGGAAAGTGAGAGGAGAAAAAAAACAAAACAAAAGTACTACTGTACTGAGCGAGAAGGCGAACAAAGCAGTGTAAACACCCTGGGTCATAACCCTCATCCAGCACCACTCCTTCCTCTGTGGGTTTTGTTTTGGTACAGTTACCAGTACACTGTGTTCTTACTAAGAGCGTCCTCTGTAGGTAATAGCAGTAAAGAAAAGGGGTGGATATATCCCTCCCAGCTCTCTGATAGGCTGGCAAAGTATAAAAACAGTGAGGGGAAGGGTTTGCTAACAGCAGTGAGTGTTGCATACTCAGGGAATTATTTATTTATTTTTTTATATAAACGTAAGACGAGTGCAGCAGTACCACAACACAGATGAGAGCCTGCAGACATCCGGTATGGAGAGCTGAACTAAAGTCAAAAAAAGAAAGAGTATCCTGCCCCGGGGTCTGAACTTTCCTTAAAAAAAGATTTCTAAAGAATGACCAGTGAAAAGACAAAATGGACACAATGTCACATCCTGTAGCCTAGCTTTCTTCCATTTAGCTCTTCAACAGTATGTAATGGCACAGGGATCCTTCATGTACAAAGGCATCTCTCAAAGTTAATGACTAAGTAACCAAGCACGGCCCTAGAAACGTAACATCTCTGTATTGATCACTAGCCATGGTACCCCACACCGACAGCAGGCAAGTGCAACAACATTATTCATAGACTTGTGACAGGAGAACTGACTTGCAGGAAACCAGGACCCCATGCATTATGCTAATGTTTTCAAATATATTACAGTCATCCATTAGGTGTGCGAGAATGTCTGCTTGCTTACCTTGACAGCATACTCTTTGTTGGTGATGAGGTTGATGCATGTTTGCACTCTGGCATAAGCTCCCTCTCCTAGTACCTCTTCCTGCAGTCTGTAGACATCTGTGGCACAGAGTTTGACAGTTAGGAAAATAATCCTTTTTATTTTTCTGAAGCATTTTTTATAAAAGGCAACATAATGGTACTGGAAATAAAAGCGTTTACCCTCAAATCGGCCAGAGAAACTGTCAGTTGCCCGGCAACGCTTTTTCTTCTTGTTTCTCTTCTTGGCATCGGGGATATCAATAGGCTGGCTGGAAGGCATTTCTGTCAAAACAGGAGTGCCTACATTATCATGTGCTAGCAAGGAAATAACCCAAATAAACTGAAAGAAAGCAATAAAAAAAATAAAAAAGGGTAAACAAAATTTAAGCGGCAATGTCAATGTTTTTGTTGCAAGTAAACTGCATATTTGCCATATTGGACAAACCATTTGCATTGACAGAAGTCACATAAGAAAGTTAGTTTTCAAAACACTTGAGTTAAAATACTCACCATGTCTTGGGGAGGAATCAAAATTAAACGACGAATCAATAAGATGGGATCCATTTTTAGTGAAGTCCTCAGAGTCAAAGGGATTTTGGCCCTAGGGAGTAATAATAAAAATTGAGACTGTTAAAAGGTATCTTATCAATGAACCATTTAGCTGAGCGCATCAGTTGTTTGTCATAACTGATAAGAGCCTTTGATATCTTCCATCTTGCAACCATAAACTGAAAGTAGACTCAAAACAGTAAAACAGCTGATGGGCAAAAACTTTTAAACAACCATCCAAACTCCTACAGTAGTCCACCCTAACGCAAAACAAACAAATATTGCTTAATATGAATCCGAGACACATTTCTTCAACTCTCAGCTGTAACCTACTGGGACCATACACCCACACAGCATTTTTGTCAGCCATAAGATGTGGGAGAGCAACAGATGTGTTTATATATAGCAAGGTGAGGTCCTCTCATGCATGCTGACAAATGTGCTCTGATTATAGAGGCTTCATAAAAAGGTATGATAGCAGCTCTGCATTTTCCCTCAGCAAATCTCAAACTCACCTTGAAAGAGCGGTGGAATCCAGTGACTTCGGTGATCTTATTTTGCACCATTTTGCTTCGATTTGGGGTGATTTTTTTGGTGGATGTGTGGCGGCGGCGGCAGTGGTTTTTGGGGTATCAATTTGCACTTCTCCGAAACAGAAAATCGTTTCAGAGAGAGTCGCAAGTGATCACACTGCGCTGGCTGGTCAGCTTGATGCGGCGCTTTAAACGGGAGCCCTGTGGACAATACAAAAACACACCGCAGCGTTACAACCCACATTACCAGAACAAATCACCGAGATACCAACGTGCAATCGCCAAAATTTCGCCAAGTTGAAATTAAAGCTTAACTAAATAAACCTGACTAGCAGATTAACGTCAGTTTATATTCGTCACATGTTCAAGGGGTAACTAATTAAACCAATCAGTGCAAGAACAGCAACAGCTAACTACAACACCACCCACGTATAGCTTAACTGTTAGGTTAGTTACATGGATTTAAATAAGCCAAGTTAAGAGGATACAACATGGAGAAACGCAATACAATACTATAGTTTGGGTAAAATAAGCAAATATGTCGCAAAGCCAAGCTATTTTCAGTTTAATAGTAACTTAAAGGTAGCGGTCGCCACAACAGCTGCAGGGAGGCTAACATTCGTTGAGCTAACATTAACACGCTCTCGAGTCATAACGGTCAACTCGCACTGGTCGCGAGTTGTCAGTTATGACAGATTGAACTTGAACGTCAGATAACAAAGGGTAGCTACCGTTAATACTGTAACGTTACTGCAGCTTTGTGTCGCGAGAAGAGCTCTTTCGAAATTGTAAAAAAAGCATAACTGCTATCCAAAGCTACTTTTTTTTTTTTTTACTCACCCCGTTGTTGTTTTTACAGCTCCAGTGTTAGCGTCGTTGTTTGACCCACTGCTTCAGATGCCGCAGAGGACGGTCGAGGGGGGATACGCCTGATAGGAAGTGCGTGGAAGGTGGCTAACAAGCCACAGCGTAGGTGCTTTTATAACCTCCCTGGTGACTCCTCCTTGTCTCCTCCCTCCTCAGGACTGCATCAGCCGACTGGATGGATCATGTGTTTTCTAGAAAAGGATATGGTGGCTAGGTACCATTTCGTCTCGCTACAGTAACTTTACCACTTCATCTCGAGGTAAGAGGCATACATAGCTGCTCGACGTGGTGCAAAAGGCATAAAATCAGAACTAGCTTGATGAGATACTTCATTTAAATAGTTTGAAATCGTCTTAGGTGAAATTCTGGACACATTTCAGGAAAAGGTCTCGGAAACAAAATTGGTAACACCCACGAAATGGTACTCGGCCAGTGAGCTCTGTTTTGTTTCAGAGGCCCCACGGTGGGATGTATGGAGGAACGAAATGGCGAGTACGTGCACATCGGCACAATCTGTACCCACGGCTGTTTTGATGAAAGGGATGTGTGGATCTCAATGGAAGTAGAGGGTACAACATGCAGACAAACCCGATCCACCAGTTTACACTATTACGGCTTTGAAATCCCAAACCTTCTCTGCTGATGTCACTGGAAGTTAAGGCCACGTTATGTATAGGAGCTAGTACATAAAATAACAATTTATCAGCTTTGTGCTATGTTAAATAGCCTGCATAAACAAGCAGACATACACAACCCCTCCCCCTCTTTGTGTGTCTCGGAAATGAAAAAGAAATTACATTATTTATCCATGCAGTCGTAGAGATGTCTGCATTTTTTGAATATAATGGGACTACATGGAACTCAGCTTGTGTTGCTCAAAGCGCCAAAAACATACAGCTCAACAGCAACATCTCTTTCCACAAATCAAGATAATCCACAGATTTGTTGTGAGCAGTTTCATGTAGGAACTATCGGTAGAAAGAAAATAGTTCCTACATGAAACTGCTCACAACAAATCTGTGGATTATCTTGATTTGTGGAAAGAGATGTTGCTGTTGAGTATTTCCACTGTATTTCTGGTGCTTTGAGCACCACAAACCGAGTGCCATATAGTCCCATTATATTCATATATAATATATTAAACTTTATTGTCACACCCAGTGATGAATGGCAGATGGGTGTTCAAAGAAATCCCCAGTCTGAGTCACTGCACGCAGCGACTCAGACTGGGGCAGTGGCATGATTTCAGCTGTTGCGGGATTTCAGTATCACATACACAAACAGTCAAACACAAACATACTCACATGCAATCTAGAATAAGTTTCAGATGTTGCTAATTTTTACTAGTAGCAAATAAAACAAAATACATCACTACAAGTAAAAGTCCTGCACTCAAAATCTAGGTAAGAGTAAAGATGAGCATCAACATCTACTTACAGTAACATAATCTCCTATCATACTAACTTTGATAGATTTAAAGTCTGTTTGCTTTGGGGAATGTAAACAATTTTGATACTTAAAGGTTAATTTTGGTATTTTTAAACCTAGGCCCTATTTATTTTTACATATTTTGGGGTCTAAATGACTAACAGGTACAAATTTTTTGGAATTGGTCCAGTAGATTGCCTCAGTCAGCAGCCTTTAACTTTTAAGACAGCTACTATATACAGAATCTCTGAATTACATACATGAGAAATGTACTCAAAACACACAAGATTATTCATACAATGTGCAGTAATTATTTGGATTTAAAGTATAGGAAGGTGAGCACAGTAGCCAGTTGCAGCCCCCCACCTTTTGTGGTGTGTGACAAGGCAGACGCGGCACGTTTTGGAGCCTGATGAGGAGGCTGTTCGGGCGAGGGTGGAGACACTATCTCATGGTTGTGATAATGAAAGAAATCCAAGAACTCTGATGAAGTGGACACGTGTGCTCCTTTAACCCATCTGCTAATTGTGAGATGCCAAAGCAATATTGCCACACAGTTCATACAGATTAAAGGCAATGGCATTTTGACAGAGGCACACACATAGAGGGATGGCAAACCCCTTTATTATCCCATATTAATATTGTTCTTTTACATGCAGCCTATTCATTAAATCCAGATACAAATAAAAGAAAATGCCAATAACTGTTTACCATCTTACCCCATGTTGCATTATATGCCAGGAAGTGTAAATGCTTTATTGTACCATGTGCTTTGTCGTCAAACTGTATGTCTTGTGTGATTTGTTATGTTAACTGTTATTTATCACTGTATATAATCCCTAGTCCACAGACCTGCTCTTTATATCATTAATGTATTGTTTATCAAGGGCGTTTAAGTTAAAACCATGTATGGTTTGTTTTCAGGAGTCACCGGAGGCTTTTTGTGCCTCTCCTCCTTTCACCTTCTGCCTCTCAAACATAAGCCCGATGGTAGCAAACATTGCGCAAACTGTTGGCTGACTATCCCTAGCCAGGAGCACATGGTGTAGTCGAAGGTTTAGTAGGAAAACAAGTTCACACGTCGAAGTGCAGGGGGGCGGGTCTGTGTCACTACAGGTCAAAAGGAAGAGGGAGAGGCCATCATAAGTAACTTCAGATGGCAACCACCACATTTCTGATGTGAATGGCACTCAGTCAGGAGATACTCAGAAGGGGATTCTCTTTTTAGGCAGAGGGTATTCCAGTCTGAAATATGATATGACAGAGGTGCATCTCTGCTGTTGTTGTTGTTCGTGACAACGCTGCAGTTCAAGGCTAGTCTTCATCAATATCCTGATGCTAAAGCTGTATATGTAGGTACTTGTTGAAACAGTTTTATTGTTGCCATCTGTCTCAGTGGATGTGTGCATCTGCATCATTTCCATCGTGTCTAATAAATAACATTCTCATATAGTTATTTTATGACGTTCCAAAACAATAAGCTGCACTGAAATTTAATTCAACACTTTTTGAAAATTGCCCCGCAAATGTTTCAGCATGCACACCTCACCAACCCAACGGTGGTCCAGTTTATTTTAAACTCTAGTGGAGGTCCCACATTTTCCTGAGATACCAAATATGTAATTTTGAGGAAATGTGAATAAAATCATGCACGAGACAACTACAATATTTCCTTTTGATGCAATGGTGCAGCCATAAAAAATATGGAGTCTTGCGTTTGAATATTTCTCTCATGATAAACATCATATAGCTTTAATGCAGAGCTGCAACACCGATACAGAATGTATATGTGATACTGTCAGAAAGTCTGTAAGATGATTATGCCAACCTTAAACCTACTTAAGTAGAAAAAAGGGGGGAAACTTTATGTTTAAGGTGTTAAACTCTCTTCTAAACTGTAAACAGTCAAAGCTTACAGCTATATGACCATGTCATACTAAAGAAAAACCCACAATGCTACACTTAAAATGCTTTATTAATGGCTAGAAGAAGTCATTTTGATTGATGTGTTGAAAGGACCTTAAGTCTGAACCTGCAGGATTTGTTGCAAAAACATTCCTGTATTATCCTTTATAAACAGTACAGTACTACACACCTCATGCATCTGTGCATGTCAATAAGTACTATATGGTCATACCTGCAAATGTATTCATGAAATGCACACCTGGCACGTCCAAATAAAACTGTCAAAGCCTGCGTCTTACACCATTACAATAAGTTGTATACTTTTCTCAAGTAGGAAGGTCACAGTGCCCCTAGATGCTGACTGTGCCTTTTCTAAGAAACCTTCCCAGAGCAAACTTCCTAGAAGGAAGTAGCCGCCAGTTAGGAAAAGACTCAGACATAAGCTCTGGCAAAAACGTTTAAGCTTCAGGTGTTACAGAAGAAAGACGGCCTACTGGACCACTGAAATGAATCCAGCAAAACTCCTTAAACACAGAAAGAGTTACCAAGGATTTTGCAATAGCCTTTGTTTTCCAACTTTGTTCCAGTTGTGCTCTAGAAAACAAATTTGTATTATTTTTTTTTATTATTTTGCACTTTGCTCTTGTTACATAACTATGTATAGCAAAGCATTTTAGAATCTCCTTTCAGATTGGGTAATACACCAACAACTGCAGTCTGTTACTAGTTACGAGCACACAGTTTAAATGTTTAGTCATTTCAGTGGACTTTTCAGGCTTGGCTGTAGTGTTTGTGTCACTATTTGATATCTGAATAACTAGCTGTAACACAAAGTTTTAGAGTACATCACAGTGCACAGAGGGACACTTGCATATCCATAACAGAAAAGGAAATTGCTGTTTGCTGTGGATTGCAGTCACTCGGTTAACATTGACATGAAAATGGTATGAGCTTTTAAGTAGATTTCACAGATTTAGGTGATGTTAAAGTCTCTAAATACAGAGTGAGATAGCCTATGTTGTGTCACATTTTGATTTTATTGTCTTATAGTGGAGCATTGTGACTATTAGGGCTGCAACTAACGATTGTTTTCATTGTTTATTAATCTGCTGATTATCTTCTGGCCTGTTAAACCTGTCAGAAAACAGGTGACACCTTCAAGTAGCTTGTTTTGTCCATCATGTAAGACAAAGAAAAGCAACAAATTCTTAGAAAGGAGAAGCTGGCATAAGCTAATGTTTAGCATTTCTGCTTAAAAAATTATTTTAATGACTAATCAGTTATCAAAAGAGGGCATGGGCTTAGGTTGGAGCAACTGAAATAACTTCCCTTTAAATAGTTCATCATCTTAGTGGAATATCTTCAGCTGTGGGCCCCTAAAATAATGATCACTTTTCATCCCCACTAGCTACAGCACTGCATGAGGCAGTTAACTCACAAGCCACAAAACCGTTAAGGGTGTGTGCTCATTCCAACATTTGCTGAGTCACATTATCTCCCAAATCCTTTTCTCTACTTGTAAATAATCACACTGTACCATCAAAACAACAGGCAGACACTGCTGTGTAAACCCTGACAGAGTTGGACAAGCTTCAGTCTGGTTGGTTGCAGACTTAAACTCTTCCCCTTGTTCTTGGCCTCTTTCCAGTACTTTCCTTCATGTCTTGCAACTGCAGAGCCCTTTCGGGGCTGTCTGGTACATTCCAAGAGAGGAAAAACAGTCACACCACACGCACACACACACCACAGGGAAGGAGGAGCGAGAGTTGGACACAGCTCATCTCACACGTAACAGATGTAACGCATGCTGCCACAGTACAGCGGAGTGTTTAGAGGAAGTGACTCCGCTGAGAGGAGGGACAATCCTGTTAGAGGATCAGGTTGCAGCAGGCAATGAGGTCATTTTAGTGGTTGATGTTATTGAGGCAGATCATTACATCATGTTGGTTTATTAAGATTTATACTAACATGCCAAAATACTAGTTTGTTCCAGCTTTAATGAAGGAGGGAAACTGGAAACAATCTATTTTGGCTGCGAATATGCTGATGGACATGCAGCTGAGATGACTGGAACTAGAGTATTTCTATTTTATGCTACTTTATACTTCTACTTCACTCCATTTCAGAGGGAAATATTGTACTTTTTTACTCCACTACATGTATTTGACAGCTGTAGTTACTGGTTACTTTTCAGATTTCAATTTTACTCACAAAACATATCAGCCTTTAAAATATGATATGTTACATAAAACCACACAGCAATATATTAAGAGTTTGCTTTACCTTACAGCATTAAAATGCTGCTAACATGATAGTGTGGCAGTTGGGCTGGGTGATATTTGAAATCAGTATGATATTTCCGAGTGTTTCAAATAATGATACATCACGATATAACAAATGTATACAAAAGTACATATTAAATAATCTAATTCATGTTCAATGTAATGTAATACGGGTGTACAGTGGGTACGGAAAGTATTCAGACCCCTTTAAATTTTTCACTCTTTGTTTCATTGCAGCCATTTGCTGAAATCAAAAAAGTTCATTTTATTTCTCATTAATGTACACTCAGCACCGCATCTTGACAGAAAAAAACTTTTGAAAATTTATTAAAAAAGAAAAACTGAAATATCACATGGTCATAAGTATTCAGACCCTTTGCTGTGACACTCATATTTAACTCACATGCTGTCCATTTCTTCTGATCCTCCTTGAGATGGTTCTACGCCTTCATTGGAGTCCAGCTGTGTTTAATTAAACTGATTGGACTTGATTAGGAAAGGCACACACCTATCTATATAAGACCGTACAGCTCACAGTGCATGTCAGAGCAAATGAGAATCATGAGGTCGAAGGAACTGCCCAAGGAGCTCAGAGACAGAATTGTGGCAAGGCACGGATCTGGCCAAGGTTACAAAAGAGTTTCCTTGGTGAGAGAGGTAAAGAAGAACCCAAAGATCACTGTGGCTGAGCTCCAGAGATGCAGTAGGGAGATGGGAGAAGGTTCCAGAAAGCCAATTATCACTGCAGCCCTCCACCAGTCGGGGCTTTATGGCAGAGTGGCCCGACAGAAGCTTCTCCTCAGTGCAAGACATATGAAAGCCCGCATAGAGTTTGCCAAAAAACACATGAAGGACTCCCAGACGATGAGAAATAAGATCCTCTGGTCTGATGAGACCAAGATTGAACTTTTTGGGGTTAATTCTAAGCGGTATGAGTGGAGAACACCAGGCACTGCTCATCACCTGCCCAATACAATCCCAACAGTGAAACATGGTGGTGGCAGCATCATGCTATGGGGTGTTTTTCAGCTGCAGGGACAGGACGACTGGTTGCAATTGAAAGATGAATGCCGCCAAGTACAGAGAGATCCTGGAAGAAAACCTCTTCCAGAGTGCTCAGGACTTCAGATTGGGCTGAAGGTTCACCTTCCAACAAGACAATGACCCTAAGCACACAGCTAAAATAACAAAGACTGGCCCAGCCAGAGCCCTGACCTAAACCCAACTGAACATCTCTGGAGAGACCTGAAAATGGCTGTCCACCTACGTTCACCATCCAACCTGACGGAACTGGAAAGGATCTGCAAGGAAGAATGGCAGAGGATCCCCAAATCCAGGTGTGGAAAAACTTGTTGCATCATTCCCAAGAAGACTCATTGCTGTACTAGCTCAAAAGGGTACTTCTACTCAATACTGAGCAAAGGGTCTGAATACTTATGACCATGTGATATTTCAGTTTTTCCTTTTTAATACATTTGCATAAATTTCTACTTTTTTTTTTTTTGTCAAGATGTGGTGCTGAGTGTACATTAATGAGAAATAAAATGAACTTTTTTGATTTTAGCAAATGGCTGCAATGAAACAAAGAGTGAAAATTTTTAAAGGGGTCTGAATACTTTCCGTACCCACTGTAAATAAAAAAACTTTAATTACTAAATTGCTCAGAATCAGTGATAGTAAAGTGTTTGTATTCTCACTGAAAGTTGTAGGTATAAAAATATATACCACTCTGAAAGGGTCCATTCTACAAAATGAGTTCTTTTAAATCTTAAAGTAAATTTTGAATGCAGGACTTTTACTTGTAATAGACTACTATTGTTTGGATCTGAATACTTCTTACACCAGTGCAGCACCCACAGCTGGTGCGCTTTACAAAATGTACTACTTAACGTTTTATGATTGTCACAAGTTGTAGGCTCTTAGAAGTTATCTTGTAATTGTGTTAACATTGGTGTGTTTCTTGTATGCAAGATTGCTGCTCATTATTTACATAATCCAAACCATTATGACTATGCCTCTAAATCTGACCAACAATATTGTTCTCAAGCCCATTCATGACTGTTGTTGACCCCAAACATGCAAAGCTGGGCTCACTCAAAACAAAAACTCTCTCTGTATTCATCACAGTACAGTCTGGCCTGTTTCTTATATAACCAGCTTAGTTGAATCATTAACCCGAATCAGGTCTAGAAAGCGTCCACATCCTCTCTTCATGATTATAACTGGGACACTGGGCAGATTAGGACGTCAGTATTTCCTCACTACAGACGGGTTTTGGTGCCTGATGCCACCCAGTGGACAGTTTTATATTTGGTCTTTGGAACATGTGCCGCCACCCTGAATTTAGTCATGTGAGGTTTGAGTCTCGTGTGACCTTCAGCTGCCAAGAGTATCCGCAACAAACACCTACAGCTTTGACATCTGAGAACCTGCCCGGTGGCCCGAGGCCCAAAGTGTGCAATGACCAGACTTGATCGTGTCTGAGTCACCAGCGGGTCATTACTGTATTTAGTTCATGTCCAAATGTGTATAGAACTTTTAAATTAATGGGGCTGAGCCCCAAATTTATTTTTTGAAATGGTCTTCAAAACATAAAAATTACTCTCAGAAACAAAGAAAAAAAATGTATTTTTCCTCATTGCTATTTTAACATTTGTACATAAAACTTCACCTGCCTGAAGAAAATACTAATGTTTCCAGTTGTGAGTGGTAAAATTGACTAAACTGTTGACAGTTTTACAGAAAAAACTTGGACAAAAAATAAAATCAATAGATTAGGTTAGGCCGTAACCCAGTACTATTAGCTTCAGAAAGGAAAACCAGTCAGTGTTAATTTAAATACTGATTACCAAATTCAAATTATAACAGAGTAAAGAATCATTTTAATGATTTTATAGACGTACAGTAAGAAATCAAACTAATTTTAGATCATTTTAGACAGACAGAAAAACAGAAGTATCCTGGAATGATTGAGATTCAAATAAAATAGAAAAACATCAACACAAACATACACTTCTTAATACTGGGCTCTGATAAAATGTTTGAAAACTTTTTTTAAAAGGAACAAAAATGCCTCATAAGACCAGGTTCTTGGTTAAAACCTACAGTATGTGGCTAATATAGATTACAGTACTTAAATATAAAAATAGACTCTTTTTTGAATTTGTCTGTTCTTTTAGCTCTCTGCTGCAGTCTTCTAGACGGACGGATGCGTTCGTCCGGCGTGTGTCGACAGGTCACTTGTGCTCCCTCAGTGACACATCCGAGAGGTCATCTCTTTCTGCAGACACAATGCACACAGTACAGAGTTAGAGCAGTGAAGGAAATACCTGTACCCCTCAAAATGTTACCACACTTTAGGATGCAGTAAGCAGGTTCTTTAAATGTATTTTTAAGTTCATGTAGAAAAGATAAAATAGCAAATAGAAAAAGGTCTAAACATCCGCACACTAATCTCCATTGCAGACATCCAGTTTATTGTCTAAGCTTTTGGTCGCACAGGCCTCTGTTACATCATGAGCCATGCCAAACACACACAGAGCATATAGTCTCTCACAAAGGGTGGAGGGGTAATTAACAATCAATTAACAATCAGCACACAATCAATCACAGTATAACATCAATTGTGGCTGTGCAGTAATTCAGTATGACTGATTAACGTCTTTCAAGAGAATCTTATCATTGTAAAATAATGATTTCTAGAGATCCTGAAAACAATTACGTCGTCTAAATTGATGAGAAAAAGCAGAATCTGAATTACACATCTCTCTAAATTAAATTAAATCTAAAATTATTTTGGGAAACAAACATAAATGTATGTTAGTAGAAAATGACACTAGAATTATATATGCGAGAAAGGTCCCCAGCCAGGGTCCCGTTTCACATAAGTGACTTTTGTGGGTACATTCATATTGCTGTCAAATTTGAGTCCTACAGGGCTCTTGCTCATGCATGGGTCACAAGTATGGTGTATGTTTTGATTAGTTAAACGTCTTAAAATATTGCGAGAAGAAATCATCTCATGTTGCAAATCGAAGCAGATTTCATTGCAGTACACGGTCAGCGCATTAAACCCCTAGGCCACCAGGGCGCCCCACGAATACACTTGTTATTAGCAATCACTATATACAGGACACAGTTTACCCACTACTTTACTATTTACTATCTATATTGGCTTATCTGGGATTTATCAGTATTGACATTTGTCGGCCATTAAGTAACAAGATATTGCAATAAAAAGATGATAAAATAAAATCAGATATGTTTGAGTTAATTTAGAATCATGTCCCCATGAAATAGTTTGTCCACCAGGGGATGCTGACAAGTTTATTTTTCAACCATAAAATGTACAGTTCAGTTTCTTGGTCGCAATTCTTTAAAAAAAAAGTGAATTAAAAAAATTTAAATCACGCAATCCTTATCAAAAGGTTTTATGTTATGTGTTTATGTAAGAAATTAAAAAAGAATACATCTTGTTATCGGATTTTTAAACACTAAAATATCAATATTGGCCACAAAAACTCAGTATCTGTCAGGTTCTACTTCTTATGTTATTATGCACTGTAATGCAGTACCTCAGTTTGGTAATTTCATGTGACTCTGCATACTGGTCAGTGTTATGCAGTTATAGATTTATGCTTATCGTATTAGTGGTGAAATTGCAGTTTGGAACCATTTGCATACTGCTCGACTCACCCTCCCCTTCCAAGCGTGTATGAGAAACTACAGTGGCCGTGAAACTTGCAAAAAAAGCGAAAGGCCCTATCTAGAGCCAGTGTTTGGTTTGTCTGTTCTGGGCTACTGTAGAAACATGGCAGTGCAACATGGCAGCCTCCGTGGAAGGGGATGCGCTCCCTATGTAGATAAAAACGGCTTATTCTAAGGTAACGAAAACACAATGATTCTTATTTTCAGGTGATTATACACTAATGAAAACATACTTATAAATATTATATTCCATTTCTGCCAATGGCTCTTACTAAATGTTACACACTGGACCTTTCACTAGTTTAGCTTTTATTCACATTTTTTAAACATAATCTCATTTATTTTTATATTCAGCTCCATATTAGATCCTATCCCCTCTTTGACTCACCAGAGGCTCCAGCTCTTTGTGGTCCGTGAGGTTGAACTCAGTAACAAAGTAATAAAAATGCTTGTAGCAGGTATTGACGTGAGCCTCAGCCCCCATCTGGCTCACACGGTCAAAGTGGTGGATGTAGACGTGGACAAACACACGGAACAGGCGAGACAAAATCTTCTTAGCCACCTGCATGAAGGTCTTAGGGAAGGGAGTACCTGGGAGTCAAACAGATGGAGACAGGAGAACACCACGGTCAGTCCAAGATGACCTTTTGCTATTTGCTTCACAGAAATGAACACATTTGAAATATGAATGTATTTAATGCAATGGTTATAGAATATTTTAGATAACTTTTCAATGTGTTTCTTAACCTTTTTTGTCCTCTGGAGCCCCTCAGGTTGGATACCAGCATGCTAAAGGACCCAGGCCGTATCACTTCATACATGTATGTAAAACCAACATGACTTGGTCTGGGGGTTAAGTCTCTGCTCTAAGCAATGAGTGAATAAATTAGTATGTCGTTTTGCTTTGACTAATTCAATAATATTTCAGGAATCTGTTCCAGAGGACAAGCGCATCAGAGGTCATTTCTATTCATAGCCAACTGTACATTTTGTGACCCATTTTTAAATCCACTGCTTGGATGTTTCTGTTAGTCAGATGCCGAGCCACAGCACAGGGCATGCACACATGCACAGAGCTACAGACAGAGATAATAAAAAAACTGAGAATGCCACAGCAGCAGAAGATTAACTGAGAGTGTTTGCAATGTGCAACTCTGTAGGTAATCTAACAAATGTGGCCTTGCAGATTGAATCTAAAACATCTTTTGATTATCTATTTTTGAAAATGCCATCACTGCAGAATTTTATCTGTATCTCATTTTAATTTTCCATTATATTCATTACATGTTAATCATTAAAGTGGCTTTTTTTTTGTGTTTCGTGCGACTAGTGCTGAAATGATTAGTCCATTAAAAAAGGTTAATCATTTAAGTCATTTAATTAAAATTACATTACATTACAGCAGTGGTTCCCAACATTTTTGGCTTGTGATCCCTTAAAACAAAACAATCTCTACTTGTAACCCTTTGTCATCTGTTGCATGTCTATCTGGTTGTTACCAGTTCAACCAAGACAGACCTTTCTCTGGTGTTAGAGTCCCCCAAAATCAAAATAATAAGAGAGAGAAAAAGCAAACATTAGAGGGAAATCTAAAAAAAACCAAGCATAACTTACTGTATCATAAATATATTCTTTTCTGCTTTCCTCTTCTGTTAATCATCTTGCGACCCCTCAAATTTATCTTGCGACACATTGTGGGATCCTGACACCCAGGTTGGGAACCACAGGGTTACGACATCTCAACTATGAGTATTGAGTATGAGTATGAGTATTGAATATGAGTATTAGCTGCTTCTGTCTGTTTTATATGATTATTAATTGAACACCACTGGGCGTTTAACTGTTGTTCAGACAAAATTATAAACACATCACGCTTGAGCTCTTGTGATTTGGGATGTGGGATGGGCACTGATCATTATATTGTGACGTTTTATGGAGCAGATAATGAATTGAAAATGCTTAACTGACAATAACTTCAGTTGTTCACTTTCTGACTCAGGGATTTCAACAACCCCTGAGATCCTTTACGGTAGGACTTCTTGAATGTTGACACGCCCAGCTAAGATAAAAGTTTCCTATACTGGAAACACTCTTTTATAAGACACACAAAACCAAAATGTCTGTGACCTGATTCTGGATATTCTCAGCATAGAGAGTTTAAGGATCTATGTCTAATCTCAACACTTACCGACGTTAGTAGGGAAGATGTTCTCATTGTTGATTTGTACCTCAATCCAATCCATGAGCAGGCTCATGTATTTGGGGGCTGGCAGCGCCGTCGGCCTCTTGTACTTGTGCTCATCCTGCCAGCGGTATTCGTACTTGGGCCCACCAGACATGACAGGGCAGGTTTGATCGGTGCAGGAGTCACTGATGGTGCCGTAGATGAGGTTGATGCGGTTGAAGAAGTCGACCACGTGGACGGCCACCCAGTCGTTGAGATCCTCGCCATGGGGGAGCTGCACAGCCTGCTTCAGGTCTAGCCCTGCGTTCAGAGACGCCTGGGCCTTCTTGTGCAGCTCGAAGCGCTGCGTCCCGGGCTCAAACTTGCGCTTGGGCCGGAATGTCCTGTCTTTGTTGAAGACTTGTTTCAGCGCCATGGACATTGTTGCATGTGGTGCCGGCGGGCGATTAGTTTGAATGCTTCTGGTGAATTATTTACTGTTGAAATGAAAGCAATCAAAGGGTTGTGTAAACAACCAGTGCAGAGTTTTTGTTATGGACTGTCTTTTGGTTTTGACTCAGTCTGTGATCCTGTGTATGATGAAAGGAGAGAGAGAAAGAAAGAAAGAAAGAAAGAAAGAAAGAAAGGGACAGAGTTTGATTAATAGATGTACATTTTCACTGAAATGCATACTTTCTGTCAAGCCTGATGTTTGGGTAGCCATTACTCCTTATATTTTACAAAATATTACAATCTATGGCTGCAACTAACAACTATTTTCATTATCAATTACTCTTCTGATTATCTTATCGATTAATCGCTTAATGATTTAATTTATCAGATGTCAGAAAATAGAGGTAAATGTCGATAAAAACCAAGACGGATTCAGTTTACTATGACAAAAGCAGCAAATCTTCATAATTAAGAAATCTGAACTAGGTCATGTTTGGCATTTAAGCTTTAAACAAAATCTGTTGATCTGCTAATCAATTAATCAAGTAATCTTTTTAGCTCTTTTACAATCTCTCACTCTTATTAAACTTGTAATACATCAGAGTTGGCTGGAAAATTACACAACAATAGCATCTGTGTCCCAGTTTTTGCATTGGGCCTAAAGTTGCATGCAGAGATGTAGTGAAGTATAAGCCCTTCACCCACCTTCTTAGGCAAATATAAATCTTAAATTCAAAGGATCTTGAGAAGTGGCATTAAAAAAAGATGGAGGTCATGTCAAGATGAAGCCATACATGTATTGTACAAGAACATAATGAATGTGGCACTATGTCTGAATCAAGAGGTTTATGCATATTAACACCAAATACAGGACATTTTTACTTGATTATTTACTTTTATTTTATCTATCTAGGAGGCCTGAATTCACCTTTTGCCTCAAGTCATCTGAGGTAAACGACAAGTCTCAGCAGTGACAGCAGACTTGCATTAAAGGTGAAACATCGTCTTAAAGTGAACATGAGTCATTTCCTCTTTCACGCACTAATTCCGCCGTGACACCAAGAATCTGCGGAATGACAATAAAACGAAGTCAAACCGCCTGTTAACAATATACCAGGGTATTACTAGGTTTATTTAGACCTCCATATAAATATCTGCACCATCCTCTTCGTATTAATGCGGCTTTAAATCGTTTTTAGCACACTTTAAAAGATAAAAGCCAGAGATTAAACAGCAGGGCACATGACTGTACGAAGTTTATTCGTGACGTGACTAGCTAACTCGGTCGGACTTGTTGCTTTCAGCTAACGTTAAAGGGAGGAAAAACAAACAAGACAGGAAAAATACACGTTATTCATACTTAATTCACATCAGATCTCAAATAAAACCGTCTAAACACATTCATTATCTCAGACGAATGATCAAACGGTGACGAAATCGCACAGTTGAAAGCCACTTTCACGAACTTACTTGTTCCGCCTTCCTGTTCCGTCAATTTCCTTCGATCTTTTATCGAAAATTACCTGGTTACCGATCAATAGCTTTACGTCAACAACATGCACAGACTACATTATGGATATATGGCGCGATACATGTTGTAGAATTACTGTTAATTCAATAAACATGTCACTTTAATATAGAAACTAACGTCTGACTCCTCCCTACGAAACGAAAAGTATACCAGCGTCAGGCTAGAGACGTTAATGGCAACTTCCGGTCAGACCTTCAAAATAGTGTACCCCTTTGACCAATGTAGTGTAATGTAACCAAATTGAAAATAAGAAATATATAGTCTGGTGTTTAAAAAACCCCAACTTTACTGCTTATACGCATTAAGAGATTAAAAAAAAGTTACTTAAGTTAGTTAAGTATTGTAGATAAGTTAAAATTTTGTTCTCAGATCCTAGTAAAAGTAACAATACCACAATGTAGAAGTAAAATGATTCAAAATGTTACTTGAGTAAAAGTGCAGAAGTATTAGCATCAAAATATTCTTAAAGCACCAAAAGTAAAAGTACTCATTATGCAGATTGGCCCATTTCAGAATAATTATGCAATTGTATTATAATTGTGTATTCATTAATGTGTTCATCACTGTAATGTTGCAGTTGGTAATGGTTTTGCTAATTTTAATAATTTTACATACTTCAGGGTAGCTTGTGAATTTCGCCCCGGGGATCAATAAAATCTTATCTTAACCTATAATAATAATATATCATAATTTATTTTTTTGATTACATTTTGTATTATTTATCTGAATCTGCAAAGTAACTAGGAACTATCTCAAGAGGTTTACTGAGTTTCCTCAAAAACTAAAAAGCAGGAAAATATTCATGAAGCTTTTTTTTAAACAGATTTTTAGTCATTTTGTTATTTAATTTTGTCAAATGTTGGGGATTTTTATTATGATTTAACACTTAGTGTATCTATATTTTTCACATACTTTCACATGAATTTCATTATTAAGTAATGCTTATTTACTTTTACTTCAGTAAAATATTGAATGCAGGACTAGAGCATTTATCAATTGTGGTATTAATAACTTTACTTATCTCATTCCACCACTGCCCATGAATGCAAGATGCCGTATGTAGGCCTGATGTTTTTTTCTGTAAAAACTTTACGCCATTATTTTGAAGACTAATTCACCAGCTTCCGGTCTCGTGTGCCCTCCGGTGTTGCCTGGCAGCTCAGAAGTACTTCCTTTGATACAGTATGTCAGTGAATGGCAGGAGGCAGCATGACTAACCTCGTTTATTTTATAACACAGTCACAATAAACCACAATGCATCATGTTTTAATTACTGACAGGAAACCCAAAGGAAATATTTGTATTAAAGATTTTAGACCCTTTAATGGTTTATGCCCTTTAAACTACTGGTAATTTCTACTGTTTATTTATTTAGTACTATACAAAAACATCATAAATGTCTATATTTCTCTCTAAAATGTAGAAAACACTGCTAATCTTTTAGGTAAGACCGCATAAAATCTGCCTTAAGATGTCGTGTTTTGTGCCTCCTCTTTACACAAGCTTTTCCAATGCAGATGATCCAGATGCTGGGCTCTGCACATATATACAAGGCATGTTTCTAGGATATTATTCCCCATATTTGTCTGCTACATGCTTAATAAAGTTACAGATTCTCATGTTGCTCTGGGCCTTTTGAAACATGTTGCCCATCCCTCTGTAAGCATGGGTGGGTCAGCAATACGAGTAATTAATGATCATTACATTGTTGTACACAGTCTATAGTTTTTACCGAAGTGAAGTGAGTGAAAAAACAAATAGTCAATGTAGTAGGTCTATATGATTATGAACTCCACTTATAACCTGCAAGTTCTTTTCAGAAGGATTCGTAACACCAAATGTGTCATCAGTTAATAGAAATGATTGCCTTTTCAGATCGATTGCTGACTTTACCTGAATGTTGAAAGAATAACATTAAAGTGTACAGTTCTATCACTTTCTTTATACTTATTGTTTGTATGGCATTAAAAAAAATCCTCTTAGGTGGTGGCAGATACAGTGAAAAAACAACTTGTACATGTACCAAAAAGTCCCATCACTCAAAATACCAGATTATAAAATTACTTTGTTCATTAATGTAAAGACGTCAACCCTTAACATTCAAACCACGACAGACAGACACACAGACAAACAGACAGAGGTCCTCCTTACATGGCTGACACACTGAAGTCCAATTTACAAATGCACATTTATTGTCACTGAGGCCTGTTTAGTTGTACTGTTCTGGTCAGTGTGCACCGTTTATAAAAAGCTCTTTGTGTTGGTTGTTTAATGGCCAGTTGAAAGGATGCTTTGTGCAGCACTGGGACAGAATGCGCCTTGTTTTCTGTCTACTCGACAGGCTCAGCAGCGACTTCAGCTCCCTCGGGCTTGGCCTTGCTCGATATGGAGTAATGGTAAGACCTCATGGACTCCTCAACCTTCTTGAAGTCAGGACGCTCCTCATGCCTGGTGAGAGAGGAGAGAGGAGGGCCCGAAACAGCCGTTTGAAAGGTTGTGATTAATGGAAGGCAATGTCACGAGATTTTAAGTGATTACAGTGCTGTCTAAAACTGACAGAATCTCAAATACAACATATTATTTGGTGCATTAGTCTTTATTTCTGACTGAGGAAAATAATGTCCTTCAGCTGTCCTTCTACTGTAACCCTATTTTCTTGATTGGTAGCGCTCTTTTGGCCTGTGGGTAATAAGCAGGCTACAGTGTTCTCTTGTAATTTGGGATTTGATCCCAATGAGACTACATGATTAAATAAAACTTAACAAACTAACTAACATGCATTCGAGTCAATCAGTTTCTTACTTGTACGTCCAGCATTCTTTCATTAATGTATACATTCGCTCTGGACACACTGTTGGACACTCCATGCGGTTCCCAGCATCAATGAAACGCATCACATCTGGTCCTTTCATTTTCTAGACAAAATTAGGACACAAAAAGAGCTGTAACTCAATTTGATGTTCAGGATCAACCCTCATAGTGGCGTGAATTTTGTGATCGAGTTAATATGTACAACTGACAGATGACTTTGATGGCGCTCTGCAGAAACACTTGGTACCTTGTAAGGTTTCCCTCCGTATGAAAAGGCCTCCCACATGGTGATACCAAAACTCCACACGTCACTTTTACTGGAGAATTTGTGGAAGTTAATACATTCTGGAGCGTACCACTTCAGCGGCCATTTACCTGCAGTACGAGCCTGTACAACACAAAATGTATGACAATAGGCAGCCTTTCAATGATAAATAAGAAATAAACATTGGAATCACTATATGTAAGCTAATTTTACTTTTGAAAAACACGAAAGATATAAAAACATAATTAGCATACCTAATTTTATTTATTGTTTTAATGAATAGGTTCAATATTTATCTGTAAATCCACACAGCAACAGTGCCTAAAACTGTTGACTCCTTTCTTTTTGAGATTGAGAACAGGCCTATATTATTTCACTTAATAATGATGTTAGCGCATATATGTCACATGTACAACTGCTTGACTTGTTTATGGAGGTGGGCACTGGGGGATGGGTGCGCCTGCCATGAAAAAAAAAATCACTTTGAAGGAGTGCTGTGGCTTAAAAATGTTTCTGAACCACAGATTTAGAGGATGCGGTGTAGCAAATGTTTCTCAAACAATAAAAGTTTTGTTGAATTACACAGTATGATATGATTCTAAATGCCCAGTTGTGTATTATTTCCTTGGAGTCAGGGATTCCTGGGACTTTAAGATATCCACATTCCCTCCAGATGTAGGTCAGTAAACCGGTAAAAAGGAAATCAATTGAGTGTTTGGACAAAGCATCTGACACCTTTGGGTTAGTATTTGCATAGAGGGAGGTCAGTAATTCCTAGAAAAACAATCAATTTAAGATACACTATCTATTTGTTTTAGCTACAATGTTGATAATCCCTGTGCGCCCATCCGTTAGTGATTCTACTACATTTGTGTCACGTTGAAAATCTGGCAATGTGTGTACCTTGTAATAATTGTCATCTGCTCCCAGGGCCTTGGAGAGCCCAAAGTCACTGATTTTGGCAAACTGTTGGTTGACGAGCAGGACGTTGCGAGCTGCTAAGTCTCTGTGCACAAAGTTCTTCTCCTCCAGATACTTCATTCCCATCGACACCTGGTGCATCAGGTTGACAATGTTCTCCACAGTTACAGTATCCCTATGGAGACAAAAATACTGACCATCACAAAAAGTCACAAGATGATGAAGAATATGTTTTTCTTTTCTTTTAGAAACATAGTTTTTCCTGATCCAAAGAGTCCCAAGAGTCTGAGGATAGACAGTGTTTGTGTGTCACTGGTTCCCAACCTTGGGGGCTTACACAAATCTGAGGAGTCACAAGATGATAGAGATAGAAAGAAAAAAACTTATTTTTGCCACACAAAAATGTTTTTGTTTTTTTCTTGAGAAACACTGGATACTTTGACCACTTGAGGCATCCAAAAATCCTTCAAAAAAATATCACTCTTTGGTTCAGCTGCTCAAAACATACGGTAATATCCAGACTATATAGCCATAACCTGTAGACAAGTAGACACCACTACTTTTTAGTTAGGAAACACTGTCTTATGTTGTACAGACTGTAAACATCCTCTGAGACAAATTTGTGATTTGGGGCTATATAAACAAAAATCGACTTGATTTATAGCGCACTTTGACATAAAGTAAGAGGAGCAACTGTACCAAAATCTATTTTGATAATGACTATCTATAAATTATCATCAATCATCAAATCAAATTACTGTACAAACATATAATCAGAAGAAGAAATAAAATCATATCTGACCCATCTCCCCCTGCTCACTACTGATACTTCTGCCCCCTGGGAGGTGCTACATATTCAACTTTCCCTGTCCAGCTAGAAATATTGTGATTATTAATTTTTGTATGATATGTTATAATATCCAGGCTTAAAATACAACATTTTTATGCAGATTATCACTGTGTTTTTTCTCCCGCTGTCTCTTGCAAAATAAATCTTGATCTTAGTGGGATTACCTGATTAAATCAAGGTTATAATGATAATAATAATAATAATAATAATGTCTGCCTATATGCTATGCTGCTAACACTATAGCGAGTGTTTCACCATGCTGTATCTAAAATAAATTCCACCAACTCTGGTCATATTTAATTGAAGTTAAATCAAATTAAATGAAAAACAAATGTATATAAATGTGTTTTTCCTATTGTGTCTTTAAGGTAGATATAATGCTTGTTCATCATGTTTACTTTTGTCAGGTGGTTCCATAAATTAGATTAGGTGCATGTATGTATGTATGTGCAAAGTTCATCCGATCATTAGTTTTGACGCTTGATGAAAATACATTATCATTAAGTAACAGAACAAAATGGTGCTCCATTACACCCATCACATTAAGATTACGTTACCATCCCTTTGACAAATATCTTGTCTGATAATGTGTCTGGTTTACTATCAGTTGAACTCACTTCTTGGTGGAGAGGAATTTGTTGAGAGGTCCGGCAGAGGCCATCTCCATGACCAGCATCAGGTTCTCAGCGTTGCACAGACCCAGCATGCGAACGATGAAAGGGTTGCTCAGCTGGTGCATTATCTCTGCCTCCCTCATCATCTCCTCCTTCACCAGCTTCTCATTGTCACTCTTCAGCACTTTGATGGCCACGTCGATCTGGCCCCTGAGAGAAAACAAACAAAACATTCTGGATGAACGTCTGACCTTTAAAGAGGCACTGGATTTTTGTTTTATAATGTTTCCTCACGATTCAGCCTTGAGGACTCCTTTCTTGACGCAGCCAAAGTTTCCAGAGCCGAGCTCCACTTCATCAATCAGCAGCTGAGTCCTCTTGATGTTAAACTTCCTCACTTCATTCGGGTTGTGGTACGGGTTAAATCCGTCGCAGTCCATCGGCAGAATCTCACGGTCTACAGACACAGTGGTAGCTGGCTTCAAAGTCGCTGCAACAGCTGAAAAGTGAAGGTACAAACAACATGGTGTGAAAATGCAATCCTGCATGTATTGATATTGATCTGTTGACAGGTTTTTGGTGCATGCTGTTAAACAGCTGGTGGGATTTTCGGTAAGATCTTTCAAGACATTCTTTTAAGCTTCATTTAAAATCCTTTATTTATTAACTTAAGTTTTTGATTATTTAAGAGAGTTTATTTTGTTTTCTTGGAAACGCTGCTTTCAAAAGTTTGTGTGAGTTTGGAAATGGTGCTGCAGTAACTGTAAAAGCATTTCAGGCAGTGGTGGAAGGTATTTACAGTTTTAAGGTACTTGTACTTTATTTGAGTATTTCCATTTTATATTTCTTAATACTTCTACTCCACTACATTTCAGTGGGAAATATTGTAGTTTTTACTCCACCACAATTATCTGACGGCTAAAGTTACTAGTTATTTTTCAGATTAAGATTTTACAAACAAAATATATGATCAGTTTATAAAATATGATGCATTTTTACAAATCAAACTACTCAACAATATATATAAGATATTTAAAATTAGCTTCCCCTCCACCAGTTACAACATTAAAATGCTGCTTATACATAAATTAAACTGATTAAACTGAAGTAAACTAATATTATGATATTTAATAATAATAAAAACACTCACAGGAGCCATTTTTCTGCATAATGAGTACTTTTGATACTGTAAGTACATTTTGCTAATAATACTTCTGTACGTAAGATTTAGAATACTTTGACTTGTCATGGAGTATTTTTACACTGTTGTATTGTTACGTTTACTTGAGTAAAAGATCTGAATACTTCTTCCACCACTGATTGTATCATTGTTTGTGTTTTGTGCTGTTTTGTTTGTACTTGTTCTTGTTCTTGTTCAGTTTTGTGTTTTTTAAAGGTCCATCTAGCGACAGGCACTGCAATCTATTTTAGGTTATAAATTCTGTGGTATGTGGTGTTGGTTCATACTTGTCCCAGTAAAAATAAACATTAAATAAAAGTCATTTTGCTGCAAGTGCTTATAACAGAGCAGCTAATTATGTGTGTTTGGAAATGGTGTTGCAGTATAACTGTTAAGTGGTTTTAGCTGGTTGTACTTCATGTGACTGACCTCGGGGTGGCGGTGTGTATCCATTTGCGCCGGTCCGCCTCTGAAAGAGTTACATGGAAATTAAACTCAGAGAAAGAAAAATATGCTGACTTAAACAGTGCAGGATGTAATCAAAACTCACTGATGCTGGAAGACTGGGTGTCTCTGAAAGATATTAAAAGAGATTAGAGTTATTTCAACAATTTTAGCAGTAGGTGTAATGATTAACAAGGCCGAGTTTATAAATAACCCACAAACATGAACTGGAAACTCAGTGATTTCTGCAGGAATTACATAATGTTGATATGACTGAGAAAAGGAAATACTATGTTCAGTACTTTCAGCAGCTTTGCCGTTAACACATGCCTCCCCGAGAACAGTCACCAGGCCATCAGGTTTCATCTTCAGGTACTCAACCAGCTAGAGAGATTAAGATAACATTACATTATAATTTAAATAAAAGGCTATCAGCTGCAACATAATTACTATATAATGGAAGAAGAGAAAAGTATGATGGAGGGCCTACCTGCCAGATTGTGTCAAACTTTGTTCCCTCTGGCATGGAGTATTTCCCTGATTTGTCTTGGAGGATCTGATAGTGGTACACTGTTTTCCCATACATCATGGAGAGAGCAAAAGTACCCAACTCCTCTCTGTCTCTCACTCTGAGAAACAAAAAAAAGTCATGCTTAAAAACTGCACCGAGACCTCTGACACTAAATCTTCACAGGTTGGTTGACAAACAGTCACAGAAAAAGACTTGAGTAACTTACAGAAACTTGCCGTCTGGTTGTGCTCCAGAGTAAAGCCGCCTCTCCCCTTCCTGGCGGTTGACTTTGCCATGATACCAAGGCATCTTCTCGTGGGCCGTCGTGGCGATCAGTTTCTCCAGCTGAGGAGCTTGACTGATGATGGCCTGCTCCATGGCTTCTCCCTGAGCAGAAAAACAGCCAAGACAGACGTAGGAACAGACTTTAAGATTTGAGTTCAAGATGTCTCTTTGGTGGTAAAAAAAAAAAAAAAGGTTTGCATCTGACATCTGAAACGTGACAAGGGGCCACAACTACACATTGCTTTATTTGTGGGTCATAAGCCAAAAAAGTTAGAAACAATTGGTTTAATCTTTAGCAGTACATTGTATTTAATACGTTTTTCATACGTTTTTATGTAAAATTTTAACCTGCAAAGTAATGCATGCCTACATCTGTCAAATGAATGTAATGTATTTCCCTTTGAAATATAGTGGAGTAGAAGTAGGAAGTAACAGAAAATGGAAATACTCAAGTAAAGTACCTCAAAATTGTACTAAAGTACGGTACTTGAGTAAATGTACTTAGTTACTTTCCACCACTGCTAAGACAGGGCCATGATTTTTCTGGCTCCTTTTGGTCCCTGCTGGGAGTCCACAAACATCTGGAGCTAGTTTGGCTGTTTAGATGAAGCCCACTAGTGATAAAAGGCTACTGGTCTCAGTGTGTGACTGTCTGCAGCAGGAGACAAATCATAAAACTGCAGGATTTTGGACTGAAGTGGCACTTCAGAGGGCCAGACCTCAAACAGAGTAAAAAAGTTTGAAACTAAACAAATGAAAAGGTGCAATTTCCACCTGAAGATTCTGCTTGTGATGCTGTGTGTGAGTATATTTGGGATATTTCAATGAGTACAGGATCTGAGGTGAGATTGTTTCCTCTGCAAGGGCACGTTATGTTATTTATATTTTTCCTCGCTGTTAACAGTTTTCATTGGAACTACTTTCTACTAAAGAAATAGTCCCTTTGAAAACTACTGACCTTTCCTGGAAAGAGATGTTGCTTCAAATATCATTTTTACTTCCACTGTATCTTGAGGCAGAAATCTCAAAGACGGGTACAACTTGACAAGATGAATCAAATTAAAAGTATCTGAATGGCTACATACCACTTTCTGTCATTTGGGTGAACTGACCAGTGGTGGAAGAAGTATTCAGATCCTTTACTTAAGTAAATGTACCACTACTATAACAATAAGATAAGACTAAAATCAAGCAGGTTTTGACTGCACTGTGGGACGGTTATGTGATAGCAGGTGGAAAATGCCTGCCAGAAATTGGCAGAGACAATAATACATCAGCACACAACACGCAGAATATGCAGAAGTTCTTAAAAGGATTGAGATTTTATAATAGTCACATCAAACTACAAAGAAATAAGAGGAAATCAAATGTCAGAGATTAGCCAGGTTATTCTGCTGGGTTTTAGATCTTGAATATCACCAATAAAGTTTATACAAATTGAAAGCTAAAACCACAGTGTGTTGAAAACTTATCAGTCAATTATGCCAATCTTGACTTTGTTTTCGGTCTTAGTGCGAATGGAAAAGCTCAGAAAAAAAGCACTCACATTTATTTTGTGGAAAATGAACAGTTTGACATTTTTAAATAATACCACTTTCTGTCATTTGGGTGAACTGATCAGCAATGGAAGAAGTATTCAGATCCTTTACTTAAGTAAATGTACCTTTAAAATCTTAGTTAAGTAAAAGCATCACTAGTAAAATGCACTGTATGTACATCAAAAGGGCAGTAAAATGTCCCCTGTGACTGATATATTACTATATATGACTTTATTAGATTGTTAAAACTGATGCAGCAAAGTTTAAGAAGCATTTTTCTGTTGTAGCTGCTCGAGGTGGAGCTAGTTTTAACTATTTTATATACAATAAAGTAGTTTTGGGCAGAGGTTCCCAACCTAGGGGTCGAGACCCATCCAAAGGGACACAAGATAAATCTGAGCGGTCATGACCTGATTAATGGGAGAGGAAAGAAGAAAAAACTAAATTCTGCCACACAAATGTATTTTCATTTGACTTCACTCTAATCTTTGATTATTTTTGCGAAATGTTGGATAATTTGACCTCTTTGGACCTCAAACAGTTATTTAAACAAAACAATGTGAGCAGTTTAAAGGGGGAAATGTCTCTTTGGTGGAGCTGCTAATAACTCATAGACACATCTGAAATGTGACAATGAGCCCAAGGGGTCACAAGCCAAATGGTTGGAAACAACTGTTTAGTCTTTATCAATTTTATAAGCTTATTATATGGGTTTTATGTAAAATCTTAATCTGTATAGTAACTAGTAGCTATATCTGTCAAATGAATGAAGTGAAGTAAAAAGTACAATATTTAGTAACATAAAATGGATGTACTCCGGTACCTCAAAATTTTACTTAAGTACAGTACTTGAGTAAATCTAATTAGTTAAATTCTACCACTGGAACCGACCCTTTAAATATTAAATGCATCTCTCTTGTATTTACATATTTGATTATTGCACTACTTGTTCAACTCCTTTACTTTTAGAGACTGCAAACTGAAAAAGTTGAAGGTTACTGTTCTACAGTACCCAACAGTCTCAGCAGAGCCTCACCTCCAGGTTCCAGGTATGCTTCACGTACTCTCTCAGCATGTTTTCTCTCAGGTTGTCGAACACGCCGGGCCGTATCGGTGTATCTGGGGAGCGCAGACAGGGCTTCCTCAGGATGCACACCAGGCCGTCAGGGTCTTTGCTGTAAAACTCACAGAGCTCTGCAGGCCCACAGTGAGGCTTCCCTCCTGGGATGCAGTAAGTCCCATTAAGCTGCTTGTCTATGGTGTAATGGTGAAACTCCAGGTTCCACACAACAGACAGGACGTAGCCTCCCAGACTGCGGAGACACTGTCGCAGCAAGAAGAGCCCGTCTGCCATCCCAGCCAGCTTCAGATTCTGCTCGGCATCTGAGCGACTGATGCTGCCGTAGAAAAAAGGCAGCTCGGCCGCCGGGTCGATGGACATGGTGAGACCTGGGAGAGATGAGCTGGACTTTGACTTGGAGTCCTGGATGTAGATGGTGGAAAGGAACTAGAGAGACAGAAAGGGAAAGCATTTAAGCAACAGCTGCATTTAAAAAAAGGCTGAAGGTTTTTAGGAATATGTTGGTTCAGTAGCCCAATGTGTGACCAGTACACTCACTGATTTAAATTCAGTCTGTGACCTCTGACCTTTCCGCCTTTTAGCCCCCACCTCCCCTCCACTGTCTGCTCAGTGAACCCTAATTTCTCATCTACTAAATTACAAAACAGTTGTGAAAATACAGTTTGAAAATGGACAACAGAACATTCAATGCTAAGTTTTTTCCAAAAGGCGAAAAACACATCATCCTGAGAATCTCACCTCCTCTTCGTCTCTTCTACGTTACACCTAGAGAAAGTATATCGTTTACAATGTTTTTTCAGCACTGTCAGCTCTACACAGGCGAGTTGTGAGGTACCATATGTCAGGTTGAGATATTTAGCACGAAGCACCCACACTTTGAGACTGCATGAAGCATGCAGTTTAACACACTGGTGACAAAAGCCACAACAGGAAATTGCAGTCCGCCCTCAGAGCCTCCTTTCTCCAGCATCTCGCTCTTCCGTTGAACAGGTGCTTTTCAGTTCTAGATCATTCCCTCTGCTATAGAAACTTCAAGTATGTAAGTTTTCCTTTATGGGAATTTACCCCAAGATATCGTTAAAACAACTACTGTATGCACAATGTGATGTGTCTGTTAGAAATCTGATGTAAGGTTTTAGTTGAGGTGTCTGAGTTGAAGTGAACACATAAAGATAAGACTAAAATCAAGCAGGTTTTGACTGCAGTGTGGGACGGTTATGTGATAGCAGGTGGAAAATGCCTGCCAGAAATTGGCAGAGATAATAATACATGCACTGCCAGAATATGCAGAAGTTCTTAAAAGATTGAGATTTTATAATAGTCACATCAAACTACAAAGAAATAAGAGGAAAACAAATCAGAGATTAGCAGGTTATTCTGCTGGGTTTTAGAATATCAACAATAAAAGTTACAAATTGAAAGCTAAAACCAAGTGTGGAAAACTTATCAGTCAATTATGCCAAGATTTTATAATAGTCTTGAATAATGGAAAAGCTCAGAAAAAAAGCACTCACATTCATTTTGTGGAACCTGAACAGTTTTTAACACATTTTTAAATAAGAGCCAAATAACATTTTCATTTTACACTTCATGTTGTAACACAATGTAAAATCAGTGTCAAAACCACAGCTTCCTGGTTACATACCTGTGTCGCTGCCCACATCCACAGTGGACAACTGAGCAGAAACACATAGTTGCCACAAGACATACGACTCCACTGTGGCTTGACCCCCTCCTCACCACAACAAAGGTCACGCAATGTGGACGGACGGACGCCCCACATGTCTAGATACAAGCTGCGATACAATATCACAACAATTGCTTCATAAACTACACCTAAACATATTTGCAAGGTGTTTCTTTAAGATATTTTAATCAGTATAGCTCAGTTTAGGTGAGACTAAATGTACTCTAGTCAGTATGTGATGAAGCTCAGCTAAAACTGGGGTGTATGGAGGAATACTCGTAACTAGTCATGGAAGATATATTCAGATAATTTACTCAAGTAAAACTCAATGGTATTGCTTACTCAAGTAGCAATACCACACAATAAAAATACTCCATTATAAGTAAAAGTCCAGCATTCAAAATTGTACTCATGTAAACATAACTATTAACAAACATAAGCATTAGCAACTAAGTGTACTTTAAGTATAACAAGACCAAGAGTCTGTAGCGATGCTAGCAGCTCTATTTGCTGGTTCCAGCTTCTCATATGTGAGAATTTGCTCTTTTCTATTTTATATGATTGTAAATCGAATATCTTTCAGTTTAAGACTGTTGGTTGGATATAACAAGCAATTTTGAAGACATAATCTCCTTTTTATAACCTTTTTAACTATTGTCTGACCGAAATACAATGATTGATCGAAAGAATTATCAAGAGATTAATCAATAACGAAAACTCTAATTCCCAATCTACTTCAGTTAAGAGATAATATAAAGAGATGTAAATCATTTTGTTTCCATTATTTTTCTTTTATTTAAATTCCCAATAATCACTGAGCAACATACAGTAGATAGCACAGTGATACTATTTTGCCATTGGTTTTAAATGCATCACCAACTTCTTTGATATTACGTAAACGACTTAAACTGAAAGAGAAACTGAATTTAATTACAACCCCTTTTAACACACCATGACAAGAATATTAGCCACACTGCTGTAATTTATGACATGACCAAACTAACCAAAATGTTTTCCAACAAGACATAAAAACTGCCAGTAACGACAGCAGCCAAGTACTTTCTCAGCTTATGTTCTTCTCAAAATATGAGTTTTATGGCTTTTCTACTTTACTTGTATATTATGAACCACAAAAGCAAAGAGTGGAGAGAGATGAGGTGACACATGACACAGTGCCTGAGCCAGCTTTGAACCCACAATGTTGCATAGTATCTTTCATACATCTAAAGATACTTTAAAAGACAGGAACAAGCTGAATGCAATGTATAAACCCTTAATTGTGCATTAAAACATCATTTTGTAAATGAGGTGTTGCAGAGTAAGCAGAAAGTGACCTAGTAAGCAGTGGAAAAAGTCCTATGAGTCACTCTGTTTTCAACAAGCAGAGGAGTACATAAGTGACAAACGCCAAAATCTACAGGCCCAGTGCTTGTTTTCCAGAGAGGGTGAATTTTATCTGGCATGATTTAGGTCCTCTGAGACCCCTCAGGCGCAAAGTAAATGTAATTAAATACGAAGCAAAAACCTGATCGTGTTTGTCATCTGTTCAAACTTTTCAATTTTGGAGAGCAGTGACTGTTCCAGGTCAATCAATATTGATGTCAGTGATGGAGAGGTTTTGTCAAGCATGAAGAACTGAGTGAAACCAAACACAAGCGCTAATACAGTCTTTCTGATTGCTCCTTTTAATGAACTCTCTGCAAGTAACAATAAAAGCACAGGCATGCAACTTTCTTACCCAGCAAAATAGTTATTGTGATAAAACTCAGCTAAAATTGGGGTGTATGGAGGAATACTCTTAACTAGTCATGGAAGATGATCCAGATTTAGATCATTTACTCAAGTAAAACTAGCAATAATAAAACGGTAAATGGTATACGGACTGTACTTGTACAGCACGTTTCTAGTCTTCCGACCACTCAAGGTGCTTTCCACTACATGTCACATCGACCCCATTCACACGTTCATACACACTGCTCATCAGAAAGAAACTAATCATTGACACACACTCACACACTCGGGAGCAATTTGGGGTGCCCAAGGACACTTCGACATGCGGCTGTGGGGAAGCCGGGATCGAACCACCGATCTTCCGATTAGTGGGCGCTCTACCTCTAAGCTACAGCTGCCCCATGTAATATACTCCATTACAGATAAAAGTCCAGCATTCAAAATTGTACTCAAGTAAACTATTAGCAAACATAAGTATTAGCAATTACATAAAGTATAACAAGACTGAGAGTCTACAGCCTGCTAGCAGTTCTGAGAGACTGCACTAAGGTACAGCAGTGTTTTGAGCTAAATGCTAAGGTCAGCATGCTGACATGCTCACAATCACAATGCTAACATGCAGATTTTTAGCAGGTGTAATGTTTACCATGCTCACCATCTTAGTTTAGTGTGTTAGCATGCTAACATTTGCTAATTAGCACAAAACACAAGCCGAGGCTGATGGGAATGTCATTACTTTTGCAGGTATTTAGTCATAAACAAAGTAATATTTATGTAATTGTAGAATTAAACAAATGTTACACAAGATTATTAACCACCAAATAAAAAATATTACAGAGAATGTGACATCACTGTCTTTGCCTATAAAATGACATCTCCAATATCCCCCATATCCACACAAAATATTTAAACCAAGACTTCAGTAGCATGCTAACGTCATCTTCAGGCTGACAGGATCAAGTAGGGGTTATGTAAATAGTGACATGTCTGCTTGAAAATAGTAAAAACACAGAACACAAAAGCCCCCAACAGCATTGAGACTCAACAACTCATGCAGAGACATTTAAGCTATTTTACTCTTCTGAATCATACATGTAAACCATGAGGTCAGTGATTTAATTTGCTCCTTCAACTAATAAAAGCTGTGTTTTCTGTAGATTTTGTGATTCATATTAAATCAAGAACATTCCAGTGATAACTATTGAGCTATTAAAGTTATTTTAGGTCTTGATTATTTTGGTTGTGCTATCAGGAAGTCAGCTCGAGGTTGTGTAACTCAAAGCATTCCTCCCATACCTACATCAACATTTGAGTCTGTGTCGGCGTCCACCAACAGTTAATATGTCCTTTAACCCTCATACATGAAATGTTTTTTCCCGAACTGGTCTTTTTTTTAGTGATGATTTAAAAACAACTGAAGACGTAGGAAGACTTGGATAAGAGGCTGATCTGCATATCAGATTAGGAGCCGAAATGCCCCAAACTGAATCATAATTTCCTGCGTCAGTGGAAACAACTGACATTCAAATAAACAGTTTGCATATGTTCCTTTGTCATGATTCACATTGTGTTATTCCAAACCAAAATGAACCTGCTGATATTTAAATCTACCCTAAAAAAAAGTTAAGTGCTCTTTTCATTAGCATTTTAATGTCTTAATATTGTATCTTACAGACCAAAAATAACACAAACAGCACAGCCTCAACAGTTTAATTTCTGTTAATAAAAAACAACAACCACAAAAAAACACCTGTTGCAAACTGTCAGTGAAACCTAGTT